>NC_058080.1:364907489-365233396 GCF_014858855.1 Bufo gargarizans
ACATAATGCACATTCCGAATGAAGGCAACTATTTCTTACCAACAACATCACATGTACAAAAAACAATAGAAAGTAAGCCCTTAAAGAGGACCTTTCATCAATTTAAATTTAATGAAATAACACTCCTACCTAATAGTACGGCATCCACTGATGTTCCCCCTTTTTTTTTTTTTTTTAAATCGACCCCGCTGAGTGCCCAGCCAATCGCAGCGCTCGTCTCTCAGCCAGGGAGAATAGCATTCACGGCCACAGCAAAATCTTTAGCAACGCCCCATACAAAAGTCAGTCTCAATTACATATGAGGCGGCAGAAGAAACGGGGCTATTATTAATGAATTCGGGGGTCGATAAAAAAAAAAAGGGGGAACATCAGTGGATGCCGCACTATTAGGTAGGAGTGTTATTTCATTAAATTTAAATTGATGAAAGGTCCTCTTTAACAATAACAACAGTTGTCGCTTCAATGGCGTTCATCATCACAGTGCCAAAATCAGTCATAGCTTTAAGATGGGTATACATTCCTTCCAGACAATTTTCTACTTGCCAGCGAAGGACAAAGTGTGGGGAGGAGTGATCGCTAGTGCCATCTCTCATCCCCATACAGCATCATTATTTGCCAACAGCATAGGGTCTTTAGATGGCACGATCTGCCGCCGGCAATTGATGATTTAGATGACTGCACAAACGATCTTATTACCCGATGAATGAGCTTTTCGCCCGTCCATTGGGTAATTGCTGCGACCTTTCATTGGCAGATTACCACTAATGAGCATTCGTACAAACTCCTTTTACCTATTATCTGCCGATGTAAATGGGCCTTTAGACTAGGCTTGTGCTGTATAATAAATTGGGTGCACCTTGCTAGATATGTTTTAGACACTTTTATCTAATTTTACACCACCTGTCAGTCTTATGTTGCACTACAATTTTGATACAATATTGGCATATTGTTACATTTTAAGCCATGACCCCTTCTCACTAATCACTACTCCCTTTTCCTTTAGGCCCTCTCATCTAGTGAGGTGCAAAAAGTGCCTGAAATACATAGTAAATGAGGTGCAAGGCTTGTACTCCAGCTTTTTATGCACATTCTGGTACCTTTAGTTAATCTCCTCCACGGTGTATGCACCTTGCATTTATTTGTGTTCTAAAATTAGAGATTTGAGTTTTTTCACTCGAATATTGTAAAACGCGCAGAACTTAAATGGGGTGGTTGGTGGACATTGAAGATGCTCCCGCAATGCAGCCAAAAACAGCACAGCTCTGCGAACAGCAGCTGTTTTCTATTTTTTATTAAAATTCTGGGAATCACAGGAGAAATAAACTTTGCTACTGATACCTTGCATTTGGTACGGGTTAAGTGCTGATATATAGTTATATATAGAGGTGAAACAAGAAAAATTTGAATATTGTGCAAAAGTCCATTTATTTCAACCTTTTCACAATATTTTAGTTTTCTGAAATTGTGACTTTGGGGTTTCATAAACTGTAAGCCATAATCATCCAAATTATAACAAATAAAGGCTTGAAATATCTCGCTTTGCATGTAATGAGTCTGTCTCATATACAGTATTAGTTTCACCTTTTAAGTTGCATTACTGAAATAAATGAACTTTGCACGATATTCAAATTTTTCGAGTTTCACCTGTATATAGCTGTCTACATATGTCTGACCGTTTTGTGGAATCTGCAAAAATATAGATGTCCTATTCTTGTCCCCATTATGGACAAGGATAGGACTGTTCTACTATGGGCCGGATGTTCCGTTCTGCAAAATGCAGAAGGCACATGGCTGGTATCTGCAGATCCGTGACTTGTGGACCACAAAACAGGCTACGGTTGTGTGCATGAGCCTTACAGCAAGTCTGTCTCCTCCAAAACTGGTTTCAAAGGCAGCCTATCACCATGTAGGGTAGGTGCCCCAAAATATAACCATAGTTTTTTTTTGTTGAAAATCTGGTTCTCTAATGTTATGAAATGCCTTTTTTTATTTTTATTCAAATAAAGTTTTCAGTGCACCATCGCTCCGCCAAAACGCCACCCAGCGCCTCCTGCTCTTGTTTGCTTGACAGTCCCTGAAATTTTAGAGCTAGTAGCAAAGCCAGGTGCACAGAATGGAGCAGGCTCACCCACAGCACAAAACCTTATCCGCATAGATATAAAAAGCAGACTATCTCAGGGTTAGGGCTTGTTCACACGAACATGCCATATTTTGTGGTCCGCAGATTGCGAATCCGCAAAACACGGATGCCGTCCATGTGCCTTCCGCAATTTGCTGAACGGAACAGACGGCCCTTTATAGAAATGCCTATTCTTGTCCGCAAAACGGACAAGAATAGGACATGACTCATAATTTTTGCAGGGCCATGGAACGGAGCAACGGATGCGGACATTGAAGTGAATGGGTCCGCACCTGAGCCGCAAAAAATGCGGCTCGGATGCGGAACCATACCATGGTCGTATGAATGAGCCCTTAGGCCTCTTGCACACAAACAGATTTTCTTTCCGTGTCCGTTCCATTTTTTTTGCAGACCGTATACGGAACCATTCATTTCAACGGGTCCTCAAAAAAAATGGAAGGTACTCCGTGTGCATTCCGTTTCCGTATTTCCGTTCCGCAAAAAAATTACAGACAAGGATAGTACTGTTCTATTAGGGGCCAGCTGTTTTATTCCGCAAAATACGGAATGCACACTGATGTCATCCGTATTTTTTGCGAATCAGTTTTTTGCGGACTGCTAAATACATATGGTTGGGTGCAAGGGCATTAGGGAGCCTTCACACACTGCAGATTTTGTTGCAGAATTTTCCATTACTGAAAATCAGTTCCATTCACTTGAATGGGGCTTTCAGAAATCCATGTGCTTGCTGCCCCATTGAAATGAATGGAACCGATTTTCCGCAGCGTGTGAAGGCACTCTTGGGCTGGGTTCACACGGGCGTTGCGGGTAACGTGCGGGAAAAGAAGCGGGTGCGTTGCGGGAAAATGCACGATTTTTGCCTGCGAGTGCAAAGCATTTTAATGCGTTTTGCACGCGCGTGAGAAAAATCGGCATATTTGGTACCCAGACCCGAACCTCGACTTCTTCACAGAAGTTCGGGTTTGGGTTAGGTGTTCTGTAGATTTTATTATTTTCCCTTATAACATGGTTATAAGGGAAAATAATAGCATTCTTCCTACAGAATGCTAAGTAAATGAGGGATGGAGGGGTTAAAAATAATAAACAAATTTAACTCACCCCATCCACTTGGTCGCGTAGTGGATCTCCTCTTCTTTCTTCAGGACCTGGATAAAGGACCTTTGATGACGTCACTGCGCTCACCACATGGTCCATCACATGATCCATTACAATGGTGATGGATCATGTGATGGACCATGTGATGTGCGCAGTGATGTCACCAAAGGTCCTTTTCCCTCAGGTCATCAAAGAAGAAGAAAGAAGAGAAGCCGGGCAGCGCGAACAAGTGAATAAGGTGAGTTTAATTATTTTTTTAGTTTTTTTAACCCCTATATCACTATTTTACTATGCATTCTGAATTAAGAATGCTATTATTTTCCCTTATAACCATGTTATAAGGGAAAATAATAATGATCGGGTCCCCATCCCGATTGTCTCCTAGCAACCATGCGTGAAAATCGCACCGCATCCACACTTGCTTGCGGATGCTTTCGATTTTAATGCAGCCCCATTCACTTCTATGGGGCCTGCGTTGCGTGAAAAACGCACAAAATCGAGCATGCTGCGATTTTCACGCAACGCACAAGTGATGCGTGAAAATCACTGCTCATGTGCACAGCCCCATAGAAATGAATAGGTCTAGATTCAGTGCGGGTGCAATGCGTTTACCTCACGCATTGCACCCGCGCAGAAATCTCTCCTGTGTGAAAGAGGCCTTAGATGGTGCCTTAGAAAGGTAGCAGCAAAGAAAAAGGGGGTCAGTCAGCACATCCCAATGCGCAGGTGCGAGCTGCCATGGCTAGAAACATTAAAAAAATAACACAATGCAACAGCACTCTGCAAACCAAATAAAGTACAATAATGCCAAAGTAATAGAAAATATTCTGGGGCTAATGCTACGCCTCCATTAAATTCAGGGAATGCAGGTACCAACACGTATGCTGAGCCCACTCTATACTTCTCCTGGTGCCAGACGGCTTCCAGTGAGTGCAGGGAGAGTCCACTCTATACCTCTCCTGGTGCCAGACGGCTTCCAGTGAGTGCAGGGAGAGTCCACTCTATACCTCTCCTGGTGCCAGACCGCTTCCAGTGAGTGCAGGGAGAGTCCACTCTATACCTCTCCTGGTGCCAGACGGCTTCCAGTGAGTGCAGGGAGAGTCCACTCTATACCTCTCCTGGTGCCAGACGGCTTCCAGTGAGTGCAGGGAGAGTCCACTCTATACTTCTCCTGGTGCCAGACGGCTTCCAGTGAGTGCAGGGAGAGTCCACTCTATACCTCTCCTGGTGCCAGACGGCTTCCAGTGAGTGCAGGGAGAGTCCACTCTATACCTCTCCTGGTGCCAGACGGCTTCCAGTGAGTGCAGGGAGAGTCCACTCTATACCTCTCCTGGTGCCAGACGGCTTCCAGTGAGTGCAGGGAGAGTCCACTCTATACCTCTCCTGGTGCCAGACGGCTTCCAGTGAGTGCAGGGAGAGTCCACTCTATACTTCTCCTGGTGCCAGACGGCTTCCAGTGAGTGCAGGGAGAGTCCACTCTATACCTCTCCTGGTGCCAGACGGCTTCCAGTGAGTGCAGGGAGAGTCCACTCTATACCTCTCCTGGTGCCAGACCGCTTCCAGTGAGTGCAGGGAGAGTCCACTCTATACCTCTCCTGGTGCCAGACGGCTTCCAGTGAGTGCAGGGAGAGTCCACTCTATACCTCTCCTGGTGCCAGACGGCTTCCAGTGAGTGCAGGGAGAGTCCACTCTATACTTCTCCTGGTGCCAGACGGCTTCCAGTGAGTGCAGGGAGAGTCCACTCTATACCTCTCCTGGTGCCAGACGGCTTCCAGTGAGTGCAGGGAGAGTCCACTCTATACCTCTCCTGGTGCCAGACCGCTTCCAGTGAGTGCAGGGAGAGTCCACTCTATACCTCTCCTGGTGCCAGACCGCTTCCAGTGAGTGCAGGGAGAGTCCACTCTATACCTCTCCTGGTGCCAGACCGCTTCCAGTGAGTGCAGGGAGAGTCCACTCTATACCTCTCCTGGTGCCAGACGGCTTCCAGTGAGTGCAGGGAGAGTCCACTCTATACCTCTCCTGGTGCCAGACCGCTTCCAGTGAGTGCAGGGAGAGTCCACTCTATACCTCTCCTGGTGCCAGACCGCTTCCAGTGAGTGCAGGGACAGTCCACTCTATACCTCTCCTGGTGCCAGACGGCTTCCAGTGAGTGCAGGGAGAGTCCACTCTATACCTCTCCTGGTGTCAGACCGCTTCCAATAAATGCAATGAGAGTCCACTCTATACCTCTCCTGGTCCCAGACCGCTTCCAATAAATGCAAAGAGAGTCCACTCTATACCTCTCCTGGTGCCAGACGGCTTCCAGTGAGTGCAGGGAGAGTCCACTCTATACCTCTCCTGGTGCCAGACCGCTTCCAATAAATGCAATGAGAGTCCACTCTATACCTCTCCTGGTCCCAGACCGCTTCCAATAAATGCAATGAGAGTCCACTCTATACCTCTCCTGGTGCCAGACCGCTTCCAATAAATGCAATGAGAGTCCACTCTCCTTAACGTGTGGCAGACGGGCCCAAATAATTTTGTACAAAATGTATGTGCCAAGAATCTCAAATTTACAAAATAGGCATAGAATTATCACCAGAGTATTTTCTATTACTATGGCATTATTGTACTTTATTTTATTTGGTTTGCAGAGTGCTGCTGCATTGTTTTTTTCCCCTTAGAACGATAGCAGCCACTAACCATAAATAAGCCATGCGGTTTTCACCTGAATTGTGTACTCGCCAGCCACCACATCTGGCCCTCATTGAGCCACTTTCATGCTCTGGATTGGTTAATAATTGGTCTAATCTGTGATACACAAAAGGTTGCAAAACATTAAAAATAACAGACATGATTAATGTCCAATCGCTCATGTTTTTGTTATACAAATTCTGCCTGGGGTATGTAAACCTATGAGCAAGTCTGTATGTGGATATAGAAAATTCTTTCCCTTAAAGCAACACTCCAGCCATCTCTACGCGGTATAATAAGCAATGAAATCCCTCATTCCTCCCCTAGCAAGGCAGATGCTTGCACCTACTGGATGAGTGATTAACCCGTGTCTCTCCAGCTGCTGCAAAACTAAATATCCCACAATGTCCAGATAGCCATAGCCTGTCGGCGCAGGATGGGAGTTATGGTCTTGCAACAGCTGGAGAGCCACATTCTGGGGAACATTACACTAGACCAGGGATGGCCAACCTGAGGCTCTCCAGCTGTTGTAAAACAACAACTCCCAGGATGCCCAGACTGCCTACAGCTATCAGCCTACAGCAGGGCATGGTGGGAGTTTTACAACAGCTGGAGAGCCGCAGGTTGTCCATCCCCGCACTAGACTGTGCTGTTGTCTATTACAAGGGTGAGCACCATGTTAGGCTGCAGCTTCCTTCCATATTGCCACCAGAGGGATACAGTAGTCTGAATGTCACAGCAGCATATCTGAAGTGACCATCTCTAAACAAAAAAAACAAAAAAACCAATAGATTTTGAGAGCCCTGTACTTCTTAAAAGATTTCCTAATAATGGCGAAACAGTCAAGAGATATGCCATCATTCCCAAACCCATGCTAGACTCAGGCCTGGAGTTACTTTTATGTTGATAATTGAGCCACGCTGAGCATAACGTTTTGCCCACTTTTTCCAAATGATTTCCATATGTTGAAAAAAAGACTAGGGGCTGCTTAAGTATAGCAGCTAACCCAAATGCCATATTTTTACAATATGGGGTCTTCCATATTGATGATGTACCCTCAGGATCTGATTGGTGGGGGTCAGACTACCAGCATACCATGATCAGCTGTTTGAAGAGGATGTGGTGCTCACGACCTTTCACTCGTATACAAACTAAAAACTAACTCTGTGGGCAGAGCGGCGCCCAGGGGTCCCCCTGCACTTACTAGTATGCCTGGGCGCCGCTCCGTTCGCCCGGTATAGGCTCCGGTGTCTCAGCTCCGTCTGTTGTATTGGACTGATTTTTTGTAGGAGGCGTGTCCCTTGCTGCAGCGCTGGCCAATCGCAGCGCACAGCTCATAGCCATAGCCGCTCTGCCCACAGGTATTGTTAGTTTTTAGTTTGTACACTAGTGAAAGGTCCTCTTTAAGGCCAGTGAAGTCACATTTATCAGTCACGTGGCCTAGTTCAGGGATGGCCAACCTGAGGCTCTCCAGTTGTTGCAAAACTACAACTCCCAGCATGCTCAGACTGCCTACAGCTATCAGCCTAGGGCATGGTGGGAGTTGTAGTTTTACAACAGCTGGAAAGCCGCAGGTTGGCCATCCCTGGCCTAGTTTCATTCATGTGAATGGGGTAGAGCTGCAATACCAAGCACAGCCACTATACCATGTGCTTGATATGTTGCAAGTAGGCTTGAGCGAATCGAGCTTGGAATCATAGATCCGAGGTTGATTTGTTACAAAACTTTGTTTATAATGCTGCTTCCGTACAGCATGAAAATGTATAGGCCCCATGTAGCAAAACTTGGCTGAAGTTGCACGAGACTTCGGTAAATGACTTCGGTATTCCTATCTGTGTATTTAAAAACATTTGAAAATAGGAATCTGAAGTGGGTTTTGGTACTGGCTGGATTCCTATTTTAAAATGTTTTTAAATACGCAGATAGGAATACCGAAGTCATTTACTGAAGTCTCGTGCACCTTCGCTCCAACCTAGTTGTGAGGAAGGCTACTTTCACACTGGCGTTTCGTCTTTCCGTTTCTGAGATCCGTTCAGGGCTCTCTCAAGAGGTCCAAAACGGATCAGATTGGCCCTAATGCATACTGAATGGAAAAGGATCTGCTCAGAATGCATCAGTTTGCCTCCATTCTGTCTCCATTCTGCTTTGGAGAGGGACACCAAAACGCTGCTCGCAGCTTTTTGCTATCCACTTGACGAAGAGGAGCCAAACGGATCCGTTCTGGCACACAATGTAGGTCAATAGGGACGGATCCGTTTTCTCTGGCACAATAGAAAACGGATCCGTCCTACATTAACTTTCATGACGGATCCGTCTTGGCTATGTTACAGATAATACAAACGGTTCCGTTCATGATGGATGCATGCGGTTGTATTATTGTAACAGATCCATTTTTGCAGATCCATGACAGATCCGCCCAAAACGCGAGTGTGAAAGTAGTCGAAGCCGCAACACTCACAAGAGCACCACTGCCTCTTCAAACAGCTGATCGGCGGTGGTGCTGATAGTCACATGCTGATGACCTATACTGAGGACTGGTCATCACTATACAGTACCCGGAACACCCCTTTAAGTCAAAACCCTGGGATAAATGAATTGATAAATCTATGTGAGTAACAAAAAAATAAACTAGATTAGAGAATAAAAAAAATATCATAGCATTTTTTTTTAAAGCACATGCATAAAATTGCTAAAAAAGTGTTCAGGGCTAAAACATTTTGAAAACTCTTACATTTATGGATATTTTACGAAAGGAAAAATTAATATGGCATGAAAACTGTTCCTGCAACACTGTCTATAACTCTGCTCACGTGGTGTAGATCCAGGCTGCCTGTGGTACTGCAAGCCCCAACCATGAAGCTGTACTTTTGGTATGTGCGCTCTATGACAGCATCCTCCGACTAAAGTGGTAGCACGCAGTGACATTTTGATGACGATGCCTAGTACTAGTCTGATTATCAATGATAACAAAACATGAAGCATATAGGGTTAAATAATTGCGCTTACCTTTTTATTATTCTATTATCCAGGGCCATAGTTTTCCCCGCTGTACGTCATTTGTGAGCAAGCTTTAGATGTGGTCTCTGTAGAAGCACCATTCTGCTGCAGTCTAGCAAGGATCCCAGTCTACAAACTCAGAGGTCTACAAAAATGAGAGCAAATAAAGAAGTCATGTTTGAAAAGCCTTATTCCCCCCAACACATGCAATAAATGAGAATATTTCTAAAAGTATGGAAAACTTGTATCTCATAAGGCACCCTAAGTCTCTGTGCCGGTCTTGGTCCAATGTGTGCTGGAGTAAGATGTGACAAGTTTATTGGCAGGCACAGGCAATAGATCTTCCGCATCTTTGACTGTCTAATCCCACCCAGATATGCTGTGAGCTGGCATGGATTTGCGCTATAGTTCAGTACAGTAAATGCTGCAGGATCTCCCCCCTGGATTTCACTACTTTCAGTGTAGCAGACAGGAAATCTGCGGTGAATCCATCGCAAAATCCAGGTATAATACAGGGGCGGACTGGGAGCTTAAAGTGGTCCTAGAAAAAAAAAAAAAGTGGCCCCATGTTGTAGGAGGGTCCAAACTGACAGAAGGAAGGGTCAACAGAAGTGCAGCACAAAGTACCGCCCCAACAAACCAAATACCACAGTGCAGCATAAAATACTGTTGCCCCAGCTGCAGTATACAACTATATTGCCATTCTGAGGGTGACGATACAGTTGAATGCAGGATGGCACTTTCTGCCGCCAGCCAGGTGCACCTGATGTGCCTAGCATTAATTAATGCTGAGAGCATCAGAGGAGTGCTTGGGTGGCCCCTTTGGCAGCAGCCCACCAGTCCGCCCTTGAACACATGGTGATTTACATACTGTACTTATCCTAAGGCCAGTTTTCACAAGTGTGTTCAGTCTGAGAAACTGTGTGAGGCAGTAAGGCGACATAACTATTGTGTGAGGACACAGCTATTGTGTGGGGCAGTAAGGGAACATAACTATTGTGTGAGGCAGTAAGGCGACATAACTATTGTGTGAGGACACAGCTATTGTGTGGGGCAGTAAGGGAACATAACTATTGTGTGAGGCAGTAAGGCGACATAACTATTGTGTGGGGCAGTAAGGCGACATAACTATTGTGTGAGGACACAGCTATTGTGTGGGGCAGTAAGGGAACATAACTATTGTGTGAGGCAGTAAGGCGACATAACTATTGTGTGGGGCAGTAAGGCGACATAACTATTGTGTGAGGACACAGCTATTGTGTGGGGCAGTAAGGGAACATAACTATTGTGTGGGGCAGTAAGGGAACATAACTATTGTGTGAGGCAGTAAGGCGACATAACTATTGTGTGGGGCAGTAAGGCGACATAACTATTGTGTGAGGACACAACTATTGTGTGGGGCAGTAAGGGAACATAACTATTGTGTGGGGCAGTAAGGGAACATAACTATTGTGTGGGGCAGTAAGGGAACATAACTATTGTGTGAGGCAGTAAGGCGACATAACTATTGTGTGAGGCAGTAAGGGAACATAACAATTGTGTGAGGCAGTAAGGCGACATAACTATTGTGTGAGAACACAGCTCTTGTGTGGGGCAGTAAGGGAACATAACTATTGTGTGGGGCAGTAAAGGAACATAACTATTGTGTGAGGCAGTAAGGCGACATAAATATTGTGTGAGGACACAACTATTGTGTGGGGCAGTAAGGGAACATAACTATTGTGTGAGGCAGTAAGGCGACATAACTATTGTGTGAGGCAGTAAGGGAACATAAATATTGTGTGAGGCAGTAAGGCGACATAACTATTGTGTGAGGACACAGCTATTGTGTGAGGCAGTAAGGGAACATAACAATTGTGTGAGGCAGTAAGGCGACATAACTATTGTGTGAGAACACAGCTCTTGTGTGGGGCAGTAAGGGAACATAACTATTGTGTGGGGCAGTAAGGGAACATAACTATTGTGTGAGGCAGTAAGGCGACATAACTATTGTGTGAGGACACAACTATTGTGTGGGGCAGTAAGGGAACATAACTATTGTGTGAGGCAGTAAGGCGACATAACTATTGTGTGAGGCAGTAAGGCGACATAACTATTGTGTGAGGACACAACTATTGTGTGGGGCAGTAAGGGAACATAACTATTGTGTGGGGCAGTAAGGGAACATAACTATTGTGTGAGGCAGTAAGGCGACATAACTATTGTGTGAGGCAGTAAGGCGACATAACTATTGTGTGAGGCAGTAAGGGAACATAACAATTGTGTGAGGCAGTAAGGCGACATAACTATTGTGTGAGAACACAGCTCTTGTGTGGGGCAGTAAGGGAACATAACTATTGTGTGGGGCAGTAAGGGAACATAACTATTGTGTGAGGCAGTAAGGCGACATAAATATTGTGTGAGGACACAACTATTGTGTGGGGCAGTAAGGGAACATAACTATTGTGTGAGGCAGTAAGGCGACATAACTATTGTGTGAGGCAGTAAGGGAACATAACTATTGTGTGAGGCAGTAAGGCGACATAACTATTGTGTGAGGCAGTAAGGCGACATAACTATTGTGTGAGGACACAGCTATTGTGTGGGGCAGTAAGGGAACATAACTATTGTGTGAGGCAGTAAGGCGACATAACTATTGTGTGAGGACACAGCTATTGTGTGGGGAAGTAAGGGAACATAACTATTGTGTGAGGCAGTAAGGCGACATAACTATTGTGTGAGGCAGTAAGGCGACATAACTATTGTGTGAGGACACAACTATTGTGTGGGGCAGTAAGGGAACATAACTATTGTGTGAGGACACAACTATTGTGTGGGGCAGTAAGGGAACATAACTATTGTGTGAGGACACAACTATTGTGTGGGGCAGTAAGGGAACATAACTATTGTGTGAGGACACAGCTATTGTGTGGGGCAGTAAGGGAACATAACTATTGTGTGAGGCAGTAAGGCGACATAACTATTGTGTGAGGCAGTAAGGGAACATAACTATTGTGTGAGGCAGTAAGGCGACATAACTATTGTGTGAGGCAGTAAGGTGACATAACTATTGTGTGAGGCAGTAAGGCGACATAACTATTGTGTGAGGCAGTAAAGGAACATAACTATTGTGTGAGGCAGTAAGGCGACATAACTATTGTGTGAGAACACAGCTCTTGTGTGGGGCAGTAAGGGAACATAACTATTGTGTGGGGCAGTAAGGGAACATAACTATTGTGTGAGGCAGTAAGGCGACATAAATATTGTGTGAGGACACAACTATTGTGTGGGGCAGTAAGGGAACATAACTATTGTGTGAGGCAGTAAGGCGACATAACTATTGTGTGAGGCAGTAAGGGAACATAAATATTGTGTGAGGCAGTAAGGCGACATAACTATTGTGTGAGGACACAGCTATTGTGTGGGGCAGTAAGGGAACATAACTATTGTGTGAGGCAGTAAGGCGACATAACTATTGTGTGAGGACACAACTATTGTGTGGGGCAGTAAGGGAACATAACTATTGTATGAGGCAGTAAGGCGACATAACTATTGTGTGAGGCAGTAAGGCGACATAACTATTGTGTGAGGCAGTAAGGCGACATAACTATTGTGTGAGGACACAACTATTGTGTGGGGCAGTAAGGGAACATAACTATTGTGTGGGGCAGTAAGGGAACATAACTATTGTGTGAGGCAGTAAGGCGACATAACTATTGTGTGAGGCAGTAAGGCGACATAACTATTGTGTGAGGCAGTAAGGGGACATAACAATTGTGTGAGGCAGTAAGGCGACATAACTATTGTGTGAGAACACAGCTCTTGTGTGGGGCAGTAAGGGAACATAACTATTGTGTGGGGCAGTAAGGGAACATAACTATTGTGTGAGGCAGTAAGGCGACATAAATATTGTGTGAGGACACAACTATTGTGTGGGGCAGTAAGGGAACATAACTATTGTGTGAGGCAGTAAGGCGACATAACTATTGTGTGAGGCAGTAAGGGAACATAACTATTGTGTGAGGCAGTAAGGCGACATAACTATTGTGTGAGGCAGTAAGGCGACATAACTATTGTGTGAGGACACAGCTATTGTGTGGGGCAGTAAGGGAACATAACTATTGTGTGAGGCAGTAAGGCGACATAACTATTGTGTGAGGACACAGCTATTGTGTGGGGCAGTAAGGGAACATAACTATTGTGTGAGGCAGTAAGGCGACATAACTATTGTGTGAGGCAGTAAGGCGACATAACTATTGTGTGAGGACACAACTATTGTGTGGGGCAGTAAGGGAACATAACTATTGTGTGAGGACACAACTATTGTGTGGGGCAGTAAGGGAACATAACTATTGTGTGAGGACACAACTATTGTGTGGGGCAGTAAGGGAACATAACTATTGTGTGAGGACACAGCTATTGTGTGGGGCAGTAAGGGAACATAACTATTGTGTGAGGCAGTAAGGCGACATAACTATTGTGTGAGGCAGTAAGGGAACATAACTATTGTGTGAGGCAGTAAGGCGACATAACTATTGTGTGAGGCAGTAAGGTGACATAACTATTGTGTGAGGCAGTAAGGCGACATAACTATTGTGTGAGGCAGTAAGGGAACATAACTATTGTGTGAGGCAGTAAGGCGACATAACTATTGTGTGAGAACACAGCTCTTGTGTGGGGCAGTAAGGGAACATAACTATTGTGTGGGGCAGTAAGGGAACATAACTATTGTGTGAGGCAGTAAGGCGACATAAATATTGTGTGAGGACACAACTATTGTGTGGGGCAGTAAGGGAACATAACTATTGTGTGAGGCAGTGAGGCGACATAACTATTGTGTGAGGCAGTAAGGGAACATAAATATTGTGTGAGGCAGTAAGGCGACATAACTATTGTGTGAGGACACAGCTATTGTGTGGGGCAGTAAGGGAACATAACTATTGTGTGAGGCAGTAAGGCGACATAACTATTGTGTGAGGACACAACTATTGTGTGGGGCAGTAAGGGAACATAACTATTGTGTGAGGCAGTAAGGCGACATAACTATTGTGTGAGGCAGTAAGGCGACATAACTATTGTGTGAGGCAGTAAGGCGACATAACTATTGTGTGAGGACACAACTATTGTGTGGGGCAGTAAGGGAACATAACTATTGTGTGGGGCAGTAAGGGAACATAACTATTGTGTGAGGCAGTAAGGCGACATAACTATTGTGTGAGGCAGTAAGGCGACATAACTATTGTGTGAGAACACAGCTCTTGTGTGGGGCAGTAAGGGAACATAACTATTGTGTGGGGCAGAAAGGGAACATAACTATTGTGTGAGGCAGTAAGGCGACATAAATATTGTGTGAGGACACAACTATTGTGTGGGGCAGTAAGGGAACATAACTATTGTGTGAGGCAGTAAGGCGACATAACTATTGTGTGAGGCAGTAAGGCGACATAACTATTGTGTGAGGACACAGCTATTGTGTGGGGCAGTAAGGGAACATAACTATTGTGTGAGGCAGTAAGGCGACATAACTATTGTGTGAGGACACAGCTATTGTGTGGGGCAGTAAGGGAACATAACTATTGTGTGAGGCAGTAAGGCGACATAACTATTGTGTGAGGCAGTAAGGCGACATAACTATTGTGTGAGGCAGTAAGGCGACATAACTATTGTGTGAGGACACAACTATTGTGTGGGGCAGTAAGGGAACATAACTATTGTGTGAGGACACAACTATTGTGTGGGGCAGTAAGGGAACATAACTATTGTGTGAGGACACAACTATTGTGTGGGGCAGTAAGGGAACATAACTATTGTGTGAGGACACAGCTATTATGTGGGGCAGTAAGGGAACATAACTATTGTGTGGGGCAGTAAGGGAACATAACTATTGTGTGAGGCAGTAAGGCGACATAACTATTGTGTGAGGCAGTAAGGGAACATAAATATTGTGTGAGGCAGTAAGGCAACATAACTATTGTGTGAGGACACAGCTATTGTGTGGGGCAGTAAGGGAACATAACTATTGTGTGAGGCAGTAAGGCGACATAACTATTGTGTGAGGACACAGCTATTGTGTGGGGCAGTAAGGGAACATAACTATTGTGTGAGGCAGTAAGGCGACATAACTATTGTGTGGGGCAGTAAGGCGACATAACTATTGTGTGAGGACACAGCTATTGTGTGGGGCAGTAAGGGAACATAACTATTGTGTGAGGCAGTAAGGCGACATAACTATTGTGTGAGGACACAGCTATTGTGTGGGGCAGTAAGGGAACATAACTATTGTGTGAGGCAGTAAGGCGACATAACTATTGTGTGGGGCAGTAAGGCGACATAACTATTGTGTGAGGACACAGCTATTGTGTGGGGCAGTAAGGGAACATAACTATTGTGTGAGGCAGTAAGGCGACATAACTATTGTGTGAGGACACAGCTATTGTGTGGGGCAGTAAGGGAACATAACTATTGTGTGAGGCAGTAAGGCGACATAACTATTGTGTGGGGCAGTAAGGCGACATAACTATTGTGTGAGGACACAGCTATTGTGTGGGGCAGTAAGGGAACATAACTATTGTGTGGGGCAGTAAGGGAACATAACTATTGTGTGAGGCAGTAAGGCGACATAACTATTGTGTGGGGCAGTAAGGCGACATAACTATTGTGTGAGGACACAACTATTGTGTGGGGCAGTAAGGGAACATAACTATTGTGTGGGGCAGTAAGGGAACATAACTATTGTGTGGGGCAGTAAGGGAACATAACTATTGTGTGGGGCAGTAAGGGAACATAACTATTGTGTGAGGCAGTAAGGGAACATAACAATTGTGTGAGGCAGTAAGGCGACATAACTATTGTGTGAGAACACAGCTCTTGTGTGGGGCAGTAAGGGAACATAACTATTGTGTGGGGCAGTAAGGGAACATAACTATTGTGTGAGGCAGTAAGGCGACATAAATATTGTGTGAGGACACAACTATTGTGTGGGGCAGTAAGGGAACATAACTATTGTGTGAGGCAGTAAGGCGACATAACTATTGTGTGAGGCAGTAAGGGAACATAAATATTGTGTGAGGCAGTAAGGCGACATAACTATTGTGTGAGGACACAGCTATTGTGTGGGGCAGTAAGGGAACATAACTATTGTGTGAGGCAGTAAGGCGACATAACTATTGTGTGAGGACACAACTATTGTGTGGGGCAGTAAGGGAACATAACTATTGTGTGAGGCAGTAAGGCGACATAACTATTGTGTGAGGCAGTAAGGCGACATAACTATTGTGTGAGGACACAACTATTGTGTGGGGCAGTAAGGGAACATAACTATTGTGTGGGGCAGTAAGGGAACATAACTATTGTGTGAGGCAGTAAGGCGACATAACTATTGTGTGAGGCAGTAAGGCGACATAACTATTGTGTGAGGCAGTAAGGGAACATAACAATTGTGTGAGGCAGTAAGGCGACATAACTATTGTGTGAGAACACAGCTCTTGTGTGGGGCAGTAAGGGAACATAACTATTGTGTGGGGCAGTAAGGGAACATAACTATTGTGTGAGGCAGTAAGGCGACATAAATATTGTGTGAGGACACAACTATTGTGTGGGGCAGTAAGGGAACATAACTATTGTGTGAGGCAGTAAGGCGACATAACTATTGTGTGAGGCAGTAAGGGAACATAACTATTGTGTGAGGCAGTAAGGCGACATAACTATTGTGTGAGGCAGTAAGGCGACATAACTATTGTGTGAGGACACAGCTATTGTGTGGGGCAGTAAGGGAACATAACTATTGTGTGAGGCAGTAAGGCGACATAACTATTGTGTGAGGACACAGCTATTGTGTGGGGCAGTAAGGGAATATAACTATTGTGTGAGGCAGTAAGGCGACATAACTATTGTGTGAGGCAGTAAGGCGACATAACTATTGTGTGAGGACACAACTATTGTGTGGGGCAGTAAGGGAACATAACTATTGTGTGAGGACACAACTATTGTGTGGGGCAGTAAGGGAACATAACTATTGTGTGAGGACACAACTATTGTGTGGGGCAGTAAGGGAACATAACTATTGTGTGAGGACACAGCTATTGTGTGGGGCAGTAAGGGAACATAACTATTGTGTGAGGCAGTAAGGCGACATAACTATTGTGTGAGGCAGTAAGGGAACATAACTATTGTGTGAGGCAGTAAGGCGACATAACTATTGTGTGAGGCAGTAAGGTGACATAACTATTGTGTGAGGCAGTAAGGCGACATAACTATTGTGTGAGGCAGTAAGGGAACATAACTATTGTGTGAGGCAGTAAGGCGACATAACTATTGTGTGAGAACACAGCTCTTGTGTGGGGCAGTAAGGGAACATAACTATTGTGTGGGGCAGTAAGGGAACATAACTATTGTGTGAGGCAGTAAGGCGACATAAATATTGTGTGAGGACACAACTATTGTGTGGGGCAGTAAGGGAACATAACTATTGTGTGAGGCAGTAAGGCGACATAACTATTGTGTGAGGCAGTAAGGGAACATAAATATTGTGTGAGGCAGTAAGGCGACATAACTATTGTGTGAGGACACAGCTATTGTGTGGGGCAGTAAGGGAACATAACTATTGTGTGAGGCAGTAAGGCGACATAACTATTGTGTGAGGACACAACTATTGTGTGGGGCAGTAAGGGAACATAACTATTGTATGAGGCAGTAAGGCTACATAACTATTGTGTGAGGCAGTAAGGCGACATAACTATTGTGTGAGGCAGTAAGGCGACATAACTATTGTGTGAGGACACAACTATTGTGTGGGGGCAGTAAGGGAACATAACTATTGTGTGGGGCAGTAAGGGAACATAACTATTGTGTGAGGCAGTAAGGCGACATAACTATTGTGTGAGGCAGTAAGGCGACATAACTATTGTGTGAGGCAGTAAGGGAACATAACAATTGTGTGAGGCAGTAAGGCGACATAACTATTGTGTGAGAACACAGCTCTTGTGTGGGGCAGTAAGGGAACATAACTATTGTGTGGGGCAGTAAGGGAACATAACTATTGTGTGAGGCAGTAAGGCGACATAAATATTGTGTGAGGACACAACTATTGTGTGGGGCAGTAAGGGAACATAACTATTGTGTGAGGCAGTAAGGCGACATAACTATTGTGTGAGGCAGTAAGGGAACATAACTATTGTGTGAGGCAGTAAGGCGACATAACTATTGTGTGAGGCAGTAAGGCGACATAACTATTGTGTGAGGACACAGCTATTGTGTGGGGCAGTAAGGGAACATAACTATTGTGTGAGGCAGTAAGGCGACATAACTATTGTGTGAGGACACAGCTATTGTGTGGGGCAGTAAGGGAACATAACTATTGTGTGAGGCAGTAAGGCGACATAACTATTGTGTGAGGCAGTAAGGCGACATAACTATTGTGTGAGGACACAACTATTGTGTGGGGCAGTAAGGGAACATAACTATTGTGTGAGGACACAACTATTGTGTGGGGCAGTAAGGGAACATAACTATTGTGTGAGGACACAACTATTGTGTGGGGCAGTAAGGGAACATAACTATTGTGTGAGGACACAGCTATTGTGTGGGGCAGTAAGGGAACATAACTATTGTGTGAGGCAGTAAGGCGACATAACTATTGTGTGAGGCAGTAAGGGAACATAACTATTGTGTGAGGCAGTAAGGCGACATAACTATTGTGTGAGGCAGTAAGGTGACATAACTATTGTGTGAGGCAGTAAGGCGACATAACTATTGTGTGAGGCAGTAAGGGAACATAACTATTGTGTGAGGCAGTAAGGCGACATAACTATTGTGTGAGAACACAGCTCTTGTGTGGGGCAGTAAGGGAACATAACTATTGTGTGGGGCAGTAAGGGAACATAACTATTGTGTGAGGCAGTAAGGCGACATAAATATTGTGTGAGGACACAACTATTGTGTGGGGCAGTAAGGGAACATAACTATTGTGTGAGGCAGTAAGGCGACATAACTATTGTGTGAGGCAGTAAGGGAACATAAATATTGTGTGAGGCAGTAAGGCGACATAACTATTGTGTGAGGACACAGCTATTGTGTGGGGCAGTAAGGGAACATAACTATTGTGTGAGGCAGTAAGGCGACATAACTATTGTGTGAGGACACAACTATTGTGTGGGGCAGTAAGGGAACATAACTATTGTGTGAGGCAGTAAGGCGACATAACTATTGTGTGAGGCAGTAAGGCGACATAACTATTGTGTGAGGCAGTAAGGCGACATAACTATTGTGTGAGGACACAACTATTGTGTGGGGCAGTAAGGGAACATAACTATTGTGTGGGGCAGTAAGGGAACATAACTATTGTGTGAGGCAGTAAGGCGACATAACTATTGTGTGAGGCAGTAAGGCGACATAACTATTGTGTGAGAACACAGCTCTTGTGTGGGGCAGTAAGGGAACATAACTATTGTGTGGGGCAGTAAGGGAACATAACTATTGTGTTAGGCAGTAAGGCGACATAAATATTGTGTGAGGACACAACTATTGTGTGGGGCAGTAAGGGAACATAACTATTGTGTGAGGCAGTAAGGCGACATAACTATTGTGTGAGGCAGTAAGGCGACATAACTATTGTGTGAGGACACAGCTATTGTGTGGGGCAGTAAGGGAACATAACTATTGTGTGAGGCAGTAAGGCGACATAACTATTGTGTGAGGACACAGCTATTGTGTGGGGCAGTAAGGGAACATAACTATTGTGTGAGGCAGTAAGGCGACATAACTATTGTGTGAGGCAGTAAGGCGACATAACTATTGTGTGAGGCAGTAAGGCGACATAACTATTGTGTGAGGCAGTAAGGCGACATAACTATTGTGTGAGGACACAACTATTGTGTGGGGCAGTAAGGGAACATAACTATTGTGTGAGGACACAACTATTGTGTGGGGCAGTAAGGGAACATAACTATTGTGTGAGGACACAACTATTGTGTGGGGCAGTAAGGGAACATAACTATTGTGTGAGGACACAGCTATTATGTGGGGCAGTAAGGGAACATAACTATTGTGTGGGGCAGTAAGGGAACATAACTATTGTGTGAGGCAGTAAGGCGACATAACTATTGTGTGAGGCAGTAAGGGAACATAAATATTGTGTGAGGCAGTAAGGCAACATAACTATTGTGTGAGGACACAGCTATTGTGTGGGGCAGTAAGGGAACATAACTATTGTGTGAGGCAGTAAGGCGACATAACTATTGTGTGAGGCAGTAAGGGAACATAACAATTGTGTGAGGCAGTAAGGCGACATAACTATTGTGTGAGAACACAGCTATTGTGTGGGGCAGTAAGGGAACATAACTATTGTGTGGGGCAGTAAGGGAACATAACTATTGTGTGAGGCAGTAAGGCGACATAACTATTGTGTGAGGCAGTAAGGGAACATAAATATTGTGTGAGGCAGTAAGGCGACATAACTATTGTGTGAGGACACAGCTATTGTGTGGGGCAGTAAGGGAACATAACTATTGTGTGAGGCAGTAAGGCGACATAACTATTGTGTGAGGACACAACTATTGTGTGGGGCAGTAAGGGAACATAACTATTGTGTGAGGCAGTAAGGCGACATAACTATTGTGTGAGGCAGTAAGGCGACATAACTATTGTGTGAGGCAGTAAGGCGACATAACTATTGTGTGAGGACACAACTATTGTGTGGGGCAGTAAGGGAACATAACTATTGTGTGAGGACACAACTATTGTGTGGGGCAGTAAGGGAACATAACTATTGTGTGAGGACACAACTATTGTGTGGGGCAGTAAGGGAACATAACTATTGTGTGAGGCAGTAAGGCGACATAACTATTGTGTGAGGCAGTAAGGCGACATAACTATTGTGTGAGGCAGTAAGGTGACATAACTATTGTGTGAGGACACAACTATTGTGTGGGGCAGTAAGGGAACATAACTATTGTGTGGGGCAGTAAGGGAACATAACTATTGTGTGAGGACACAACTATTGTGTGGGGCAGTAAGGGAACATAACTATTGTGTAAGGCAGTAAGGCGACATAACTATTGTGTGAGGCAGTAAGGCGACATAACTATTGTGTGAGGCAGTAAGGCGACATAACTATTGTGTGAGGACACAACTATTGTGTGGGGCAGTAAGGGAACATAACTATTGTGTGAGGCAGTAAGGCGACATAACTATTGTGTGAGGACACAACTATTGTGTGGGGCAGTAAGGGAACATAACTATTGTGTGAGGCAGTAAGGGAACATAACTATTGTGTGAGGCAGTAAGGCGACATAACTATTGTGTGAGGCAGTAAGGGAACATAACTATTGTGTGAGGCAGTAAGGCGACATAACTATTGTGTGAGGCAGTAAGGGAACATAACTATTGTGTGAGGCAGTAAGGCGACATAACTATTGTGTGAGGACACAACTATTGTGTGGGGCAGTAAGGGAACATAACTATTGTGTGGGGCAGTAAGGGAACATAACTATTGTGTGAGGACACAACTATTGTGTGGGGCAGTAAGGGAACATAACTATTGTGTGAGGCAGTAAGGCGACATAACTATTGTGTGAGGCAGTAAGGCGACATAACTATTGTGTGAGGTAGTAAGGCGACATAACTATTGTGTGAGGCAGTAAGGCGACATAACTATTGTGTGGGGCAGTAAGGCGACATAACTATTGTGTGAGGCCAATAAGGGGACATAACTATTGTGGAGACATAACCACATGTGTGGGAACAAAGGGGACATAATTACTGTGTGGTGTGGAGGCAATAAGGGGGCATAACTACTGTGTGGGGTGACAACTATCATTTGGGCAAATAAAGAAGAAAATCCACAGCACTCCTCAGTTCTGGTGAATAAGCTGGTTACTTTATTGGTAACAGCAGCATTGGACAGCATCCAATGCTGCTGTTACCAATAAAGTAACCAGCTTATTCACCAGAACTGAGGAGTGCTGTGGATTTTCTTCTTTATTTGTACACTTATGGGACCCCTAGCCAGGATCCTGATCCGCGAGCACCAACCTATCCAGGTTTCTATTGGCAACTGTCCCTATATTGGGACCTGGAGTGCTGCTTAGCCTTCTTTTTTTAACTATCATTTGGGGGCATAAAGGGGGAATAACTGCCTTTGGGGGCACTAAAGGGGCACAACTACTGTTTGGGGGCAATAAGGAGGCATAACTACTGTGTGGAGACACTAAGAGGAAATAATTACCGTGTGGAGGCACTAAGGGGACTGGTAGGGATTGGGCAGGAATAGATAGGCACTAAGAGGAGTTAGAGGTGTGCCTTAGTGTAAAACAATTTGCAGCAGCTTGCACAGCTGATATTGTCCCTCCTTGGACTTTTTTAAAAGTGGGGAGGTATGGTGTTAGCAGGGGTGTAGCTATAGGGGGTGCAGAGGTAGCAGTCGCTATCTGGCCCAGGAGCCTGAGGGGGCCCAAAGACCCTTGTGCTATATAAGAAGACACCAGTATTATAGAAAGTGCCTGCAGGTCAAGTTACACCTCTGGCTGGAGGGAAGGGGTTAGGTCAGAAATTTGTCATGGGGAAGCCATTTCAATTTTGCCTCAGGCAGCACAATGGCTATGTGCCTCCCTGCCCCTGGCCACAAAGAACTGAGGGAAGAGGGGCCCAAGCTGAACTCTAGGGCCCATGAGTTTTTAGGTACCCCCCTGGGTGTTAAGCCTGGGAAATGTGTTCGTCGCACATGATGAGTGTTTCCTGGACCGAACACTCTGGGGTGAAACTGGCCAAAGGCACATTTGAATTGGAGGATGTTCGTCAAAATGGATGCAATCCATTGTCAAATGGCTGATCAAAAAGCTAAAGACAAGCCCTTGCTATAATGGGATTCAAGAACCCGTTATTCCATTCCATACATGGTGCATATCAGGATCCAGCCCCTTCCTCACATGAATATGCACATAACAATCACTAGGACATGCAGGACAGTGTATACCCTTAGGCTAGGGAGTAGATTTTGATGTGTAGGAGGGGATAATGACCAGGACACTGATATAGTTATAAACATGCAGGTGAAACTCGAAAAATTTGAATATGTGCAATAGTCCATTTATTTCAGTAATGCAAATGAAAAGGATTTGCATTAATGCAGCTTGAAATTAGAGTTTTGTGAAAAGGTTCAATATTCTAGGCTCAAAGTGTCACACTCTAGTCAGCTAATTACTCCATACCCCCTGAGCAAAGGGGACCTCAAAATTGTGACTTTGGGGTTTCATAAGCTGTAAGCCATAATCATCCAAATTATAACAAATAAAGGCTTGAAATATCTCGCTTTGCGTGTAATGAGTCTATCTCATATGTTAGTTTCACCTTTTAAGCTGCATTACTGAAATAAATGAACTTTGCACAGTATTCAAATTTTTTGAGTTTCACCTGTATTACAAATTAAGCTAATAAAAGCATAGCAGTGAAGCATATTAATAAAACACTTACAAAAACACTTTGCAACTTTATTTGTAATAAACATATTTATTGTACACTTGTCAATCAACCGTTCCAGTTTGGCCACACATCCAGGGGGCTCCTGTGACACATCCAAGGTCCAATCTCTGGGTCAATACAATTACAACAATACCACATATGTATAATTTTTCTTGCATGTTCTTGGGGTGTGTATGACTTTTTGATCACTTTTCATTAAAAAAATTTGTGGGAGGTAAAGCAACCAAATAACAGCGAATCAGCCATTTTGACTTTTTTTCAGTTCCACCGTTTGCCATAGGGGATAAATATTCTTAGGTTTTAATAATACGGGTGTTTTTTTTATGTATTTTTATTTTGGGAATGGGGGGCTGATATAAATTTGTATATTTTTTCAAAAGTATTTTTAAAAACTTTAGTTTTTTTTTATAGTTACACTAGGGAACTTGAACAAGCAATCATTAGATTGCTTCTCTCACAGCCTCAGATCATTCAGGAGGACAGGGGCTGCCGCACACCCTGATCCTTACTAGGGGGGGCCAGTGCACGGCCTGGAGTGTGCAGTCCCGGTTTTTAATCTAATGCAGTGGTCACATTTGACCATGGTATTTGAGGGGTTAAATGTGTGCAATCTACGTTATCGCTGATCACATACATTATCCCCGGGTGTCTGCTGTTTAAAACACCAGGCACCTGCTGGCTATGGTGCTATCTTTAAATACCTGACACCATAGGTGTTGCTATAGGAGGGTAAGGGTAGGGGGTAATTGCCCCCCCTAGGTTATTCCTTTCCCCCTGCTGTCGGAAGCAGGGGAAGCAGCTGCTTCGGGGCCCAGGCCTCATGCACACGACCATTTTTCGGGTCCACATCCGAGCTGCAGTTTTTGCGGCTCAGGTGCGGACCCATTCACTTCAATGGGGCCGCAAAAGATGCGGACAGCAATCCGTGTGCTGTTCGCATCCATTGCTCCCTTCTGAGGCCCCGCAAAAAAAATATAGCATGTCCTATCCTTGTCCGTTTTGCGGACAAGAATAGGCATGTCTATAATGGGCCGCCCATTCCGTTCCGCAAATTGCGGAAGGCACACGGGCGGCTTCCGTTTTGCGGATCCGCGGTTTGCGAACCACAGAAAACGGCACGGTCGTGTGCATGTAGCCTTACTGTGAGTACATACTTTTAAATTTTCACATAGGGACCGGCTCACCATGCCCATCCACCCTGCATCACATTCATTAAAAGGGTGCCCGCACCGGCCAGCATCTGCCCACCCCGTACATGATGATGAGTTGAGCTGCCTCTTCTGCCTGCCTGCATAGTGCACTGCCAGCCAGAGAACAAGCTGGCAGCACGCTATGTAAATTAATCTCATCAGGTAGCGCAGTTGCATCCCGCCCACCAAGTGAAGTCCTCCTTAACCACTTCAGCCCCGCTAGGTGAAACCCCCTTCATGACCAGGCCACTTTTTACACTTCGGCACTACACTCCTTTCACCGTTTATCGCTCGGTCATGCAACTTACCACCCAAATGAATTTTACCTCCTTTTCTTCTCACTAATAGAGCTTTCATTTGGTGGTATTTTATTGCTGCTGACATTTTTACTTTTTTTGTTATTAATCAAAATGTAACGATTTTTTTGCAAAAAAATGACATTTTTCACTTTCAGCTGTGAAATTTTGCAACCGACATCCGACATATAAAAAAACCGACATCCATATATAAATTTTTCGCTAAATTTATAGTTCTACATGTCTTTGATAAAAAAAAAATGTTTGGGCAAAAAAAAAAAATGGTTTGGGTAAAAGTTATAGCATTTACAAACTATGGTACAAAAATGTGAATTTCCGCTTTTTGAAACGGCTCTGATTTTCTGAGCACCTGTCATGTTTCCTGAGGTTCTACAATGCCCAGACAGTAGAAAAACCCCACAAATGACCCCATTTCGGAAAGTAGACACCCTAAAGTATTCGCTGATGGGCATAGTGAGTTCATAGAACTTTTTATTTTTTGTCACAAGTTAGCGGAAAATGATGATGATTTTTTTATTTATTTTTTTCTTACAAAGTCTCATATTCCACTAACTTGCGACAAAAAATAAAAAATTCTAGGAACTCCCCATGCCCCTCACAGAATACCTTGGGGTGTCTTCTTTCCAAAATGGGGTCACTTGTGGGGTAGTTATACTGCCCTGGCAATTTAGGGGCCCAAATGTGTGAGAAGAACTTTGCAATCAAAATGTGTAAGAAATGACCGGTGAAATCCGAAAGGTGCACTTTGGAATATGCGCCCCTTTGCCCACCTTGGCTGCAAAAAAGTGTCACACATCTGGTATCGCCGTACTCAGGAGAAGTTGGGGAATGTGTTTTGGGGTGTCATTTTACATATACCCATGCTGGGTGAGAGAAATATCTTGGCAAAAGACAACTTTTCCCATTTTTTTATACAAAGTTGGCATTTGACCAAGATATTTTTCTCACCCAGCATGGGTATATGTAAAATGACACCCCAAAACACATTCCCCAACTTCTCCTGAGTACGGCGATACCAGATGTGTCACACTTTTTTGCTGCCAAGGTGGGCAAAGGGGCACATATTCCAAAGTGCACCTTTCGGATTTTGCAGGCCATTTTTTACACATTTTGATTGCAAGGTACTTCTCACACATTTGGGCCCCTAAATTGCCAGGGCAGTATAACTACGCCACAAGTGACCCCATTTTGGAAAGAAGACACCCTAAGGTATTCCGTGAGGGGCACTGCGAGTTCCTAGAATTTTTTATTTTTTGTCACAAGTTAGCGGAAAATTATGATTATTTTTTTTCTCTCTTTTTTCCTTACAAAGTCTCATATTCCACTAACTTGCGACAAAAAATAAAAAATTCTAGGAACTCGCCATGCCCCTCACGGAATACCTTGGGGTGTCTTCTTTCCAAAATGGGGTCACTTGTGGCGTAGTTATACTGCCCTGGCAATTTAGGGGCCCATATGTGTGAGAAGTACTTTGCAATCAAAATCTGTAAAAAATGACCGGTGAAATCCGAAAGGTGCACTTTGGAATATGTGCCCCTTTGCCCACCTTGGCATCAAAAAAGTGTCACACATCTGGTATCGCCGTACTCAGGAGAAGTTGGGGAATGTGTTTTGGGCTGTCATTTTACATATACCCATGCTGGGTGAGAGAAATATCTTGGGAAAAGACAACTTTTCCCATTTTTTTATACAAAGTTGGCATTTGACCAAGATATTTTTCTCACCCAGCATGGGTATATGTAAAATGACACCCCAAAACACATTGCCCAACTTCTCCTGAGTACAGCGATACCAGATGTGTCACACTTTTTTGCTGCCAAGGTGGGCAAAGGGGCACATATTCCAAAGTGCACCTTTCGGATTTTGCAGGGCATTTTTTACACATTTTGATTGCAAACTACTTCTCACACATTTGGGCCCCTAAATTGCCAGGGCAGTATAACTACCCCACAAGTGACCCCATTTTGGAAAGAAGACACCCCAAGGTATTCCGTGAGGGGCATGGCGAGTTCCTAGAATTTTTTATTTTTTGTCGCAAGTTAGTGGAATATGAGACTTTGTAAGGAAAAAAGAAAAAAAAAGAAAAATCATCATTTTCCGCTAAATTGTGACAAAAAATAAAAAATTCTAGGAACTCGCCGTGCCCCCCACGGAATACCTTGGGGTGTCTTCTTTCCAAAATGGGGTCACTTGTGGCGTAGTTATACTGCCCTGGCAATTTAGGGGCCCAAATGTGTAAGAAGTACCTTGCAATCAAAATGTGTAAAAAATGGCCTGCGAAATCCGAAAGGTGCCCCTTTGCCCACCTTGGCTGCAAAAAAGTGTCACACATCTGGTATCGCCGTACTCAGGAGAAGTTGGGCAATGTGTTTTGGGGGGTCATTTTACATATACCCATGCTGGGTGAGAGAAATATCTTGGCAAAAGACAACTTTTCCCATTTTTTTATACAAAGTTGGCATTTGACCAAGATATTTATCTCACCCAGCATGGGTATATGTAAAATGACACCCCAAAACACATTCCCCAACTTCTCCTGAGAACGGCGATACCACATGTGTGACACTTTTTTGCAGCCTAGATGCGCAAAGGGGCCCAAATTCCTTTTAGGAGGGCATTTTTAGACATTTGGATCCCAGACTTCTTCTCACGCTTTCGGGCCCCTAAAAAGCCAGGGCAGTATAAATACCCCACATGTGACCCCACTTTGGAAAGAAGACACCCCAAGGTATTCAATGAGGGGCATGGCGAGTTCCTAGAATTTTTTTTTTTTTTGCATAAGTTAGCGGATATTGATTTTTTTTTGTTTTTTTTCTCACAAAGTCTCACTTTCCGCTAACTTAGGACAAAAATTTCAATCTTTCATGGACTCAATATGCCCCTCACGGAATACCTTGGGGTGTCTTCTTTCCGAAATGGGGTCACATGTGGGGTATTTATACTGCCCTGGCTTTTTAGGGGCCCTAAAGCGTGAGAAGAAGTCTGGAATATAAATGTCTAAAAATGTTTACGCATTTGGATTCCGTGAGGGGTATGGTGCGTCCATGTGAGATTTTATTTTTTGACACAAGTTAGTGGAATATGAGACTTTGTAAGAAAAAACAAAAACAAAAACAAACAAAAAATGTCCGCTAACTTGTGCCAAAAAAATGGCTGAATGGAGCCTTACCAGGGGGGGAGTGATCAATGACAGGGGGGTGATCAATGACAGGGGGGTGATCACCCATATAGACTCCCTGATCACCCCCCTGTCATTGATCACCCCCCCTGTAAGGCTCCATTCAGACATCCGCATGATTTTTTACGGATCCATGGATACATGGATCGGATCCACAGAACGCATGCGGACGTCTGAATGGAGCCTTACAGGGGGGTGATCAATGACAGGGGGTGATCAGGGTAATCAGGGTGATCACCCCCCTGTCACTGATCACCCCCCCTGTAAGGCTCCATTCAGACATCCGCATGATTTTTTACGGATCCATGGATCGGATCCACAGAACGCATGCGGACGTCTGAATGGAGCCTTACAGGGGGGTTATCAATGACAGGGGGTGATCAGGGTAATCAGGGTGATCACCCCCCTGTCACTGATCACCCCCCCTGTAAGGCTCCATTCAGACATCCGCATGATTTTTTACGGATCCATGGATCCATGGATCGGATCCACAGAACGCATGCGGACGTCTGAATGGAGCCTTACAGGGAGGTTATCAATGACAGGGGGTGATCAGGGTAATCAGGGTGATCACCCCCCTGTCACTGATCACCCCCCCTGTAAGGCTCCATTCAGACATCCGCATGATTTTTTACGGATCCATGGATACATGGATCGGATCCACAAAACGCATGCGGACGTCTGAATGGAGCCTTACAGGGGGGTTATCAATGACAGGGGGTGATCAGGGTGATCACCCCCCTGTCACTGATCACCCCCCCTGTAAGGCTCCATTCAGACGTCCGCATGATTTTTACGGATCCATGGATCGGATCCGTAAAAATCATGCGGACGTCTGAATGGAGCCTGACAGGGGGGTGATCAATGACAGGGGGGTGATCAATGACAGGGGGGTGATCAATGACAGGGGGGTGATCAATGACAGGGGGTGATCAGGGAGTGTATATGGGTGATCACCCGCCTGTCATTGATCACCCCCCTGTAAGGCTCCATTCAGACGTCCGCATGATTTTTACGGATCCATGGATACATGGATCGGATCCGTAAAAATCATACGGACGTCTGAATGGAGCCTGACAGGGGGGTGATCAATGACAGGGGGGTGATCAATGACAGGGGGTGATCAGGGAGTGTATATGGGTGATCACCCGCCTGTCATTGATCACCCCCCTGTAAGGCTCCATTCAGACGTCCGCATGATTTTACGGATCCATGGATACATGGATCGGATCCGTAAAAATCATGCGGACGTCTGAATGGAGCCTGATAGGGGGGTGATCAATGACAGGGGGTGATCAGGGAGTGTATATGGGTGATCACCCGCCTGTCATTGATCACCCCCCTGTAAGGCTCCATTCAGACGTCCGCATGATTTTTACGGATCCATGGATACATGGATCGGATCCGTAAAAATCATGCGGACGTCTGAACGGAGCCTGACAGGGGGGTGATCAATGACAGGGCGGTGATCAATGACAGGGGGGTGATCAGGGAGTTTATATGGGGTGATCAGGGGTTTATAAGGGGTTAATAAGTGACGGGGGGGTGTAGTGTAGTGTAGTGTGGTGTTTGGTGGGACTGTACTGACCTACCTGAGTCCTCTGGTGGTCGATCCTAACAAAAGGGACCACCAGAGGACCAGGTAGGAGGTATATTAGACGCTGTTATGAAAACAGTGTCTAATATACCTGTTAGGGGTTAAAAAATTCGGATCTCCAGCCTGCCAGCGAGCGATCGCCGCTGGCAGGCTGGAGATCCACTCGCTTACCTTCCGTTCCTGTGAGCGCGCGCGCCTGTGCGCGCGCGTTCACAGGAAATCTCGGCTCTCGCGGGAGGACGCGTATATGCGTCCACCCAGAAGAGCAGGACCGCCGGCAGGACGCAATCCTGCGTACGGCGGTCCTGAGGAGGTTAAAGGGCTTCTGTCACCCCACTAAAGTGTTTTTTTTTTTTTGGGCTAGTCAAATTAGTTATATTGCGATATATGACAATATAATTGTGTTACTTACTTTGATCCAGCAGTTTCTGCAAAAAACGAAGTTTTAATATATGTAAATTCGGTCTCTACCAGCAAGTAGGGCGTCTACTTGCTGGTAGCTGCTGCAGAAATCCGCCCCCTCGTCGTGTTGATTGACAGGGCCAGCCGGGATCTCCTCCTCCGGCCAGCCCTGTCGGCATTTCAAAAATCGCGCGCCTGTGTGGATTCGGCGCAGGCGCTCTGAGATGAGGAGGCTCGTCTCCTCAGAACTCCCTCAGTGCGCCTGCGCCGATGACGTCTTCTATTTCGGTGATGTCATCGGCGCAGGCGCACTGAGGGAGTGCTGAGGAGACGAGCCTCCTCATCTCAGAGCGCCTGCGCCGAATCAACACAGGCGCGCGATTTTTGAAATGCCGACAGGGCTGGCCGGAGGAGGAGATCCCGGCTGGCCCTGTCAATCAACACGACGAGGGGGCGGATTTCTGCAGCAGCTACCAGCAAGTAGCCGCCCTACTTGCTGGTAGAGACCGAATTTACATATTATAAAACTTCGTTTTTTGCAGAAACTGCTGGATCAAAGTAAGTAACACAATTATATTGTCATATATCACAATATAACTAATTTCACTAGCCCAAAAAAAAAAAATCACTTTAGTGGGGTGACAGAAGCCCTTTAAGGGGTGCAGCAAGCAGGAGAAGCAGGCGAGAGGAGCAGCAGCACAGCAGAGGGGGGAGGGAGGCACAGCAGGCATGCACAGCACTTGTTTTTGTCAGGTGTGTGCCGGGGCCCCCATTTGCCTTGCCTACTGCTGCACTAGTGCACAGTGGTTCTGGGGCCTCCCTGGGCATGAGGAAGGAAAGGGGCAGAGTCCAAGTGGTTCACCCTTTCCTCCTGAACTTCACAGACTGGGAGAGGAGAGGAGGAAAGCCCAGGTACAGCAGTAGGCAAAGTCCTGAGTGTGCAGCCACAGGCTTCCATCCCAGTCCCACCAGCCTCCTATATAATAAAAGGCATGCATCTGTTATATTATAGGAGGCTGACAGAGGCTGGGATGACCACCTGGCCTTCAGCATGCAGCTGCCAGGTAGCTAGATCACACTCTCTGCCCAATCCTTTCTCTGCCAGCCTCCTGTACTATAGCATGCGCCATCGCTGTTCCGCCATCTACTAGTGCTTATTATGGCACTCTTAAGCTACATATACATACATGTGATGCCAGGATGTGTGCATATGTGTGCCATAATAAGCACTAGTACATGGCGGAGCAGTGGAGGCAGAGAGGGGAGGCTGCCATGTACTGCAGGCTATAGTACTGGAGGCTGGCAGAGGAAATAGTAGGTAGAGGTTGGGATGAAAATTCCAATCACTCCACTTTCCCAACATTTTAAATAAAGATAAATAAACATAAAAAAAGCATTGCCAAAAGTGTCTTCACTATTAAAAAATAAAAATAATTTTAATACACGGTGTACGCCGTGACTAAAAACAATCAAAATATGATTCAAAATGTTTTGGGTTTCCGTGTTCCGCCCAAATATTGAATATTAGTGATGAAAAATTGGACCAATAAAAACTACAGTTCATCACCCAGAAAAAAAAGCTTCAGCTCTTTAGGCAGAGTGTTTCTCTCTTTCTCAGGTCTGAAGCAATACCGAGGAAGAAAGGAAAACTCTTGAAAGCTTGTCTTTTAGTGTGTGATCCGTGGCCGTATTGTGGGCCGCAACACACGGCCACAGTTCCGTGTGCATTCGGACCCATTCACTTCAATGGGTCTGCAAATCCGGTATTGCGAAACGGCCGCACGGAACGGGACCCCATGGAAGCACTACGGAGTGCTTCTGTGGGGTTGCGTCCGGTACTTTCCGTTCCGCAAAAAGATAAAACAGGTCCTATCTTTTTGCGGAACGGGCGAATCGCGGACCTATTGAAGTGAATGGGTCCACGATCCGATACGGCTGACCCACGGCCGGCGATCGTGCATTGAACTTGGCCTTAAGTATTAGGTTAGTACAATAAAAAGGTATCCCTACATACCGCAATACTCTTGTGTTTTGTAATCTTATCTATAGATACTTATTTAGTTTTTTTCAGTAGTATGATTAAGTGGTGAAAATTATTAGTGCTCCCCCATTTTTGACTGTGGTATCTTAGGGTACTTTTTACATTAGTGGCAGGGGAGTCTGGCAGGCTGTTCCGGCGGGTGAACAGCCTCTCGGATCCGTCCTGCCGCTAGTTCACGTGTGCCCCCGGACTGCCGCTCCGTCCCCATTGACTATAATGGGGGCCGGGTTCCGGTGGAAGCACGGCAGCGCTCGGTGAGAGACTAAAGGTACGACATTGCTAGTGTGAAACTAGCCTTATGTGCCCCCCTATATATTGTTCCTAGAGTCGCCACTGCCTGACCCTCAACGTAACTTTATGTCAGGCGGTTGGGAAGGGGTTAATAAATTTGCACCGACAGACTTGAAATACTGACTGGCATATACTAAGACTGGTGCCTTTGTTTCGTTTTAAACCAACTATTGGTTGTATTAGTCTGAGACAGAATTTTATGCCATAATTGTGATGAATTTGGGGGCACAAGGTCCCATACTAGGCCATGCCCCTTTCACATGACGTCACACCAATACGCCACGCCCCCTTGTTGAGCTAGGTCTCTGAATCTACATGTGCCTAATTTTTGAGCAGGTAACACCAGAATCCAGGCACATTGATATTGGTTAATGCAGGCCACTGTCTGTAAGCTACCTAAATGTAACCCTCTATAGGGTACGTCCAAAGTCTGCCATGGATTCTGTCAGATCCACAACAATATCCATATAAGTTCCATGAGGATCTTGCAGCGGATTCTGCATCAGATTTTGTTGGCATATTTACTACAGATGTCACCCTATGTATTGTACGACCAGACGGGACGGTGTATGTGGATTTTGAGTAGCCGAAAATCTGGTGCCGAATTAAAAAAGCTCCACTGCAAAGGGTGAAACCCACAGCTCCGCACTGCAGGCTGTTATATGCCGATCTTGTTGCAGAGATTTTCTGTAGTGTCTGGATGAGGGAATATCTAACTGATCAGTGGGGGGGCCAACTGCTGGGACACCCACCGATCCCAAGAATGTGGTTCCGGTTCCTCGGTCGTGCGCCTATTCTCAGGATCAGTGGGGGTCTTGGCAGTCTCCCCCACAGGAGATAACTTGAAAACCTTTTAAAATCTCACCCTATTTGCTGGCAGTGCATTATGCTGCCGATTTCTGCATGTCCGTAGTTCTGCAATACAAGTGAGAAAAAAAACAGCACCGCCGTATTCCAAACTAGTCACTTTATTGGAAGAAAAAACCCTCAAGCAATAAAAAACATAACCTTCTTGACGCGTTTCGGGCGCCCAGGCTCTTTGTCAAAAGAAGACATTCTGAAATACACTATTATTTTTGATAATGTCTCACTCCCATCGTTGGAGTCCACGCATTTTGGACAATCAGATACACATCCTTCATCATAGCGAAAACTGCATATGTGAACGCGCACCCCAAGAGCAGTAACCGCTCCTCACTATCCGGTGGGGTGCACAATAATGCTTTAGCAGACTGCTTATTCATCTACGGGCAGCGCGGTGGCTCAGCCTTGATGAAGGATTGTTTCATTGAAAATGCGTAGCTGGTTTATATGTGATGATTTATGCTGGAATCTTTTGATTTTGGATAATAAAGTGGACATTTTATTGGATTTCTTCATTGTGCTAGGATTTATTTGTACCTCGTATTAACAAGTTTCTCCAAGCCACCCCTGCTCCAAGATATGTCCATTGTATGGCTAGATATTTAGTATGTACTGTGTATACGTGTGTGTAGCATCTATAATGTACACTACTCACAAAAAGTTAAGGATATTTGGATTTCGGGTGAAATGTATGTAAAACGTAAAAAGTAAAAAAATATCACGCTACAGTGATATTATATCATGAAAGTAGGACATTTAAGTAGAAGCATGTAATGTTGATTTCCTCACCTCAAACAATTTTGTGAAACAAAAGCCAACAACAGCAGTGGGTATACCCCCACAAAAATGTCAATGTCTCAATAACCTGTCCTGTGCCCTTGAGTATCAATTACAGATTGACAACGACATCTCATGCTGATCACAAGTGGACTTATTGTCTGCTGAGGCATGGCATCCCACTCTTCTTGAAGGGCAGCCCTCAGGTCATTGAAGTTCTGGGGTACAGAGTTAGAAGCCTCTACACGGCGACTCAGCTGATCCCATAGGTTTGCAATGAGATTCAGGTCTGGAGAAAGTGCAGGCCACTCTATTTGAGGTACCCCAGTCTCCAGCAGCCATTCTCTAACGATGCAACCTCAATGAGCTGGCGCATTGTCGTCCATGAAGATTAAATTAGGTCTGTGTTGTTGATGTAGAGGTACAATGACTGGGTTAATGATGTTATTTAAGTAGTATGGGCTTGTCACTGTACCATTCACAAAGTGTAGGGCAGTTCTGGACTGACTAGACACACCTGCCCACACTGTAACACCACCACCAACACCAAAGGCTTGTCTGTGGCTGATGCACAGGGCTCTCCTTGGCGTCTCCAACATCGTTGGCAGTCATCATTTCTGCTCAGTGTAGTGAAGGCGCTCCCTGGCCCATGCAAGACAATGACGCCTGTGGTCAGGTACCCTTGCAGGTCATCTAGCACGCAGACCACGCTGATGTAAACGGTCTGACATGACATATTCTTGCCCTATGTTTAAGCTATACATTGGGAGGGGGAAAGGATGCAAAAGCGCACTATCGTATGTTTTTCTATCCCGCAAAAAAAAAAAGTATACGTTACAATATATATACTTTTTCAAAATGAAACTCAATGGTGAGGGATCCCCCTGTAAAACACCTCTCTGAGGCAGCCATTTACCGTATACCTTTTTTGCATGGGATGTGCTCAGGTCACATTTTTGCCATCTGTTTAATGTATACGTTTTGGGGGAAAAAAGATACAACAGCGCAGTACACTCTGCTCTTCTATCCTGCACCGTCCAGTAAAAACGGGTACGTTAACGGAGGTGATGGATACCACTGCATGCCATCTGTCTAAAGCATCCCTTTAACGTATAATTTTTGTTATAAGTTAGTTAAACGTGCGCACCCGGGCCATGCATGTGCTGTGGACCGCAAATAGCAGTCTGCAATGCATGGGTTCCAGCCCTGTGCAGATGCTTCCGCTCTGTACCATTGCTGAACCATTCAAGTGAATGAGTCCACATCCCTGATAGGGAGTGAACACATATAGATAGTGTGTGTGTATATATATATATATTTATATATAGATAGTGTGTGTATATATATATTTATATATAGATAGTGTGTGTATATGTATATATAAAAATATAGATAGTGTGTGTATATATATATATATATATATATATGTATATATATATATATCGATATAGATAGTGTGTGTATGTATATGTATATATAAAGATATAGATAGTGTGTTTGCATGTAGCCTGCTTTTTAGGTGTGTATATATATATATATATATATATATATATTTATATAATCGAGAAAACAGGACTGCACTCCAAGTTGTGATGAAAAAATCAAAGTGGTTTTATTCACCCATGTTATGGCATATCTTGCGACGTTTCAGCTCTTGCGAGCCTTTCTCAAGGCTTGAGAAAGGCTCGCAAGAGCTGAAACGTCGCAAGATATGCCATAACATGAGTGAATAAAACCACTTTGATTTTTTCATCACAACTTGGAGTGCAGTCCTGTTTTCTCGATTATATTATTGGGGACTGCCGTTGCCCCCTTTTGGATTTTGCACCCACTCTTCAGGCTGGTGCTCCCGCTGGACTTTCTTTTTCTATATATATATATATATATATATATATATATATGTTATATATAGAAAGATATAGATAGTGTGTATGTGTATATATATATAAAAAGATATAGATAGTGTGTGTTTGCATGTAGCCTGCTGTTTAGGTGGCACACCTTCACACATGGGCACCTCTACCTGGCACTGGGCGTCTCCCCGTGTACCTGCTCCCACGCCGGATGCTTTGAGGGAATTTGCTCACATTTTGGGACTGGCAGGAAATACCCATCCGAAGGAATTCGGAGCTCTTTGGCCATATATGGGGATTTTTATCGTCAGCCAATAGGAGGCGGTGGGCGGGGCCTGGCCGCAGACATTGACTCAATCAGAGGAAGCTGATTCAGACAGACGGGGCTCTGAGGTTGGGGAGCGGACGAGACGCCGGCAGCAATGAGCACCCAGTTCAACAAGGGCCCGTCCTACGGCTTGTCTGCAGAAGTTAGGAACAGGGTAAGCTATGGGTGCACCCCGGGGAGCCTGGGTGCGTCCTGCCTCTCTCTGCCTCCTGAAGCTGAGGAGTCTCCATCTCTGCCTTGCCCCATTTCCTGACTCTCTAGGTGTGTCTGTGAGATAAGGAGACATCTAGTTCTTCTTCTAGTTCTCCTCTTCTGGTTGTCCTGCTCCTCACAGCTTCTGTCTCATTTCTTCTACTATGGGCATTTCTAGACCAGCACCATACTTCTGGGTGAACTTCCTCTCTTTTTCTGGTACCTGGTCTTATATAATGGGGGCATTATATTACTTTGGTCCATAGACCCCTCTCCGCAGAGAAGAGGGACAGGTATCACCTTACTTACATTTGGGGGTGGCGCAGCCCCTGGACCTCAGAGATCAGATTTGTCATGCCTCATATTTGATATGTCCTAAAGTATCTAAAATTCTCCTTCTTTGGTCAAACTGAGACATGGTTGAATTTTCTCAAGGTTTAAACAGCTTCCTAGGGCGTAATAAGCCGCTGTCCGACATCTCTGGTGGCATCTGATCTCCCCTAGAAAAAAGGATTGGACATGTTTAATTCCAACAGCCTAATCCTTTCTTCTTCTCAGTGTTTGCTTTCAGAGGAGTCAGGACACCACCTTAAACAGTAGATGGTCAGCTGGTCCTTCAGAAAATGGTGGGTTGGCCGACGTTATCAGGTTATTGGTGGGGGAGGGCTATAAAAAGGATATTGGTCAGAAATCTGGCAAATAATAGATGCTATGACACCAGTGTGCCCACAATCTTAGGTGGTGGTGGCAGCTTTAACAACAGCGCCAGTTATGATCCCCTGTTGTGGGATATGTCATAGAGTGCTTGAGGAGATCAGTGCTGCCTGAGCTCACAAAGTGCTATAAAGAGAGTTTAACCCTTTGTACAGAGGTTTAAAGGTGTTGTACGTAAATTAGTAGCACGTCTCTGCTGAAGCCAGTCATTGGTGACAGTGGAACCCGTGACCATGTCCCTACTGTGCCGGAAGAAAACTAGCTGGAGACCAGAAGATGGACACATTGGAGCCATCATGGTGGACTGGAGCAGCGGGGTGTAGGAAAGTATGAATCTACCACTTACTGAGGCAGGCTGCCAGCATTAAAAGGGAACCTGTCACAGGGATTTTGTGTATAGAGCTGAGGACATGGGTTGCTAGAAGGCCGCTAGCACATCCACAATACCCAGTCCCCATAGCTCTGTGTGCTTTTATTGTGTAAAAAAAACGTTTAGGTACATATGCAAATTAACCTGAGATGAGTCCTGTATGTGAGATGAGTCAGGGACAGGACTCATCTCAGGTTAAATTGCATATGTATCAAATCGTTGTTGTTTTTTTACACAGTAAGAGCACACAGAGCTATGGGGACTGGATATTGCGGATGTGATAAGGGCCATCTAGCAGCCCATGTCCTCAGCACTTTACACAAAATCCCGGTGACAGGTTCCCTTTAAAGGGGTTTTCCGGGAATTTGATATTGATGACCTATTCTCAGGAGGGTGGAGGACCCCCGCTGATCTGATATTGTTGATAAATCCTGAGAATAGGCCATCAGTATCAAATGCCTCGATAACCCCTTTAATTTCTTATTCCTTGAGAATCAACAACATTTTGAAGGTTCCTAAACAGCTTCAATAGTCTTTCAGGAACAGCTATATCTGCTGACTGCCCCGTACATATGCATGCTCGGTTTGGTTAAACGTGTATGTATTTCAATGGCAAGAGAGGAGAACAAAAGGATTGACTGTTAAAATTCCACTTGCCCCGATCCTTCATTCACTTGATGTCATCTGTCGGGGGATAGTCATGATGCCCTCATACCAGCGGTAATCTGATGTGTATGGTGGCCTTAAGGAGGACCTGTCACCCCTCCTGACAACTGTCAGTTTTAATGCATTCCCCATGTAATAATTCTGGATCATCTATTCTTATGATTCTATGTTGTGCCTTTCCTCTGTTATTCCTACTAGAATTGTGAATGAATAGATTGCAGTCGGCAATAAAGGTCCAATTGGGTTCTAACAGTTGGGGTTGTGTCCCCGCACAATCTGAGGCCCCATGGACACAACTGTATTTTTGGTCTGCACCCAATCGTTTTTTTTTTTTTTTTTTTGTGGGGCTGCCAAATATGCGGACAGCACACCATGTGCCGTCCGCATCTGTATGTCCGTTCTGTGGCTCTGCAGAACATTTCCTATTCTTGCCTTCATTGTGTACAAGGAATAGGCATTTCTAAAATAGTGCGGAATGAGGAAACGGCCTGACATGGACAGCACTAGTGTCAAACTGTGCAGGGACACCCCCCAACTGGTAACACCCAGTTGGACCCTTATTACAGACTGCTGACAAGCTAAATTCTTGGTAGGAATAATGAATTGCTCCAGAATTATTACATGGGGAATGCAAGTAGTTTGTATAACAGACAGGGGACTTTACACTACAGGTTTGTGCGATTACGTTGCTGTGTACAAGCCAAGCACTAGATCAAGAAGACTTCATGACAGTAAGCATATCACGTATATGGCACGCACATGGCATGCCTTCCTGCCCAATGTGACATTGGATGTGGAGAGGTGCACCTGCACACTGGGCATCGCAGTTGCTGAGTGCCCAAAGACTATTGGGGTCATTTATCAAACTGGTGTAAAGTAGAACTAGCTTAGTTGTCCCTAGCAACCAATCAGATTACACCTTTCATTTTGGACAGCTCCTTTGGAAAATGGTAGGAGGAATCTAATTGGTTGCTGGAGCCAGGTTCTACTTTACACCAGTTTGATAAATGACCCTCGTATATGTCTTACTCTAACCTGGGACCCCTGCATGACGCTTGCTGGGCATCAAATGGTTGTCTCCCACCCAGTGCCCTGAGAGAGTTGTAAATGGCGTACATTCAATGGACCAACAGTACGGCGAGCCTTTGTGTTGCCTTTCATTGTACTATTACTATTTGACCTTTTGAGGAGTATGCCTTTGTATGTGAGCGTGATGCGGTTTTTTTCGTTTTTCCTTCAAGACGTGATGTGGCATCTGAGAATGACCTATTCTTTAAGATGTTATGCTAAACATCTATTTTCTTTAGAAATTCCTTTAATTTTCTATTTTCACAGTATTTAAAAAGAAATGACTTTTTAACACCATTTTTTATAAATCTCCCCCCATTGGCTTCTATGGGAGAGGTTTCTAGGCATGCTCTTTGACCTGTACAGAGGTCAGGAGGGGGGAGATAAGCTGTGACATCATCTATTGGGAATGGTAGATCCTGTTATCTCTGCAAAGATGATCTGTAATCCTGCCTGTGAAGATAATGTGATGACTGTTGAAAGGTTACCTGTACAGAACAGGGCACCTCAACATTTTATTAGGCCTGGTAGCCAGTGCGAAAACTGCACAACTATATTTTATTTTAACTATAAATAGTGACAGAAAAAAACTAATCGCCAATAATAAAAAAAAAATTATTTTTAACATTCAGACAATAGGTAATTTTCTGATGGTACATTCCCTGTAGCAAAATCTTTTAAATGTCCTACTGTACAGTTTACAATGTGGGGTTTTTCCAGAAGTAAAATACTGATGACTTATCTTCAGGATAGATCATTAAAAGGGTTATCCAATTCTAAAAATGCCCCCCAGAATACCCGGGCCCCTCCTATAGTTAATACCCCGGAACCCGTGGCACTCTGGATCCCTGCCCTGTCATGGCTTGGGGGAAGGGTCTGACCATTGGGGCCCCACCGATCACAAGGGCTCATGCTCCCCATGTGAACAGAGCAGCAGCAGAATGTTGGTGTCGCTGTCGGTGCCAAAATTCTGCTCCAAATCCGCTGTCTGAACGGACCCTTGATGGGGGATTCAGAAATTGAAAGAGTTGTCCAGGCTTTTACTATTGGATATCAGATCGGCGGGGGTCTCCTCATCAGCTGTATGAGGGTACGGCGCGCGCAGTGCGCAAACTTTGCCACCTGCCTTTGCCATAGACAGCAGCGTTGAGGATAGGTCATCAATAGTAAAAGTCTGGACAACTCCTTTAATTCATGAATCCCCTATCAACTAAAGCACGAGCCAGGAAAGCTGACAGATCCTCTTTAAAGGGGTTTTCAGGGACCCAGTGCATACCGCAAGTCCACCCTAATTACATAGAACATACCTGTAGGTGAAAGTTTCTAATACACTCACTATGTCGCAGTTTTGTGGATCGGAAAACCGGACACCTAACGCCTCTTTTCTGACAGTCCAGCCTCCGCTGATTTATCAGGTCTCCACCTTGGGCTGTGGTCAGGACATCGCTTCTGTTGTGGACGGAGCCTGAACTATTCCTCTTCCTGGCACATGCACAAACTTCTGATTCCGCCTTATCTGCGCATGCGCCAGAGAAAGAGAGAGGAGTGGTTTTAGCCGCTTTTCACAGAGGAGGTGATGTCCCTATCCTATTACAGACTGGGGACCCGGTAAAGGATGTGACATCAGCAGAAGCCAGGTTGTCAGAAGAAGAGCCGTCACATGACTGGATTCCCAGGAGGCCGTTGCAGCCAAATTCAGAACAGTAAATATATTTGAAAGTTTATCCTTCCGGTGTGTTCTATGTAAGTAAGGTGTGTGTATGTATGTAGGTAGGTCGGTCTCCTGTCTGGACCTAGGTTAGCCACAATGCTGGCTCAGATGGTGGCTGTGGTGTGACAGTCTGAATAGGTTATCCTTCCAAAGTTCATATAGTAACCTTGTGGGGGGTTTTGTTTTTTCATTTTGCTCATGAAATTTTCTCTTTTTCCGACTCCTTTACTATTTCTAGCAGTCTGATAATCATGAGATTATGGTAACTACGTGTTGATGAAATTCCCCATGCTCTCACATGATCACCTCCTTTCCTAGCTCTTGGCATGACTGTACATGTAAAGTCAAGTGACCTGATATTACCATTACCAAGACTGTCTTATGACGAGCAAAGGGACAGTGTGCTGCTGTGTTACACCCCCACCCCCAGGGAAAGTGCTGGCTAATTTGTTACCCATCCCAATGACTATTACATTGTGAAACATTTTTGGCATCAAAAAGCAGTTTCCGGTGGTGGGGAGTGATACTATTATATTGTAGTTTTATTGTGTATGAAAGGTATATAGCAGTAATAATCCCCACTACCCTAATTTACTTTATTTTTCATCTTTTACTCCAGTTGGCACAGAAATATGATCCTCAGAAGGAGGCAGAACTTCAAGTCTGGATTGAAGAGGTCACTGGAATGTCCATTGGGCCAGATTTCCAGAAGGGGTTAAAAGATGGTGTCATTTTATGCGAGTAAGTATTGAATGACAATGACCACAAAATAATACTAGTTTATACAGTTCGTTTATTGTCTTTTTGCGTTTCTCTTTATAGACTTATGAACAAGCTGAGGCCAAAGACCATCCCAAAAATTAATGTCTCCAAGCAAAACTGGCATCAGGTAAATTTTTCACTGTGCAGTGGGCAGTGGCACCTGCCACATGTAAGTGGTTACAGAGGAAGCGGACTCCCTCTGTCGCCCATCAAACCCTGCAAATGAGATTGCGGGGTGCCGATGCCAGTGCAGGCAGGCTGGGACCTGGTGTAGGTCCCAGCGTTTCCCAGCAGGTTGTGCCTCTCTGGCGCAGCCTGCTGGTCAATGTCAGTATAGCACTGACTTTAAAATGCAATACACTATAGAAGTAATAATAATCTATATATAACGCCAACATATTCTGCAGCGTTTTAGTCAAAAGTATTTTAAAAGCGATCTAAACGTTATATTATAGTCTCCTTGTGGGACCAGTAAATGGTTAAAAAAAGGTTTAAAAAATTGCAAGTAAAAAAAAATACACTTTTTTTCCCATATAAAATAAAACACTTAAAAAAAAAACCTCCTCCACATATTTGTTATCGTCGCATCCATAACGACCCACACTAGGTAATCATGTAATATATCCTGTACGGAGAATGCCATAAAAAACTAATCACCACTAAAAAAGCTGAAAATGAAGTGATCAAAAAGTGTTAAGTACCCCTAAATGATACCAATGAAAACTACTAGTTGTTATGGGTCTTGGGATGCGGCAATTCAAAAGAACATTTTCCTTTTATTCAAAAAATAAGGTTTTTTTTGTTGTGCAAAAGTAGTAAAGCGTAAAAAAAAAATGGATTTGGTATTACTGTAATCGTATGGACCCATAGAATAAACTTATAGTGTTTTTTATGCCTGAAAAAGAACGCCGCAAAATGTATAACGTAAGAGTTAATAAAAGGTAATCAGTAAGTTATGTGTACACCAAAATGACGTGCCAGTAAAAACTACAACTTGTCCCGCAAAAAACAAGCCCTCATACGGCTACATAGACGGAAAAATAAGTTATAGCATCTTGGAAGGCGACCGGGAAAATATTTGAATAAATCTCCTGACCCAAAACAGGCTGATCACTGAGGTATTAACCCCTTCACCCCCAGTGCCGTAATAGTACGGCACTGGGAGGGTCTTTAAAGATGGCGCCCGCTCCTGAGCGCTGCGGGCACCATAGCCGTAGGTGGCCGCCTGATTCTTATGGCAGACACCCGCGGCTCATGTCCGCAACCGGCAGTAATGCCAATTGTGGACATTTAACCCCTCAGGATTGACCACGGCATCTGAGCACGTGAAACACCGGAAGCGCGCGAGTCTGAAGGTGCTCCGGCTCCCCAGTGTGGCGAACAGAGGAGCCGGAGCTTGTGTGCAGCAGCCCCTGTCTTTGTGAATGGCAGGAGGCTGCTGCATAGTATTTCCTATGGAGCCCTTGCCTGTAATAGGGCTCCATAGGAAACTAGTAAAATCATCATAGATTCCAATGCAAGTGCATTGGAATCTATGATAATAGCATTCAGATGATTCCATGTTATAGTTCCCTATGGGAACTATTAAAAAAAGTGTAAAAAAAAATATATATTAAAAATTTCAAATAAAATTCTAATCACACCCCTTTTCCCAAAATAAAAATAAAAGAACTAAAAAAATAAAATAAAAATACACATCATGGGTGTCGCGATGTGCGAAAACGCCCATAGTATAAAAATATATTCCCCATACGGCAAACAGCAAAAGCAAAACACAAGAAAAACGATACCGTATTTTTTGCCCTATAGGACGCACCGGCCTATAAGACGCACCTAGGTTTTTGAGGAGGAAAATAAGAAAAAAAAAATTTTTAACCAAAAGGTGTGCTTTTGGTGGGTTTTGAACTAATGGTGGTCTGTGCATGACACACATGGCCGGCACTATATAGAAATGCCTTTTCTTGTCCGTGTGCTGTCTGCATCTTTTGCGGCCCTATTGAAAATGAATTTTGCAGACGTGTGAATGGACCCTTAGGTAGTAAAAGAACTTGAGAAAGAAAGAAATGAGTCCATCGGGCACACTGAGCAGATGAAGTATAGGACAGTAGACTGGACTCATCTCGGGTAACCAGTGCCTGTGACCAGTACTCTGCTATTGAGATCATTACCAAATGACGTTCCCACTGATGTACTATTTTGTTTTTGCCTACTCGACTGAAAGAGCCCTCCCAGATGAAGAACGTGGGAGTTAGTTTTGGAGATGCCACCTTTTTATGGTTTGTTTCCTCTTTTCCTCAGCTTGAAAATCTTTCCAACTTCATCAAAGCCATGTCTGCTTATGGAATAAAATCTGTGGATCTGTTTGAGGCAAATGACCTTTTTGAAAATGGGAATATGACTCAAGTCCAGGTGTCTTTGCTGGCGCTGGCTGGGATGGTATGTTGGTCCACTCTTACTTCTGTGTTCTTCAGGGTATATTTACACGGGGAACATTTCTTGCAGAAATATCTGAACGGGGCTCCAAGAATCATTGTGCGTGCTGCGGAAACAACTCCATTCCAACATATCGGTGTCAATTTGTATAATTTTTTAGGCATACTCTCAATATATGAAATTGGCCAAGTTCCTCCCCAAACACATGCACACTCCTCTGAGCTGGGTGTGCACGTATTCTCAGGGATTAAGCAGCTGCCAGACACCCTTGGTGGCAGCTTGTCACCCATGAAAATGAAGGATTAGTCAAGTAGGATTTTACATCCACCCCTGTGGATGGTCAATTGGTCCTTCTAAAATCCCCGGTTTAGGCTGACATTCATTTAATAGTTATGGCCTGTAGAAACAAATGAGAGGTTTTAAATAATGAAGCCCAATTAGTGACCTAAATAATGGCTGAATCTTAAGGCCCATTTACAAGCCAATTTTACAAGCAAATTTCCTTCCTGACAATCATCTGCATGTCAGTGGAGGAGACCGCTGCATTTACATGCAGTGATCTCCTCCACAGTATGGTCGCTAATGCATCACTTTTTCGCCATATTGCTGCCGGCAAACCATGATTTTTGTGACTACGTGAATGATGCGATTACCTGATGAACTAGCGTTTGGCTCGTTCACTGGATAATTGGAGGCATCTAGGGCTGCAGCTATCCACTATTTTTGTAATTGAGTATTCTACCGATTAATCGAGTACTCTAATAACAAATGAACAATTAAAAGAACGTTTTCCTTTATAAAAACTCATCAGCCCCCCCCCCCCCCCCATGCCATCAGGTATCCCCCAGTGCCACCATCTCCCCCTCCCAGCACCAGTGAAATAAAATACTTACCTTTCCTGTAGGGGCGCTGAAGACACTCCAGAGATCTTCCATCCTCTTCTTCACGCGCTGCACTGGGACCTGACGTCACACAGCGCCAGTTCATAGTGCGCGCCTATGTGCACTACATCCTGACAATGTGTGTACGTCAGCTTCTAATGCAGCGTGGTGCGGGCTGGCGGGGGACCACAGAGCGTGAGTAACAGCAAGCGCTTTACTCATGCTTCATGGTCACATGACACAAGTTAATCCTCAATGCAAAAAATTTGCATTGAGGATTATTTTGTGTCGAGTTACTCGATTTCAATCGAGTACCCCTTTCACCCCTTTACACCGAGTGTTCCTTTGTTTGCCAATCATCTGGCGGAGGATCGACCCATTTTACAACTGTGTGTCTCTGCAGTTTATTTTGTCTCCCGCTTACCCATCTGATCTTATATTTAGGCCAAGACCAAAGGTCTCCACAGTGATGTGGATATTGGAGTGAAATACTCAGAGAGACAAGAGAGAAACTTTGATGACAACGTAAAAAAAGCAGGACAGTGTGTTATAGGACTGCAGGTAAGTGTTACTAGAAGCACTTCTCACCAGAGCAGACCCCATTTCAGATGTGTAATGAACCACCAGCCAGACTAATAATTGTCCTTCCTACACAGATGGGTACTAATAAGTGTGCCAGCCAGTCTGGAATGACTGCCTACGGAACAAGAAGGCATCTGTATGACCCAAAGCACAGTATCTTGCCACCTATGGACCATTCCACAATAAGCCTTCAAATGGGCACTAACAAAGGAGCCAGTCAGGTAAGGTGTTCATACTGCCATCTTGTCAGTATCTGCTTTTTTTTTTAAAACCTGCAATAATACACCAATCCTAAAACTGGTCATTTGAATATGGTATGGCTATAATGCAGTGTATGTTGTTATAGGTGGGGATGACCGCTCCTGGGACAAGAAGACACATTTACGATACAAAGACAGGCACTGAAAAGTGTGACAATTCTTCCATGTCCCTGCAGATGGGATCTAATCAGGGAGCCAACCAAAGCGGCCAGATATTTGGCCTGGGCCGTCAGATCTATGATCCCAAATATTGTCCAAAGGGCAATCCTGACAGTCTGCCGAATCAGTACGAGGACCAGGATCACCAGGAGTATGGCTACAATCAGGAACAAGACTTGTAGTTCTAGTGTGTGGGCTGCTCAATGCAAGATGCCACAAATCAGACCAAACTGCCTTGTCAGAACCTCCAATTATGTGGATTAGAAATGTACCTAGTGTTTTTTATTTAGAATTTGTTCATTTTAATTTTATTTGTTAAACTGTAATTGAGGAACAAGATTTAAAGTGCCTGAAGGGGATCTGTCATTCAGCCATTGTATAGAGTGGTATGTCTTAGCTTTACCAGTGCCTTATAGCTCTCAGGGCACACAATATTACACATACCCTTTCTTATGGGTCCTCGCAAAATCACCACAGTGTACCCCTTGTTTGGAAGTACTTTTGATGTATTAAACGGGTTGTGCCACTAATAACACGTGTGCCCTATTCACAGGATGGGGCATAAGTGTTTGATCGCTGTGGGTCTAACTGCTGGGCCCCCCCGGGGATTATAAGAATGTGGGTATGGAAGCATTACTGAAGTACCCCCCCGTGCGTCCTGATCTTCGTTCACTTCTATGGCACTGCTGAATGCGCTGTACTATGCAGTCCCATAGAAGTGAATGCTGTACAGGAGACACAGGTGCACTACCTCTCCATTTTTATGGGACAGTTCAGCAGAACTTCCAGACTCCCTTCTCGTGATCACTGGGCGCCCCAGTGGTCCTATGGATAGAGCATATATGTTCTTAGCGGCACAACCCCTTTTAAAGAAGTCACACAGCTGAAGTACATGTATTTTCTTTGGCAGAAGTCCAAGGCTGACCCTTCAATTTCTGCCATGATGTTGCACTTTGCCCGGCCATGGATTTTGCCCATTCATTTGGGATAATTTGTGGGTGTGGCAAGAATTGCCTTTTTTTTTTTTTTTTTTTTATCCAAATCTTATGAACTATTGGTCAGATTTCCATTTAAATCCATAGGAAAGTTATGTGAGTTTTTTTTTTTTTTTTTTTTTTTTTTGTGTGTGTGTGTGTGCAGAATATCCTTGTTACAATAATGCCATGTGAACATATGCCCTAATATATTCAGGGAGGGAAGCTCTAAATAAGACCTCATGGACATGACCGCTGTGTCCGCATCCGAGCCGCATTCGGACCCATTCACTTCAATAGGGCCGCTAAAGGTGCGGACAGAATATTCTTTGTAATATGAAGGTAATTTTAATAATAAGAGGTTCATGATCCCGTTTATAGGAAATTCAGATATCCCTTTTATTTCTGACCACAGAAACTCCAAGCCTCTGAAAAAGGTCCCTATGGACCGAAACGTCCAGCTCATATATGGATAGTGGTTTGGCAGCATTTAATTTCCTATAAACGGGATCATGAACCTCTTATTAAAATTACCTTCAAATTACAAATAATATTTTGTGTGTCGCATATTTATACTATTGTTGGATGACCGTCGGATCATTGCTGGCTTCGGAAGAGTAAAACAGTATGCGGTACTCCATCCTCTAATATAGCACTCCGTGTGCTGTCCGCATCTGTTGCTCCGTTCCGTGGCCCACAAAAAAATATAACATGTTCTATTCTTGTCTGTTTTTCGGACAAGAATAAGCATTTCTATAATGGGCCTTCCGTTCCGTTCCGCAAATGATGGCATTTGTGTTTTGCATGTAGCCTAAAGCTGATTTCGGCATTGCAGCACTCCATACACCGCCACAAATGGCACTTTCTGCTTTGAAAGGCTCCATCCGTTTATCTTTATCATTGGCTACTGCTGCAGGCCGGATTCAGTTCCAGGGTGTATGATAGAATTGCCTAATATATCGGTATACCTCCAAGTCAGAAGCGCACTTTCATGCTCTAACTTCAGAAGCGTTTTGTCGGAAAGTAACCAACGCTTTTTGTTTTGTATGTGAATTGGTGAAGAAAGTTTGAAGTTTGCTAACTGCACATGCTCTCATCCTATCCTGCAGGGCAGGACGCCTATGTGGTTGGACTATTTTACAAATGCTCGGTAGACTGAATTGGTGTAGAGAGCTGCCATATTGGGAACATTTTGACTAGCTTTTTTTTAAATGTAATAATGATGCTGTCTTTTTTATTATTCTAGTGACCAAAGAACTTGTTATACCTCCTTGTGTATTAGGTGGGCAGCATAGAGCTTCTTTATACATGTCCTGTGCCTTCACAGAGAATATGTATAGTTCTATATGTGATATGTACTATTCAGGCTTTAATGGGTACCAAGGTGCCTTTGCTTTTTTTATTTTTATACAGGTAATGGACTATTTGACATTTCGTCTTAGAAATTGCATTCCATTTTGGTTATTATACTATAATGCTAGAAATGATCTTTTTAGATGTCCGGCTTAGTTTGAAATATGTAATTGGTAATGTCAAGTGTTGGCTAAAAGATGCCTCCAGCAACCAATGTGATTCTGTTCCAGTCTGCTAGCACACACAATGCCTGTATGGCTGTTACTAAAGCTCTTAGGAGGGTTGTCCAGGATTTTTTTAATTCCCCCCCCCCCCCTTCCCTCCACTCCCCAATAGACTTGTGAAGAGAGCTAAATTTGCCTGCTCCCTGTTGCTCCATGGCTTCTCGGGTGTCCTTCGGGTCCCTGCATGTAAACTTCCCGCACCTCTGCAATGTGTCCCCATCAGCCTCAGTGACGTCACCACCAAGGCTAATCGCTGGTTACAGCGACGTCCATGATCCCCCTCCATTTACGAAGCTTACAGGTGGGGACCACCAGTCCAGTGTAGACAAGCTTGAAATCCACAGAGCCTGATCGGGGTCTAGTGGAATGGGTAAACATAGCTCCTTTTACAGGTTCTATTTGGGGGTGGGGGTAAAAAGAGAAAATAATTCTAGACAACCCCTTTAAGGCTGAACTTTCTTTCACACAGCCTGCTGTGTGTCAAAACTGCAGCAGTTTTCCATGAATTGTGCCAGTTTCTTGGCAAATAGAGGTGAAACATTCTAGAAAAACTGCGGCAATTAGCCTAAGGCTGGGATTCCACTTTCAGGTTTTTTTTTACGCAGTTTTTTTAAGCCAAAACCAGGACTGAATTTCCAAAAGGAGACTCATTCTTTCTCTTATAATATGTGTCCACAGTCTATGATCCGTTCTTGGCTTTGGGCTCACAAACTGCATAAAAAAACTTGACTGTGGAAACCTGGGCACAATATTCTGCTAATCTGTATTTATTTAGTTAAGTACAGAGCTTCATGTGGTTAAATAGGGATATAAAATATTTGGGGGCAGTCACATAGGGATTTGTTTTGCTGTTTAGCGTACCTTTTAAAGAGGGTCTCCCATCACTCCTGACATATTAGTCTTAGTAATATTCTGAGGCATCTGTTCTTATTATTCTGTTCCTCTGTTATTCTTGCCGGAAGCTTATTAATAAAGGGGTGGGGGTCTGAACAGTCTGACACTATACAGTCAGTGCTGCCATTGTCAGACTGTGCATTAACGCCCAGTGGCAATTCCTTCATAAACTTCAAGTAGGAATAATAGAAAAATTGCACAGCAAAGTAATATGAAAAGATGAACCAGAATTGTTGCTTGGGGAATACCAGAAGTAACGGGCATGTTGGGAGAGGTGACGGGTCCAGTTTAGGGCCGATTTGGTGCAGAACTTTCTGCTGCTGTTAGTCATCCTGCTCAGTTCCATTTTTTTTTTTTTTATTAAGTCTGTGTATTAAAAAATGTTAGCACCTTGGGTTAACCTACCTGAGAGACTATATGTGAATGTCTTCAAAATGTATTTTTTATGTAATAAAACGTGTAACTGGATACGTCTTTGAATGTTTTGAAGCCAGGTGGTGATGGGTTGGACAAGACTGAGTCCTTACACATTATTGTATTTATCTGCTAAAGCCACCGAGAACGTCCAGTTCGGCCGGCAATACACTGATATGTATGGGAAGCTCCCGACTCTCCTGACAGATGATGTCAAGGGAGAGAAAGATCGGGTGTTCTGAATATTTTCATCCGATCCTTTGGTCTCCCATGAGATGAGCCACCACCAGAGGTGTCTGGCAGCAGCGCTGTCCTCATTCATTATGTATGTGGAAGTCGTGAGAGATAGCTGTCAGCTGAGAGCCATTGATTGTTATGGCCGGCTTATGGGTGAGTTCACACAGACAGTAAATATCGTAAAGAATTATGGAAAAAACACACAACTCTCCATCAGTTGTGGTCCCAGACTGAATAAACACATTGCATGGAAGAGGCACTAGGCCAACTACTGGGTAACAACATGGAGTGTGCCGCCAGAAATATCCATATGTGTTTTGAACTTCCAATAATTAAACCATGCTTGGGAGCGGGGTTTTGTAGAAACTTAAAGGGATTCTCTCACCTGAACCATTGGTGGTATATTGCTAGTATATGCCACCAATGTCAGATAGGTGTGAGTTCTGCCTCTGGGACCCTCGCCTATAACTAGAACAAAGCTCCCAAAGAGAATGAGAGCACATCACACATGCTGACCACCCTCCATTCATTTCTATGGGAGTACTGAAAATAGCTTGCCTATTTTCATTACTCCCCTAGAAATGCACGGAGAGCGCACCAAGCAGGCGCTGCCACCGTTCCATTCCCTTTTGATGAACTGCTGTAAGTAGCCGAGCCAGAGCTAGAAATTAAATGGAGGGAGGACGAACATGCCATTCTCTTTAGGAGCTTAGTTCTAGAGACAGGTGCAGGACCTACCCCTGGAACCAAACCTGTCTGAGCTCGGTGGCATTTCCTAATGATATGCTGCCAATGTTCGAAGTGACACAACCCCTTTAAGGTGCACCAGTTTGCACCAAAATGTGGACAGTGATTTCTGTTGCAAAGTAATAAGTAAAAGACAATAAATGGTAGGTTATTCAAAAGTGTCTAGCTGTGCACCAAAATGTATCATCCAGTCTGAGCCCCTTTGATAAATTTGGTGGATTTTTACACTGTCTAGCCTGATCCTTATCTCCCCTAACATCAGCCATCAGGACAGATTTGGAACAACCTGCCAAAATTGTTGGATTCAGCTGACACAGATCTAACATGTATGGCCTGTCTTTTGGATAGAATTAGTATATCTGCCCCACTGGTGATGGAGCCCTAATCGGGCTGCAGCGATAGACTTCAAAAAGCAGCGTGTGACACCGTATAGGTGGCCTACCTCTTACATTAGGTGATCGTATTTGTGGGGGGTTTTCTCCTTGTTTATTCGCTACACTTTTAGGCATACTGTAAAGAAGTTTTTCAAACTTGTAACCTTTTTTTTTTTTTCATCCAGTAAAACTGTTAACAGTTTTGTAAGTGCTCTGAATAGTTTCTGGGAATTCTTAGAAAATACTACTACAGTCCTCCAACATCACGTTCCAGTACCGTGTAACATAGACTACCCCATGTAGAATAGACTTTACACAATTCATCTTCAAGTATGTTTGCTGTAGAAGAGCCCTTCAGCTTCTCTTCATCCACCTGAGTCTGATCTCTGCACCCCCACATGGCATTTCTGGAATTTTCTGGCAAGGTTCCTTATATGTTCTTCCAAGTGCTCCATCATGTTGAAATGTACCTTTCTCTCTGTGCAATTAATAAAAATGTGCATAAGTAATACAATTGTGGTGGACCAGAGTAAATACGTCCAAGACAAAGTAGGCAACGACCTTAATTACAGAGATGGTTGTTACAAGTTACCATCTCTCCACAGCAAAAGGGATAAATATTAGATCATTTCAAAAGGACATGGACCCTATACACCTCGGAGTCCACTGGAAGGAATGGAGCGACAGGTCGGGCTTGCGCACTGCCGTTCCATTCTTCTTTACAGGAGTTTCTGAGTGCTCTGCTATTTCTGGAGCTCCTATTCATTTTTGAGGGCTCCAAGGTGTATGGGATCCCCATGCTTGTGATCTTTGGGGATCTCAGGTAGTACCCCCACCAGTCTAATAGTTATCCCTTATGCTGTGAATAGGTAGTAATCGCAGCATGTTCTATATTCAGCGTCTTTCACGCAGCCCTGGCCCCATAGAAATGAATGGGGCTGTGTGAAAACGCAAGCATCCGCAAGCAAGTGCGGGTGCAATGCGTTTTTCACTGATGGTTGCTAGGAGACGTTGTTTGTAAACCTTCAGTTTTTTATCACGCGAAAAACCCGCGCGGAAAAAACTGAACAACTGAACGCAATCACAGACAAAACTGACTGAACTTGCTTGCAAAATAGTGCGAGTTTCACTGAACGCATCCTGAGCGTATCTGGACCTAATCCGTCACGGGGCCTAATCCGTCCGAAAGGGGCCTAAGAGCAGGGCCGAAGTGAAGGTTTGAATCAAACCGTAGTGCTTCCACACTTGGGAGCTGATTGGATTGATTGCAGGGGGCACAGCTGGGAATATTACTGTGAGGGGGCACATATCTGGGCATAACTACTCTGAGGGGGCACATATCTGGGCATAACTACTCTGAGGGGGACATATCTGGGCATAACTACTCTGAGGGGGCACATATCTGGGCATAACTACTCTGAGGGGGACATATCTGGGCATAACTACTGTGAGGGGGGGCACATATCTGGGCATAACTACTCTGAGGGGGACATATCTGGGCATAACTACTGTGAGGGGGCACATATCTGGGCATATCTACTATAAGGGAGGCACAATGCTGGCATAACCACTGTGAAGGAAGTACATATCTGGGCATAACTACTGTGTGGTGGCATAAAGGGGAAATAATTACTATGTTGGGGCATTTAGGGGACTGGGTGGGATTAGGTGTTTACTTATGTTTTGGGCAAAGTTAAAGGCGTGTCCCAGTGCAGAAAAAATTTGCGCCGCACATAGTGTCCCTCTTCCTTCTTTTCAAAAGTTGGGAGGTATTGTTGCAAACAAGGCATCATATGACCATACTAAAATCTCCAATTTCAAATTCTAGCCTGAAGGTTAATGTGCATACTTACTGCTTTTCTCGGAGAGAGCACAGCACTTTAGTAATGAGAGTGTGCTGTTGACTGTTTGTCTGCTCTTTGATAATCCGGACCAGCTCTGATATTGGAAGCTGCAGTTCTTCCAGGCCACGCCATGATGTGTTCTCCTGAGAGAAGAAAGCAAACATAAGGAGTCTAAGAGCAAAAATATTTACAGAAGGAAATTGCAGAACTTGGTCTAATATCTATGGCTGCTGAGTTCATGTACTATTTTTTGCAGGTGGCCCTCAGTCAAGCGCAGTCATCAAGAAAGAAAACAGGATAGTTTTTTTCTGTCCAGAAGCCACTGATACCCTAACACCAGATTCGGACAAGCACCTTCACTTTGTGAAGCACGCTACGTGTGGGAGCATGAATTTCTGCAATAGTGAACTCTGCTCCTTTGACGGGACTGCACAGCATTAGGCTCCATTCACACGTCCGCAAATGGGTCCGCATCCGTTCCGCAATTTTGCGGAATGGGTGCGGACCCATTCATTTTCTATGAGGACGGAATGGATGCGGACAGCACACAGTGTACTGTCCGCATTTGCATCCGCATTTGCGGAGTGCGGCCCCAATCTTTGGGTCCGCAGCTCCGCAAAAGATAGAACATGTCCTATTCTTGTCCTCAGCTTGCGGACAAGAATAGGCATTTCTATAGGGGTGCCGGGCGGGTGTGTTGCGGATCCGAAATTTTTGCTGTGTGTCTCTGCCTGACTTCAACTGTAATAATTTGTACCGATAGAAGAGGCGGAGGAGTAGAGTACCAGAAGTGCTGTATACTGCCAGAGCCCAGTGGGTCCTCATTTACTGTGATGGGGTCTGTCGGGTGTACGGCAAGAATGCCAGTTTTCTCCTGCAGAAAGAAAAAGTGGAATTTTTCCAGTAGAAAACTGGAAACCCAAGAGATCCCATTATAGTGAATGGTGATCCAGCGGGCCCTGGCAGTGTGTCCGCTACAGTAATTCTGGTGCTCTGCCCCTCTGCCAGAACAGACTATTGGAATACTGTAAAGCAGATCTGAACCTAGCCTAATAGAATTATAACATATAACTATACTAAAATATAAATATAAAACATAATAGATATCGTGGAGATTACGCTTATCCGTGGCTGTGATTACCACAATGTACTATTACGGCACTGTCCAGCTGGTAAAAAAAGGTGTTAAAAATAACTAAATGAATGAATAAATGAATACCCACGATTCCTGCCACTCCTGTTCTGATGCCTCCCAGGATGATTGGCAGTGCCGTCATATTTATTTGTCGAGAGGGACGTGAGAAGAGTCAGAACATTAGAGGAGGGGGATCAGTAAGGTATTACTTTTTTATCTTTACGTTTGCTTTAAAACAATTGGACCAGCCAGGCAGCATTTTATGCAAACAATCAGTAGAGTGAATTGGGTCAGATCAGCGCAGGACACTACTGTCAGAAAGGTTATTCGTGTGCATGGGGCCTTAGAGTGATTTGGAGATGTAGCCTATGTGTTGGGGAGAGGGGAATGCTAAAGATGAGGATCATTTGCATTTCTACTTCTACTGTTTATTTTTTTTTCATTATGATGGCAACTTTGGGAACTACATTGCTATTACTTAAAGGAGTTTGTGAATGATTTATGAATTTGGAACTATAGCACCTAGGGGACTCGATTCTGAACTGGAAATTTTTGGGTTCCTATAGACGGTTCGGTGGCAGGAATACACGGCGTGTCGATGCCTGGCTGTTTTATCAGCGCACTGACACGTCCTGCACCCTTCCACCGAATCCAGTCATTACACCAATGAAAATCAAGCCTGCTGGATCAAGATTGTGTATATGAAACTCACACAATGTAGCATCACTGCCATATTCAATGATGGCAGTATTTAGTGCATTGGGTGAATAACTTATATTGTATGATTAAACAAGTATTTGATATTGGATTGTTCAGTATGTTTAATGATTTGGTCACGGTCCGATCCAGGTTTTGATTCAAACTTAGGCTCCATATAAGGAGCAACATGTCCTTCTTTTCTCATTCAACATATTGCCACTGAGGAAGAAACCCATGCGGTTTTTAAACGCGTCTGGCTAGAAAAGTGACTGCACCCCTGTTATAATTGGTGTAATATTCCAACTATCGGGAATTGAAAATTGGAAACTCGCAAGTGTGAAGTTGAACCAGCGTAGTGCAGCGATCTGCGGGCTGTGAGCATCCGGAAATTTCTATTGCGCAGGTGTCTAGCATTGTCAGTAACCAGAGACCACACGTGGAGCAGTCAGCGTCCGGAAAATCGTACTGCGCAGGCGCGCAGCGTCATCAACAACCGGTGACGATCCGTAGAGTGGCTGACATCTGGACTGTATGTTAACTGTATGCGTCCGGACACGTAAGTGGACTTGCGCATAACTACTGTTAACCATCTAACGCACCCATCAGTGTGAATTGAGACACTGGACACTCATATACGCTCCATAGAATATCCTACCATCTTATGGAAAATACACCAATTAAGAAAATTGAATAGAAAACAACGTAGGGCTGCAGTCCATATATTATAGAGCAAGCTGCGAGAGCTCCGCAGCTTAGTGTAAAGGAGGGACTGTGATTATGAATCATTTTTTATGGTTTTATGCATTTATTTTTATTGTCAATTTGAGATCCAATAGTGTATTTGATTGTATGCTGCCATACGGTGCATCTATGTCAGCATAAGAACGCATATATGTATGTATGATTGGCCAACACCTGGCACAATTTTATAGGTTGGGATTAACCACTTCAGCCCCGCTAGGTGAAACCCCCTTCATGACCAGAGCACTTTTTACACTTCGGCACTACACTACTTTCACCGTTTATCGCTCGGTCATGCAACTTACCACCCAAATGAATTTTACCCCCTTTTCTTCTCACTAATGGAGCTTTCATTTGGTGGTATTTCATTGCTGCTGGCATTTTTACTTTTTTTGTTATTAATCAAAATGTAACGATTTTTTTGCAAAAAAATGACATTTTTCACTTTCAGCTGTAAAATTTTGCAAAAAAAACGACATCCATATATAAATTTTTCACCAAATTTATTGTTCTACATGTCTTTGATAAAAAAAAAATGTTTGGGCAAAAAAAAAATGGTTTGGGTAAAAGTTATAGCATTTACAAACTATGGTACAAAAATGTGAATTTCCGCTTTTTGAAACAGCTCTGACTTTCTGAGCACCTGCCATGTTTCCTGAGGTTCTACAATGCCCAAACAGTATAACTACCCCACAAATGACCCCATTTCGGAAAGTAGACACCCTAAGGTATTCGCTGATGGGCATAGTGAGTTCATAGAACTTTTTCTTTTTTGTCACAAGTTAGCGGAAAATGATGATTATTTTTTATTTATTTTTTTTTCTTACAAAGTCTCATATTCCACTAACTTGCGACAAAAAATAAAAAATTTTAGGAACTCACCATGCCCCTCACAGAATACCTTGGGGTGTCTTCTTTCCAAAATGGGGTCACTTGTGGCGTAGTTATACTGCCCTGGCAATTTAGGGGCCCAAATGTGTGAGAAGTACCTTGCAATCAAAATGTGTAAAAAATGACCGGTGAAATCCAAAAGGTGCACTTTGGAATATGCGCCCCTTTGCCCACCTTGGCAGCAAAAAAGTGTGACACATCTGGTATCGCCGTACTCAGGAGAAGTTGGGGAATGTGTTTTGGGGTGTCATTTTACATATACCCATGCTGGGTGAGAAAAATATCTTGGTCAAATGCCAACTTTGTATAAAAAAATGGGAAAAGTTGTCTTTTGCCAAGATATTTTTCTCACCCAGCATGGGTATATGTAAAATGACCCCCCAAAACACATTCCCCAACTTCTCCTGAGTACGGCGATACCAGATGTGTCACACTTTTTTGCAGCCAAGGTGGGCAAAGGGGCACATATTCCAAAGTGCACCTTTCAGATTTTGCAGGCCATTTTTTACACATTTTGATTGCAAGGTACTTCTCACACATTTGGGCCCCTAAATTGCCAGGGCAGTATAACTACCCCACAAGTGACCCCATTTTGGAAAGAAGACACCCCAAGGTATTCCGTGAGGGGCATGGCGAGTTCCTAGAATTTTTTATTTTTTGTCACAAGTTAGCGGAAAATGATGATTTTTTTTTTTTCTCTTTTTTCCTTACAAAGTCTCATATTCCACTAACTTACGACAAAAAATAAAAAATTCTAGGAACTCGCCATGCCCCTCACGGAATACCTTGGGGTGTCTTCTTTCCAAAATAGGGTCACTTGTGGCGTAGTTATACTGCCCTGGCAATTTAGGGGCCCATATGTGTGAGAAGTACTTTGCAATCAAAATCTGTAAAAAATGACCGGTGAAATCCGAAAGGTGCACTTTGGAATATGTGCCCCTTTGCCCACCTTGGCATCAAAAAAGTGTCACACATCTGGTATCGCCGTACTCAGGAGAAGTTGGGGAATGTGTTTTGGGCTGTCATTTTACATATACCCATGCTGGGTGAGAGAAATATCTTGGCAAAAGACAACTTTTCCCATTTTTTTTATACAAAGTTGGCATTTGACCAAGATATTTTTCTCACCCAGCATGGGTATATGTAAAATGACACCCCAAAACACATTGCCCAACTTCTCCTGAGTACGGCGATACCAGATGTGTCACACTTTTTTGCTGCCAAGGTGGGCAAAGGGGCACATATTCCAAAGTGCACCTTTCGGATTTTGCAGGGCATTTTTTACACATTTTGATTGCAAAGTTCTTCTCACACATTTGGGCCCCTAAATTGCCAGGGCAGTATAACTACCCCACAAGTGACCCCATTTTGGAAAGAAGACACCCCAAGGTATTCCGTGAGGGGCATGGCGAGTTCCTAGAATTTTTAATTTTTTGTCGCAAGTTAGTGGAATATGAGACTTTGTAAGGAAAAAAGAAAAAAAAAGAAAAATCATCATTTTCCGCTAAATTGTGACAAAAAATAAAAAATTCTAGGAACTCGCCGTGCCCCCCACGGAATACCTTGGGGTGTCTTCTTTCCAAAATGGGGTCACTTGTGGCGTAGTTATACTGCCCTGGCAATTTAGGGGCCCAAATGTGTAAGAAGTACCTTGCAATCAAAATGTGTAAAAAATGGCCTGCGAAATCCGAAAGGTGCCCCTTTGCCCACCTTGGCTGCAAAAAAGTGTCACACATGTGGTATCGCCGTACTCAGGAGAAGTTGGGCAATGTGTTTTGGGGGGTCATTTTACATATACCCATGCTGGGTGAGAGAAATATCTTGGCAAAAGACAACTTTTACCATTTTTTTTATACAAAGTTGGCATTTGACCAAGATATTTTTCTCACCCAGCATGGGTATATGTAAAATGACACCCCAAAACACATTCCCCAACTTCTCCTGAGTACGGCGATACCAGATGTGTGACACTTTTTTGCAGCCTAGATGCGCAAAGCGGCCCAAATTCCTTTTAGGAGGGCATTTTTAGACATTTGGATCCCAGACTTCTTCTCACGCTTTAGGGCCCCTAAAAATCCAGGGCAGTATAAATACCCCACATGTGACCCCACTTTGGAAAGAAGACACCCCAAGGTATTCAATGAGGGGCCTGGCGAGTTCCTCGAATTTTTTTTTTTTTTGCATAAGTTAGCGGATATTGATTTTTTTTTGTTTTTTTTCTCACAAAGTCTCACTTTCCGCTAACTTAGGACAAACATTTCAATCTTTCATGGACTCAATATGCCCCTCACGGAATACCTTGGGGTGTCTTCTTTCCGAAATGGGGTCACATGTGGGGTATTTATACTGCCCTGGCTTTTTAGGGGCCCTAAAGCGTGAGAAGAAGTCTGGAATATAAATGTCTAAAAATGTTTACGCATTTGGATTCCGTGAGGGGTATGGCGAGTCCATGTGAGATTTTATTTTTTGACACAAGTTAGTGGAATATGAGACTTTGTAAGAAAAAACAAAAACAAAAACAAACAAAAAATTTCCGCTAACTTGTGCCAAAAAAAATGGCTGAATGGAGCCTCACCAGGGGGGGGGGGGGGGTGATCAATGACAGGGGGGTGATCACCCATATAGACTCCCTGATCACCCCCCTGTCATTGATCACCCCCCCTGTAAGGCTCCATTCAGACACCCGCATGATTTTTTACGGATCCATGGATACATGGATCGGATCCACAGAACGCATGCGGACGTCTGAATGGAGCCTTACAGGGGGGTTATCAATGACAGGGGGTGATCAGGGTAATCAGGGTGATCACCCCCCTGTCACTGATCACCCCCCCTGTAAGGCTCCATTCAGACATCCGCATGATTTTTTACGGATCCATGGATACATGTATCGGATCCACAGAACGCATGCGGACGTCTGAATGGAGCCTTACAGGGGGGTTATCAATGACAGGGGGTGATCAGGGTAATCAGGGTGATCACCCCCCTGTCACTGATCACCCCCCCTGTAAGGCTCCATTCAGACATCCGCATGATTTTTTACGGATCCATGGATACATGGATCGGATCCACAAAACGCATGCGGACGTCTGAATGGAGCCTAACAGGGGGGTTATCAATGACAGGGGGTGATCAGGGTAATCAGGGTGATCACCCCCCTGTCACTGATCACCCCCCCTGTAAGGCTCCATTCAGACATCCGCATGATTTTTTACGGATCCATGGATACATGGATCGGATCCACAAAATGCATGCGGACGTCTGAATGGAGCCTTACAGGGGGGTTATCAATGACAGGGGGTGATCAGGGTAATCAGGGTGATCACCCCCCTGTCACTGATCACCCCCCCTGTAAGGCTCCATTCAGACATCCGCATGATTTTTTACGGATCCATGGATACATGGATCGGATCCACAAAACGCATGCGGACGTCTGAATGGAGCCTTACAGGGGGGTTATCAATGACAGGGGGTGATCAGGGTAATCACCCCCCTGTCACTGACCACCCCCCCTGTAAGGCTCCATTCAGACATCCGCATGATTTTTTACGGATCCATAAAACGCATGCGGACGTCTGAATGGAGCCTTACAGGGGGGTTATCAATGACAGGGGGGTGATCAGGGAGTGTATATGGGTGATCACCCGCCTGTCATTGATCACCCCCTGTAAGGCTCCATTCAGACGTCCGCATGTGTTTTGCGGATCCGATCCATGTATCCATGGATCCGTAAAAATCATGCGGACGTCTGAATGGTGCCTTACAGGGGGGTGATCAATGACGGGGGTGATCAATGACAGGGGGTGATCAGGGAGTGTATATGGGTGATCACCCGCCTGTCATTGATCACCCCCCTGTAAGGCTCCATTCAGACGTCCGTATGCTTTTTGCGGATCCGATCCATGTATCCGTGGATCCGTAAAAATCATACGGACGTCTGAACGGAGCCTGACAGGGGGGTGATCAATGACAGGGCGGTGATCAATGACAGGGGGGTGATCAGGGAGTTTATATGGGGTGATCAGGGGTTTATAAGGGGTTAATAAGTGACCGGGGGGGGGGGGGTGTAGTGTAGTGTGGTGTTTGGTGCGACTGTACTGACCTACCTGAGTCCTCTGGTGGTCGATCCTAACAAAAGGGACCACCAGAGGACCAGGTAGGAGGTATATTAGACGCTGTTATGAAAACAGCGTCTAATATACCTGTTAGGGGTTAAAAAATTCGGATCTCCAGCCTGCCAGCGAGCGATCGCCGCTGGCAGGCTGGAGATCCACTCGCTTACCTTCCGTTCCTGTGAGCGCGCGCGCCTGTGTGCGCGCGTTCACAGGAAATCCCGGCCCTCGAATTGTATGCAATTAACTTCTTGTGAGCTGGCCATTTCTTTGTATATCTATTGTTTAGCTATTGGGTGGTAGCAGGCCGTGCTCTATTTTGGTGAGCTTCCCATAACTAAGTTTTTTGTAATTCCAAGCTAGCCTTCTCTTCAACTAGCTGATCATGCCAGGTGTCATAATGATGACCTATTCTGAGGAGAAGTCATCAATGAAAATGAAAGTCTTCTTTATAAATAAGGACCCGTTCACACGGGCGAGAATTCCGTGCAGGTGCAATGCGTGAGGTGAACGCATTGCACCCGCACTGAATCCGGACCCATTCACTCCAATGGGGCTGTGCACATGAGCGGTGATTTTCACGCATTACTGGTGCGTTGCTTGAAAATCGTAGCAAGCTCTATATTGTGCGTTTTTCACGCAATGCAGGCCCCATAGAAGAGAATGGGGCTGTGTGAAAATCGCAAGCATCTGCAAGCAAGTGCGAATGCGGTGCGATTTTCACGCATGGTTGCTAGGAGACTATCGGGATGGGGACCCGATCTTTATTATTTTCCCTTAAAACCTGGTTATAAGGGAAAATAATAGCATTCTTAATACAGAATGCATAGTAAAATAGGGATGGAGGGGAAAAAAAAAAAAATTTAATTAAACTCACCTCATCCACTTGTTCGTGCAGCCCGGCTTGTCTTCTTTCTTCTTCTTTGAGGACCTGGGAGGAAAGGACCTTTGGTGATGTCCCTGTGCTCATCACATGGTCCATCACCATGGTGATGGACCATGTGATGGACCATGTAATCAGTGCAGTGACATCACCAAAGGTCCTTTTTCTCCTTTCTCCTCAAAGAAGAAGAAAGAAGACAAGCCGGGCTGCACGAACAAGTGGATGAGGTGAGTTTAATTTCATTAAAAAAAATTTAACCCCTCCATCCCTAATTTACTTAGCATTCTGTATTAAGAATGCTATTATTTTCCCAGATAACCATGTTATAAGGGAAAATAATAAAATCTACACAACACCTAACCCAAACCCAAACTTCTGTGAAGAAGGTCTGGGTACCAAACATGCCGATTTTTCTCACGCGCGTGCAAAACGCATTAAAATGCTTTTTCCCGCAACGCACCCGCATCTTGTCCGGCCCTCACACTCGACGCCCGTGTGAAAGAGGCCTAAATGATTTCCTAGCTGCACTTTATCCAATTGATGTCAAGTAGGAAAATGCTCCAAAAATGTAAGACAGTAAAGGGCTGCAGTATGAAATGCTCTGTCTTATAATGCCGTAACAGTTCTGTCAGAACAAACATATCCAGATATCGTCCAGTCCACTGGTCTGTGATATACCTGCCAAGGAATCATCTCTCTCATGGGCCAGATATTGGCTTGATCATTCAATCAATTAGGAAAATCAGACCACGGACAATTTTAGCATACCTGACCATTTACAATGCGGTGAGTTTCTCTATCAAATACGTGTTCTCAGCTCAGATTCTGCTGGTTCTACAGTTCTAAGTCCTTTTTTGCTGGATTCTCGCTCAGTGTTTTGTATTTTATTTTTTGCATTTTTGTTGGTGTTTTAATTGCATCTTTTCTTTTTTTGGCTACATGTTACTTTAAATAATAAATTATATATAAAATGCACTACACAGATTTGTTTTTTTGCTGCATTTTATTTCAAACTTGCTCTAAGTAGGGCATGTTTTGTGTTGAAAATATTAAGTGTTACAACATAAAAAAATTGTAATGTAATAACTATTTATCTTTATGACTATGTATATAGTATATACGGTACTATGTTACTATGTTGTGAAATTCCTCTGATATTCCTACTAGACGTTCTGAATGATTGCTAGCAGTTTGCAATGAGGGTCCAGGTGGGTGTTACAGTCTGACACTGACAGCACTGATTGGATAGTGCCAGAGTGGCATGCTTCTAACTGGTAATACCCATCTGGACCTTCATTACAAACAGCTAGCAACTCATTAATAACTTCTAGTAGGAATAATAAAATAATAAAAGAAGGTCGCAACATAGTCATGAGAATAGATGCTACAGAATTTTTATTACATGATGAATGCAAATAGTTACTAAAACAGACATCTCATGATAGGTTACTGGCTCTCTTGAATTGAGTTGTTCATCCCTGGGGACCTTTTCTACAGCCCCCCCAAGTGTGGCGGACCCACAGTGGTAATCATACTTACCTGATCTCTGCTGCTGGGTTCTGGCTCCATCACTGCCCCTCCGGCTCCTGGCGTCAAAATCCGGTGATTACCACAGCAAGTCCGGCCATGCCGGGTGGGTCTGTAGAACATGTCCCCAGGGGTGAGCAGCCCCTTTAAGTAGATTTTATTAGTCAGTGCTAGATTTTTGGTGGGGCATATTTATTGCATTCTTAGATTAACCTGAATCCATACTTACATTGAGTGGAGGCCTTTGTTCTTTAGACATATTTTGTGAAGGTAATTTTTTCAGTATGATTTGGGGGAAAGAGACCGGAGAAGTGACAGTGAATTGCTGTTCTTTATCAAAGGTAAATGTTCCTGTGTTCACTTCCACCAGCTTTACCCTCCGTTGACTCTTCTGTGCAGGTTTCGATTTCTGCTCACAGCTTTCACAGTTATGTAATATCGGAAGAGAGATGCTGATAGCTTCTGAGTTCCTTCGAATAGAAGATTCTTCAAGACTGACATATCTTCTGTTCAATCTTTTCTCTAAAAGTCCTGATGTAGAAAATGAACTTTTATCACTTTGTGAATCTTGTTCTGGAAGTTGCGATGTCGACGGTGAATAAGGCTCTCCATTTAATCCTTGATCTGAGAGTGCTGCTGTAGAAATTGAATTACATTCCTTCTCTGTGTCTGATGCATCTTCTTCATATAGGTCAATAGCCTCTCGTAAAACTGGTCGAAGATCAACTGTTATCCTGCGAATTACAGGCTGCTCTTGGAAAATGTGTTCAGGGGCTGCAGTACATTGCACTTTATGAGGGTATCTGAAATCATTTTTCTGAACAGAATATGGAAAGAGCTTCAGTATGTATACTTAAAGGTATCCTGTCAGCACCATAACAGCAGGTCCTTACAGATGTTGACATCAGGTTTCTAATGATGTTCTTGTGTAAGATTTCCGAGGTGCATGATCACTGTAACAACTTTTATTCCCCCGCAGGTTGTTTGCAAATTAGGTTCTTGAAGTCAAGGGGGCAGCGGCTTTCATGCTTAAAGGCAAGCTCACTGCACCCCCATCCTGCTCCATCGCATATATCCCTGATATCCCTTTGAATTCTTTCAGGTGTGATTCTATCCCGACATTTCACGCATGAGTAGTATTATTATGTTTTCGGTGACTGCGCATTGATCCCCACTGTAGTGTTCTCTGAAGTTCTTGACCTTTGATTCGCTGAAGCCCAAGTACACTACAGTGGGGATCAATGCGCAGGCGCCGTAATCGAAAAATAGAGCGAATGTGCAAAATAATCCAAAAGGCCATTAATTAGATATGATGAGGCGGGAAGGGGGTGCAGTGAGCTTGATTCCAAGGGTGAAAGCTGCTACCCCCTTGACTTAAATTTGCATTTTTAATTTTACAGTGAACACGCACCTCAGACATCTTACACAAGAACATCATTAGAAACTTGATGTCAACAGCTTTATGGTACTGCTGGTGAGTTATGGTCCATTTTGGTGCTGACAGGTTCCCTCTGAAGTGATGCTACATCTTTAACTATTCTATTAGGAAACTGTGTTATAAGCCATTGCCTCATATATAAATATTAACAAAAAATGCTACCTTTCAAATCAACCCATAAAAACGGCATGGAATTCAAACTCAATGCAGTTGCCAACCAACACTTCTTTAGCAGATTTCAGGTGTCCTTTACAGCCGCTTATATTAATAATATCTATTGTACTTAGTTTTTTAGCCCTTTGCTGTTACCATATGGCCAAGCCTCAAAGCGTCGCTCGCCTGGCACAGTACTATGCACTATGGTGGGGCCAGGACAATGAGTTCTACTGTGCATGTACCGAGGCTGTACACTATGGTGCATGTATGTGACTATAGATCCAGGCAGGAGATGCTTCTGTTGCCTGTCCCTGTCAATAAAGTGGAAGGGCTACGGTCTATGGCTGCAGAGCGGAAATTCTAACATTTTTGGCTCTATACACCACCACAATGGATTTGAAATGAAACAAACAAGATGTGCTTTAACTGCAGACTGTCAGCTTTAATTTGAGGGTATTTACATCCAAATCAGGTGAACGGTGTAGGAATTACAACAGTTTGCATATGTGCCTCCCACTTGTTAAGGGATCAAAAGTAATGGGACAATTGGCTTCTCAGCAGTTCCATGCCCAGGTGTGTGTTATTCCCTCCTTATCCCAATTACAATGAGCAGATAAATGGTCCAGCATTCATTTCAAGTGTGCTATTTGCATTTGGAATCTGTTGCTGTCAACTCTCAACATGAGATCCAAAGAGCTGTCACTTTCAGTGACGCAAGCCATCATTAGGCTGAAAAAACAAAACAAACCCATCAGAGAGATGGCAAAAATATTAGGCGTGGCCAAAACATCTGTTTGGAACATTCTTAAAAAGGAGGAACGCACCGGTGAGCTCAGCAACACCAAAAGACCCGGAAGACCACAGAAAACAACTGTGGTGGATGACCGAAGAATTCTTTCCCTGGTGAGGAAAACACCCTTTAACAGTTGGCCAGATCAAGAACACTCTCCAGGAGGTAGGTGTATGTGTGTCAAGTCAACAATCCAGAGAAGACATCACCAGAGTGAATACAGAGGGTTCACCACAAGATGTAAACCATTGGTGAGCCTCAAAAACAGGAAGGCCAGATTAGAGTTTGCCAAACAACATCTAAAAAAGCCTTCACAGAACAACATCCTATGGACAGATGAGATCAAGATCAACTTGTACCAGAGTGAAGGGAAGAGATGAGTATGGAGAAGGAAAGGAACTGCTCATGATCCTAAGCATACCACCTCATCAGTGAAGCATGATGGTGGTAGTGTCATGGCGTGGGCATGTATGGCTGTCAATAGAACTGGTTCTCTTATATTTATTGATGATGTGACTGCTGACAAAAGCAGCAGGATGAATTCTGAAGTGCTTCGGGCAATATTATCTGCTCATATTCAGCCAAATGCTTCAGAACTCATTGGACGGCACTTCACAGTGCAGATGGACAATGACCCAAAGCATAATGCAAAAGCAACCAAAGAGTTTAAGGGAAAGAAGTAGAATGTTATACAATGGCCAAGTCAATCACCTGACCTGAATCCAATTGAGCATGCATTTCACTTGCTGAAGATAAAACTGAAGGGAAAATGCCCCAAAAACAAGCAGGAACTGAAGACAGTTGCAGTAGAGGCCTGGCAGAGCATCACCAGGGATAAAACCCAGCATCTGGTGATGTCTATGCGTTCCAGACTTCAGGCTGTAATTGACTGCAAAGGATTTGCAACTAAGTATTAAAAAGTGAAAGTTTGAGTTATGATTATTATTATTCTGTCCCATTACTTTTGGTCCCTTAACAAGTGGGAGGCACATATGCAAACTGTTGTAATTCCTACACCGTTCACCTGATTTGGATGTAAATGCCCTCAAATTAAAGCTGACAGTCTGCAGTAAAGCACATCTTGTTCGTTTCATTTCGAATCCATTGTGGTGGTGTATAGAGCCATAAATATTACAAATGTGTCGATGTCCCAATATTTATGGACCTGACTGTATATTCAATGGACAGCACCTCACCCAACCTATGTTCATATAAAAAACTTCATAGATAATTAACACCCTCGCTACCAGTGCCATACATGTACGGCGCTGGCTCGATAGGCAAACATGGCGCCCACTCGAGACCCACAGCATTCATGCTGCAATTCTTATTTTGGCCACCAGATGGCAGGGCCAACATAAGAAATGAGCAATTGACAGTAATAAACTCATTACATTACATTATGGTTCAAAATTATAAAAAAAAAAATATATATATATTTATTGGCTCATATATCCGCTTTAAAATTATTAAAAAAAATAATGTTAATAAACAAATACCTAAATGACAAAAAATATAAACATCATGGGTATCACCGCGACCGTAAACGCCCGTACTGTACAAATATAAAAATATTTTTCCAATACGGCGAATGGCGTAATGGAAAAAAAGTTCAAAATGGCCAATTTGCCATTTTTTCATTGCTTCTCTTACTCCAAAAAATTTAATAAAGTGTGATCAAAAAGTCACAAACACTCCAAAATAGTATCAATAAAAAGTACAGATTGTCCTGCAAAAAATGAGCCCCCCCTTTTTTTTTTCAAAGTTGAATTTAATTTTTACACTAGTTATTTTAAAAAATCTATACATATGGGGTATCATTGTAATCGTGCTGACCCAGAGAATTAAGGACATGGGTCAGTTTTACCGTAAACACAATGCCTTTTTTTCCAATTCCACCCCATTTGGATTTTTTTTACCACTTCTCACTATATTGTATGCCATAATTAATGGTGGCATTAGAAAGTACAAATTGTAGCCGAGCGATACTCGATCCGAGTCCTTTGGCACAGGAGACCCCAAGTGAATACATGTGAGTTACGGTTAATCACGGCATTAATATTTAATTTAACTACATGGGGATGAGGCAGTAAAATATGCGAGTGGGTTTTTCTACCACTGCGATAGAAGACTGCTGGACCCCCTTTCTTTGTTTTATGAAATGTATGCGATTAAAGATCGCCGTAGGCCCGCCTCGTATGGTGCATATGAGCACCAGGGGATTGGCCACAAGAGTGTTAATCTGGCCGCTCGCGCTTACTCGTGCTCGGGGGAGGGCGTACGCGATGCGCGCTCGCTGCCTGGCGGCAGCCTGGGCTGCGGGCCTCAGATCTCTGCCCCTCATAGGTAATACTACGTTAAATGAGATGCTTTGCCCATCCGCTTTATTAAGCTTTGGATGTCGGGCGAATCCTGCTATCCTTTCCAGCAAGAGATCTCCACTTGATTTTTAATGTTCACATAATTCTGGACATTTGTATGAAATTATTGTCATTCATGTTCATAAATTAGAATTGACGGACTTATGGATTTTATAATATTATAAATGTAATATGGATACACATTTTTGTATTATAACAATAAAATATTTAAATAAAAAAAAAAAAAGAAAGTACAAATTGTTCCGCAAAAAATAAGCCCTCATACAGCCATATGAACGGAAATAAAAAAAAGTTATGGCTCAAGGAAGATAGGGAAGAAAAATGAAAACGAAAAAACCTTCGATAGTGAAAGGGTTAAGGAAACTCCCAAGTTTATTATTATAGACACAATTAGAGCTGAACTGAGTTCTAGGTATAGAGGACAGCTAGCCAGTATCCTCTTTTCCCCACAACTTACCTTCTCAAAGTTGCTGCATATTCAATCATCTGGTAGCATCTTGCTGCTGTGTGAGCAGGTAATATTTGAATGTGTGCATACAGTGGGCCCCCAAAATAAATTTTACTGGTGGGCCCTAGACACCCCAGTCCGACACTGGGTGTGAGTCCTACCATATTTAAAATGAAATACAAGGATAACTCTAATTGGGTTTCTCACTGCAATTGCATCACTTTCACTACATTACTGCAAAACAGATGTTTCAAACCTGAAATTGAATGAAGTAAGAAGCTACTTCTCCCAAATTTCTTAGGAAACTGAGAATGTGAAATGTCTCCTGTCATATAAATTATATAGGAGAGAAAAAGAGACAGGAGGCAGCGCCTCGTGTCTATTTCTGTTTGCCACAAGGTCGCAATAGATAATAAATTGTGCTTACCATATGATGTTGTGATGAGTCACAACACCTTTATTTTGCCTTGCTGGTATTTTCCCGTCCAGCTTGTGGGGAATCTGCTCTGCTGCCAATGTCTTTGCCCTTACCGCTGCAGCAGTTTTCAGGAACAAGAAACAGTAGTCAAAAGGAAGAAACACAGGACCTTTTCACGGCGCTGATGCAGAAGACGTGGGACCAGAAGGGTATCGGTACAGCCCCCTTCATCAGGACAATAAAACATTTACTAAATGTTTTATTGTCCTGATGAAGGGGGCTGTTCGCCCGTGAAATGCGTAGACCCTGAATAAAGAATTGTTACTGTTTTACCGATACCCTTCTAGTCCCACGTCTTCTGCATCAGCGCTGTGAAAAGGGCTTGTGTTTCTTCCTTTTTACTACTGTCATATAAATTATGGTCTCTGCAAGTTTGCTTGTGTCCTACAGAATTAACCTTATGCCCCACATGTACACTACCAAAGTACCAATAAACGAAAAAAGAACACCTGGAAAACGTATTGCGATTGAGCTGAGATTGACTAATTATAAACCCCTAGTGGTGCTTGGTCAATGATCACACAACCAAGGTGGTTCACTCTTTATTTCCAGTTCTGCAGCAGGGTATATGTTGAGGCAAGGTCACATTATTACTACGTGGCAACTACATCTTGAACCCATAGTTCAGCCAAGGTGGTTGTTGGCTGCTGTGTATGGGAAATCTGTAACCCAATCCAGTCTCGGGGGAGAGATCTGGTTATCAAACTGGCCAAGAAGAAGCTGGTTACCCTGAAGAGCATGTTAGTACAGGTAGAATTCGCAGGAGTACTGGAGACTGTCTACTGCCACCATGCATGGTGCATAGACACAGGACCAACACCAGGTATCATTGTGTGAGGTGCCATTAGCTACCATGGTTGTTCCCATCTGGTATTCATGTAGGGAACATTGACCAGCCTTTGGTATGTCCAGGACATAGTGGAACCTAGCTGTCTTACATTTAGACCATTTTCTACACCTAAAACAGGCGTAGAAAATGGTAAATGAGAAGGGCCTACCGTCCCGTCCCATTCCCCACCCACACCGCTCCCACTTTTTTAGACCTGGCCTGAGTGGGGAGAAGTCATAGATTGTGGCACAAATGACCTTTGCACCGCAATCTTTGCCAGAAATACTCCTAATTTAGGTGTATTTTATGTTTGATAAATGACCCCTTAAGTCTTACAGGTGTTCTATTTTCATTTTTTGGTAGTGTATATGAAGGAGTGAAATGCAGCGAATAAGAACATTAGCTCTCATCTTCCTGTAAGCATTCTCAAAATAATCTTGTCTTTTAAAATGATTTAGACTACTTTCACACTAGCGTTTTTTTGCGGATCCATCATGGATCCGCAAAAAACCGCTTCCGTTACCATAATACAACCTTATGCATCCGTCATGAACGGATCCGGTTGTACTGTATTATGTCCTCTATAGCCAGGATGGATACGTCAAAACACCATTGGAAGTTAATGGGGGACGAATCAGTTTTCTATTGCTTCAGATAAAACTGATCCGTCTTGCTCCGCACCACATCGCGGACAGAAAAACGCAGCGTTATTCTGTCCGCGATGGGAGCGCAACCAAACGGAATGGAATGCATTTTGGTGCATTCTGTTCAGTTCAGTTTTGTCCCCAAAACAATGAATTGGGACAAAACTGAAGAGTTTTTTATCCGCTATTAAGATCCTATGATGGATCTCAATAGCGGAATTGAAAACGCTAATGTGAAAGAAGCCTTACTGATATGGTGAAAATACCAAACAGGGAGCAGTGTATTCACATGATCTTTGTCTTCCTCAGCCCTCTATAGAACCGTCATATCAAGAAAGTAACAAATTCAATAATTGCCTAAGATTCTAAGTTCCAGTACTGGAGACTGGTTGCCTTCTTTCTGGTCATCTTGTTTCACCAGATGCTGGGTAAACAATTGCCGATGAGACTATAGTATAGTCAGTGACACCATTGGTCACCACTGAGGGTGAAGATCTGGCAGTATCATTCGCTGTGGCGTTTATCGCTAAACATATACTAATATACTGTATATAATAATTTCTTACCACAAAGCCTCTTTCCACATTTTTCGGCTCTTTCAATGGGACACCTACAGAGATGATATAAAGATTTAGGTTTGAATGTGAATTTGGCTTATGTGAAGTAAAGAAAAACATATTTTCTTGTTCCTTGATCTTATTCTGTTATAAATTGCAATCAAAGTTGTACAAAACTTAACTTAAAGGCGCAGTCCCATCATAGACAATGTGGCCATATCGCTAGAATATGCCCCTATTGTCTGATAGGTGCGTGTCTCATCTACAACAAAAACAGAGTGGTTACAGTTGTGGCTGGAGGAGCCTATCCGGCCACCACCAAGAGCTGCTCCCTGCTGCTCCTATACAAGTGAATGGAAGCACACCGCGCATGCGCGGCCCCCGCTCCCGTTCATTTCTATGGGGCCAACGGAAATAGCCAAGCCAGTGCTCGGCTATTTTCGGCGGCCCCATAGAAATGAATGGAGGGCAGCTGCGCATGCGCAATGCACCCTCCACAACTTCCCCTGCTCCATTCTCCGTGTAGGTGCGGGTCCCAGAGGTGAGACCCACACCTATCAGACAATGGGGGCATATCCTGGCTTCAGGTTCATTGCCCTTGCGTTTGTTCTCCAAGGTGCATCTCTGGCTGTCTGAGCTCTTTGTGTGTTCCTGTGTATGATCCGGCCTGGCTGACGTTTCCTCTGGCTCTCGACCCCGCATCGGCAGACGTACCCGCTTTGGATCTGAACCCGGCTTGGACAACTACCCACTATGGACCTGACCCCGGCTTGGACGACTACCCGCTTTGGACCTGATTCCAGCTTGGACGACTACCTGCATTGTACTTGACCAGCTTCTTCCTAACCTCGCTGTCCCTGATGGATGTTTTTTTATGTTCCTTTAAATAAATGACTTTATTTTACCTGCATTTGCATGTGGTCTGGTTTCCTGGCTCCCGTGACATTACGCAAGGGCCATGAATCCAGCCGATGCAGGTACTCCCACGCTCCCTATGCTGGTTTCTAGGCTCGATCAACAAGATCACCTTTTGGGTCAGTTCGCACAGGCATTGCAGATGTTGCTTGCATGCGCTGCAAACCTTCCTCCTGGTGCTGCTGGGCTGGTGGTTACTCCTGCTGCTGCTCCCATTGCCACTCCTGCAGTTGCAGCTGAGGTCCCTGTTTCCAGAGGGATGACTGGTTCAGCCCCCCTGCCGCAGCGATATGGGGGCGAACTGAGTCAGTGTTGTGGCTTCCTAAACCAAGTGGGCATATATTTTGAGATGGTCCCTCAGGCGTTTCCTTCTGATCAGTCCAAAGTGGGCTTCCTGATTTTGTTGCTTTCGGACAAGGCCTTGGCCTGGGAGAATCCCTTATGGGAGAACAATAAACCTGTGATACGTGATTACCCGAGTTTTGTTGCCTCCTTTCGTAGGGTATTCGATGTACCTGCTCGTTCTGCCTCTGCTGCAAAGCAGCTCCTGTCCATTCAACAGGGCATACGAACCATATCTGAATATGCCATTCAATTCCGTACCCTGGCTGCAGAGGTGGGTTGGAATAATAAGGCACTGGTGGCTGCCTTCACGCATGGTCTCTCTGATGCATTGAAGGACGAGGTTGCAGCTAAGGATCTCCTTGATGAGCTCGAGGCTTTCGTTTCCTTCCTGATTTTGATCAATACCAGGCTGAGGGAGAGGCCTTCGTTTAAGGAGCGCCTGCGGAGGCCTCCTAACAGATTGGCTCATACATTTTCTTTGCTACCCATTCCTCCCTCACCTTCCCCGCCTCCTGGGGATGGTGTATCTAGCAGTGAACCTATGCAGCTGGGATTTACTCGCCTTTCCGAGGCTAAGCGGGCCTTTAGGAGGAGGGAGGGCCGGTGCCTGTATGTCGATCTCAGTGGGCATTTCCTGAAGTGATGCCCGACCCGTCCGGGAAACGCTCGCACGTAAGGTCTTGTCGGGGGCAGATCTTGGGTGGAATTTCCTCGTCCCCGCCTTCCCGTTGTCATGGTCTTACCTTCTTACTGTTCTCCTTCGTTTGACATGTGCTGGCGGCCATCTTGGTTTCTGGGTTTCTTGTAGCCTCCCACCCTGCGGCTTCTCCTTCCCACTGGGAGGAGCTGGATGCCTAGCTCATATATATATAGGAGGTCTGTGGCTTCAGTTCCTTGCTTGGTCCTCCTGTGTTCACATGCTTCTAAGACTGCTGCTGCTTCTGGTTCCTGATCCTGGCCTCGTCTGACTACCCCGTTGGTTCCTGATCCTGGCTTCGTCTGACTACCCCGTTGGTTCCTGATCCTGGCTTCGTCTGACTACCCTGCTGGTTCCTGATCCAGGCTTCGTCTGACTACCCTTCTGGTTCCTGACCTCTGTCTACGCAAGACCCTGCTTCGGTTTAGCCATCCGTTTGGACTTTTGCTTACAGCTTGATTTTCAATAAAGCCTTCTTATTTCCACTTATCTCTTGTTGTACGTCTGGTTCATGGTTCCATGACATTAGGACCAAGCCATGAATTCTGACGGTACAGGGCCATCCTCGCTACCTACGCTGGTTGCCAGACTTGATCAGCAGGATCACCTGTTGGGTCGGTTCGCTGTGGCGTTGCAAACCCTGCTTGAACGCACGGCTCATTTCGCTTCCGTTGCCGATGGGTCGGTTGTCGCTCCTGGGCCCGCTCCTACTGCCGCTCCGGTTGTTGCGCCAGAGTCTACCCCGACACCTGTTGCTGCGCCTGCGGTGTCTCAGGGTATGACCGGTTCTGCCCCCCTTCCACAGCGCTTTGGGGGAGAGCCAACTCAGTGCCGAGGTTTCCTTAACCAGGTGGGCATTTATTTCGAGTTGCTGCCACATGCCTTTCCTACTGAGAGATCAAAGGTGGGCTTCTTGATCTCGCTGCTCTCGGACAAGGCCTTAATAAGAGCTCGAGTCTCTTATTTCTTTCCTGATTTTGATTGACACCAGACTCAGGGAGAGACCTTCCTTTAAGGAGAGCCTGCGGAGGTCTTCTAACAGATTGGCGCCTACGTTTGCTGTCCCACCCGTGCCTCCCTCTCCTCCCACGCCTCCTGGGGATGACTTGTCTGGGGGTGAACCCATGCAGCTGGGGTTTGCTCGCCTGTCCGAGGGGGAGAGGGTACTCCGGAGACGCGAGGGCCGATGCATGTACTGTGGTCTCGGTGGGCATTTTCGGTTGGCATGTCCGAACCGTCCGGGAAACGCTCGCACCTGAGATCCTGTCGGGGGCAGATCTTGGGTGGAGTCTCCTCGTCCCCGGTTTCCCGTGTTGACAAACCACTGATCACTGTTGTCCTCTCCTGGGTCGGGGGCTCGGTGACGACCCAGGCGTTGGTGGACTCTGGTGCTGGTGGTTTGTTCATTGATAGTGTGTTCGCTGCCGCCAATTCCATTCCTCTGCAGCCTCGAGGTTCCCCACTGGCTCTTGAGGCGATAGACGGCAGACCCCTTCTGCCGCCACACGTGACTCATGAGACCCTTCCAGTGGGGATAGCCATTGGTGCCGTTCACAGAGAGTCGGTCTGTCTCCAGGTGATTTCGTCTCCACACTACTCGGTGGTCTTGGGGTACCCCTGGCTCCAGAAGCATAATCCGACTTTCGATTGGAGATCGGCCGAGATCCTCTCGTGGTCACCGCAGTGTGGGGCTAGCTGCATCCATGGGCCTGTCAAGTTGCTGTGTACTTCCTCGGACTCTCTGTTGCCTCCTGAATACGAAGAGTACCGGGATGTATTCGATAAGGTGCGCGCGGTTGCCCTACCTCCGCACCGCCCATACGATTGTGCCATAGAGTTACAATCTGGTGCCGTTCCTCCTCGTGGCAAAGTCTATCCACTGTCGGTAGCGGAGAATGAGGCCATGGAGGAGTACGTGAGGGAGGCGCTTTCACGCGGACACATTCGCAAATCCTCGTCCCCGGCAGGGGCTGGATTTTTCTTTGTGAAAAAGAAGGGCGGTGAGTTGAGGCCTTGCATCGATTACAGGGGTCTCAATCGCATCATGATCAAGAACGCTTACCCGATACCCTTGATTTCCGAGCTGTTCGATCGCCTCAAAGGGGCCACGGTCTTTACCAAACTCGACCTGAGGGCGGCATATAACCTGGTAAGGATCAAGGCGGGCGATGAGTGGAAGACCGCGTTTAACACCAGGACCGGTCATTATGAATCCTTGGTTATGCCCTTTGGGTTGTGCAATGCGCCCGCAGTCTTCCAGGAATTCATCAACGATGTTTTCCGTGACCTGTTGCAGCAGTGTGTGGTGGTCTATTTGGATGACATCTTGGTATATTCTGAATCCATGGAGGCCCACATTATGGATGTCAGACGAGTGTTGCAACGGTTACGAGAGAACAGGCTGTTCGGTAAGCTTGAGAAATGCGAATTTCACCGATCCCAGGTAACCTTCTTAGGTTACATCATTTCCGCTGAGGGGTTCTCCATGGATCCTGAGAAGGTTTCGGCTGTCTTACAGTGGCCCCAGCCCAGTGGTCTCCGTGCCCTGCAGCGCTTTTTGGGCTTCGCCAATTATTATCGGAAGTTCATCAGGGACTTTTCTATGCTAGCCAAGCCTCTCACGGATCTGACCAGGAAGGGCAGTAATTTCCAGGTCTGGCCGCTCGAGGCCATTCGAGCTTTTGAGGCTCTAAAGTCCGCATTTGTGTCGGCTCCGATTCTGTCGCATCCCAACCCTGGGTTGCCCTTTGTCCTCGAGGTGGACGCGTCTGAGACGGGAGTAGGCGCCCTTCTGTCTCAGCGTAGAACACCAGAGGGTCCTCTGCTTCCTTGTGGGTTTTACTCCCGGAAACTGTCTTCCGCGGAGTGCAACTATCAGATTGGTGACAGGGAGTTATTGGCCATCGTGCAGGCCCTTAAAGAATGGAGGCACTTGCTCGAGGGTTCGGTGGTTCCGGTTCTCATCCTGACGGACCACAAGAATCTGACCTACCTTTCTGAGGCCAAGAGATTGACACCACGTCAGGCCAGATGGGCTCTGTTCTTGTCACGTTTTAATTACGTGGTCTCCTACCTACCCGGTTCCAAGAACATCAGAGCGGATGCCTTATCACGGCAGTACTCCGAGCTGTCCGGGGAGGAGTCGATTCCGACTTCGGTCATACCTCCGAATCAGATCCTGGCCGCCATTCACACCAGCCTGACCTCTCCCCTGGGTGAGCAGATTTTGGCGGCTCAATCTGGTGCTCCCTCTGGGAGACCCAACGGCAGGTGTTTTGTGCCTGAGGAGTTGCGCACTCGGTTGTTGCGAACCTACCATAACTCCAAGGCCGCGGGGCATCCTGGAAAGAATCAGCTGTCCTGGGCTGTTTCACGTCTGTTCTGGTGGCCTTCTCTACGTTCCGACATCGCCGCATATGTAGCGGCATGCTCCGTTTGTGCCCAGAGTAAGTCCCCTCGGCACCTTCCGTTGGGCCTTTTGCAACCCATAGCCACCGGGGAGCGCCCATGGTCACACCTGGGGATGGATTTCATTGTGGACCTCCCTGCATCCCGAGGCCATACAGTCATTCTCATGATTGTGGATCAGTTTTCCAAAATGTGCCACTGTGTTCCTCTCAAGAAGTTACCCTCTGCACAAGAGTTGGCCACGATTTTCGCCAGGGAGGTCTTCCGGTTGCACGGTTTGCCCAAGGAGATTGTGTCGGATCGGGGGAGTCAGTTTGTGTCCAGGTTCTGGCGCGCCTTTTGCTCCCAGTTGGGGATTCATCTCTCTTTCTCCTCGGCCTACCACCCTCAGTCCAATGGGGCCGCAGAACGATCCAATCAGGCCTTGGAGCAATTCCTTCGTTGCTATGTCTCCGATCACCAAGACAATTGGGTTGACCTCCTGCCTTGGGCTGAGTTTGCCAGGAACACGGCGGTGAACTCTTCCTCTGGAACGTCTCCCTTCATGGCCAATTATGGGTTCCAACCTGCCGTGTTACCGGAGGTATTCTCTCCCCAGGATATTCCGGCTGTGGAGGATCACCTTTCCGTCCTACGTGCTTCTTGGGTACAGATCCAGAGGTCCCTTGAGGTCTCTGCGCAGCGCCAGAGACTCCAGGCTGATCGCAGACGAGCGCCCGCTCCTTCCTACCAGGTCGGAGACCGTGTATGGTTGTCCACCCGCAACCTCAACCTTCGAGTGCCCACTCCCAAGCTGGCGCCTCGCTTTGTTGGTCCCTTCCGAGTGCTTCGCAGGGTAAACCCGGTAGCCTATGCCCTTGCGCTTCCTCCTGGCATGCGGATCTCCAACGTGTTTCATGTCTCCCTGTTGAAGCCATTGGTGTGTAATCGTTTCACTTCCTCGGTTCCTCGGCCCCGTCCGGTCCAAGTGGGCAATCGTGAGGAATATGAGGTGAGCAATATCCTGGACTCACGCCTGGTCCGCGGTCGGTTGCAGTTTTTGGTCCATTGGCGTGGTTATGGTCCAGAGGAGCGTTCCTGGGTTCCCTCCGCAGATGTCCATGCTCCTGCTTTGCTCCGAGCCTTCCACGCACGCTTCCCTCAGAAACCGTTCCTTACTCCGCGGAGGAGGGGCCCTTGAGGGGAAGGTACTGTCATGGTCTTACCTTCTTACTGTTCTCCTTCGTTTGACATGTGCTGGCGGCCATCTTGGTTTCTGGGTTTCTTGTAGCCTCCCACCCTGCGGCTTCTCCTTCCCACTGGGAGGAGCTGGATGCCTAGCTCATATATATAGGAGGTCTGTGGCTTCAGTTCCTTGCTTGGTCCTCCTGTGTTCACATGCTTCTAAGACTGCTGCTGCTTCTGGTTCCTGATCCTGGCCTCGTCTGACTACCCCGTTGGTTCCTGATCCTGGCTTCGTCTGACTACCCCGTTGGTTCCTGATCCTGGCTTCGTCTGACTACCCTGCTGGTTCCTGATCCAGGCTTCGTCTGACTACCCTTCTGGTTCCTGACCTCTGTCTACGCAAGACCCTGCTTCGGTTTAGCCATCCGTTTGGACTTTTGCTTACAGCTTGATTTTCAATAAAGCCTTCTTATTTCCACTTATCTCTTGTTGTACGTCTGGTTCATGGTTCCATGACACCCGTAAAGATAAATCGCTGTTTACAGTTGTCCTCTCCTGGACAGGGGGCACAACAGTTACTGAAGCGTTAGTGGACTCCGGTGCTGGCGGAGTTTTTTATAGACAGTATATTTGTTGCTGCAAATTCAATACCCCTGCAGCCTCGTGTTACTCCACTGGCCATCGAGGCCACTGATGGGAGACCTCTGCGACCGGCGCAGGTTACCCACAAGACTGTTCCAGTCGATATGGCGATTGGGGCTGTTCACAGGGAATCTGCCTGTTTTCAGGTTATTTCGTCCCCGAACTACTCCATGGTTTTCGGGTTCCCTTGGCTTCAGCGGCACAATCCGACCTTTAATTGGCAGTTGGCCGAGATCCTGTCTTGGTCTCCACAGTGTGGCGCTCTTTGCATAAATGGGCCTATTAAGGTACTTTGTACCTTCTCGGATTCTGTGTCGCCTCCTGAATATCTTGAGTATTTGGATGTATTTGACAAGATGCGCTCTGATGTCCTTCCTCCTCATCGTCCCTACGATTGTGCTGTAGATCTGCAACCCAATGCCATTCCCCTCGTGGCAGGGTTTATCCTCTTTACGTTGCGGAGAATAAGGCGATGGAGAAGTACGTTGCAGACGCGCTTTTCCGGGGACAAATTCGCAAGTCAACTTCTCCAGTGGGTGCTGGCTTTTTCTTCATAAAGAAAAAGGGATGCGAGTTAAAACCTTGCATTGACTATAGGGGTCTCAATCGCATCACTGTCAAGAATGCATACCCGATTCCGGTGACTACCAAATTGTTCGACCGCCTCAAGGGAGCAACGGTCTTTACCAAGCTTGACCTTGTATGAAGGGTGTATATATGAAGGGCAGCATATAACCTCGTAAGGATCAAGAAGGGTGACGAGTGGATAACCACGTTTAACACCAGAACCGGTCATTATGAATATCTGGTCATGCCTTTTGGCTTGTGCAATGCGTCTGTTTTCTTCCAGGAGTTCATTAATGATGTCTTTCGTGATATGTTGCAGCATTGTCTGGTGGTCTATTTGGATGACATCTTGGTTTATTCGGACTCCATTGAATCACACTACCTGGATGTCAGATGGGTGCTTCAACGGTTACGTAGGAATGGGCTTTTCTGTAAGCTTGGCCAAACTCATCTGAGATTTGACTAAGAAGGGCAGCGATCTCCACAATTGGACGCCTGCTGGTTCCCAGGCTTTTGAGAGCCTCAAGTCTGCTTTCGCTTTGGCTCCCATTCTGTTTCATCCCAATCCTGGTTTGCCCTTTGTCCTAGAGGTGGATGCGTCTGAGACAGGAGTAGGCACCTGATGGACCCTTGCTTCCTTGTAGGTTCTACTCTAAGAAGCTGTCTCCAGCAGAATGTAATTGCGAGATTGGAGACAGAGAGCTCTTGGCTCTGGCTCTCAAAGAGTGGAGATACTTGCTCGAAGGTTCTGCGGTTCCGGTTCTCATTCTTACCGATCATAAGAATCTGACGTATCTCTCGGAGGCCAAGAGGCTTACACACTGTCAGGCTATATGGACCTTATTCTTGTCTCGTTTTAACTATGTGGTCTCCTATTTGCCCGGCTCCAAGAATGTTAAGGCTGATGCCTTGTCTCGCCAGTATTCTGAATTTGTCCAGGGAGGACTCCGTGCCGACGCCAGTCATACCTTCCGATCATATCTTGGCTGCTATCAGCACCAACTCGACCTCTCCTCTTGGGGAACGGATCTTGGCTGCTCAGTCCAATGCACCCACGGTGAGACCTGCTTGCAAATTTTTTGTGCATGAGGGGCTGAGCATCAAACTACTGCGAACGTACCACAATTCAAGGACATCTGTAAGAACCAGATGTCCTGGGCTGTTTCCCGTCAGTTCTGGTGGCCGTCTCTCCACACTAGTGTTGCCGCATATGTGGCTGCATGTTCTGTCTGTGCGCAGAACAAATCATCCCACCGCCTACCCTTGGGTCTACTGCATCCCATTCCCAATGGGGAGCGTCCCTGGTCAATCAATTGCTTTTCTAGCTGTGTGAATGTAATTTTTACTTTCACTTTGTGTCATCTAATAAATCTTATCTCCTCTAAATTACTAAAAGGTCATAAACACTTATTTAAGCCACGTTCTTATCAGTAAATTAAGAATTGAGCTATAATGAGTGTTTATAGGGTCAGAAGTCAGAGATAATGAGCCTGTCAGCTGAGCTGCCTGACAAACAGAGTGCAGATTCAGATCCTGCTACTAGATAAACTCAAGGCTGCACAGACAGTGGCTGAAAATTTTTAATAAAGACCAATTGAAAAAATGTTTTTAGCTCAAAATGAGTACAATACAATGATAAATAAAAAAAAATCCCCCAATGGTCCACATAGCCTTTAAAGCTTCTCAGTTTTAATAGGAATCTTCTCCTACTGCTTAGACTTCCATTCACAGCAAGCAAAGCTAAACTGTATTCCTGTAATTAAACCCATTTCAGTGCACAGCTTAGGCTACTTTCACACTAGTGTTAATATTTTCCGGTATTGAGATCCGTCATAGGGTCTCAATACCATAAAAAAAACTCTTCCGATTTGTACCCATTCATTGTCAACGGGGACAAAACGTAACTGAACAGAACGGAATGCTGCAAAATGCATTCCGTTCTCATACCGGAGAGCTGCTGCGGTTTGCTTTTCATCATGGGATGCAGAGCAAGACAGATCCGGCATGACCCACAATACAAGTCAATGGGGACGGATGCATTTTCTCTGGCACTATCTGACAAAATAGAAAACGGATCCGTCCTCCATTGACTTTTAATGGAGTTCTTGGCTATGTTAAAAATAATACAACCGGATCCGTTCATAAAGGATGCAGATGGTTGTATTATCAGTAACTGAAGCTTTTTTGCTGAACCCTGCCGGATCCAGCAAAACCGTTAGTGGGAAAGTAGCGCACGGCTGTGTTCACATCACCGTTTAGCTTTCCTTTCTTCTGATCCATCAGAAGAAGAGAGAGCAAAAAAAAAAGGATCCTGTTGCATCAGTTGTCATCCATTTGAGTTGTTTCCGTCTGAGATCCGTTTTTGTAGATGGAAAAAAGTCCTGCATGCAGAACTCTTGTTTCCATCTAAAAAAACGGATCAGACGGAAATGGCTCAAACGGATGCCAACTGATGCAACATCAGGATCCTGTGAAAAAAACCATCCTATGCAATCCTATGCATAACCGATGCAACAGGATTTGTTTTTTACAGGATCTGTTTTTTTTCTTCTTCTGACGGATCAGAAGAACGGAAAGCTAAACGGTGATAGGAACACAGCCTTAGAATTTTACAAAAAGTGATTACAATTATGTTTTGTAATAATATAAAGTAAAATCTCATTCACATGCTGGGGGAAATTTTTGCAAGAGAATCCGCAAATCACTTGACCTTTGGTGCGGGTTTTTATGTTGTAGTTTGCACTGCGGATTGCACCTTTTAAAATGTAGCATTTACTATAAACATCGCACACCGTGCCGGTATGTAATTACTATATAGTTGGCTGTCAGAATGAGTAAATTACCTGCAAGCGGCTTCAGAAGGTTACTGCTGCTCACCGATAGTAAAGGTTCTTCAAACTGCTGTTGCTTCAGCTTCCTGCGATCTTTTCTGTAATTCTTCATTTCCTAGTTAATGAAATATAGGATATAAATGAAAATATCTCATGGGATTACACTAAAACCAGATCATACCACTTGAAATGATTTGAGGATTTATACTATCAGAAAATCACTAAGGGCCTGTTCACATCTCGTTTTTTGTTGTACGTCAATTGGATACGTGACATACAGTAAAAAAACGTATATAGGCGTATACAGACCCGCGGCTCCTCACCACTTTCTTGCCTGCTCCAGAGTTGGCTTGACAAAGGTCTGCAAATGACTGAAACGTTGATGGATTCCTTTTTTACTCATGCTGAGAAGAATGTCATATTGCGTTACGGATGAACCTTTTTTGTTATCTAATAAATGTGACCTGATTTGCTTCATTAAAGAAGTGTGCTGCAAAATTTTTGAACTAGTATTTGGGCTGAGGAGTCCTTTTCTGGGCACTTTCATGCTATAAGGTGTGCGGTACCATTGCTATTTGGACTAGCCAGAGGATAGGTCATCAGTGTAAAACGCTCTTCAAACCCCTTTAATAATAGGATAACAGCATGACAACTCCAGTGTTCTCTTGATAGGCCTAAATAATGGTGTCCACAGAAGGGCATTGCAGTTATCAATGTAATGTGTGATATTACAATTGAGTCGCTCATCCCCCTTTCCTCTCTGGATGGTCAGACAGATGCCTTTCTTATTAAAGTCTAAACAATGGTAAGTTAAAAAGCCAGGACGGGAAGTAGACATGGAGTGACTTCAAAAAATATATCCAGAAAACCATTCAAACACTAATTGCAAAAAATAAATAAAAAAAACATAGAATAATATGTGATCAAAACATTTTGATGGAAGATTTCCTTTAACTGCCCATTCAGTATTTTGCTATGGGGCTCTGTGATTTTTTTCTTTGCACAACTTCTTCTGAATTACAAGTTCTACTTCCGCTGAGTTCCCATATTACATTACATGCATGCTGAATGTTCATTGAGGAGCAACTGCAGTGTTCCACTCAGTAAGGGTCGTGGGCATTTCAAACTTTTGTATACGCTTATCAAATGTATTTCTGTATATAGCAGGCTGTTAGAGTGTTATTGCATCTATTCGCCCCTAGGTGGTGCTGGCGCCACTTATATAAAGCTGAGAGTAGAACAGAGTAGGAGAAGGTAGAACAGGAGAGCAGAAGCAAGTAAGTTAATGGAGTTGCATGCAGTACTTTTAGTCCGGCTGCCTCTCGCCGTGCGCTGCAGTGCCACCACTAGAACTCTACCCCCGCCCCCATTATAGTCAATGGGGACGGAGCGGCAGTCCGTGGGCACACGTGAACTAGAGGCAAGACAGATCCGACAGGCTGTTCACCTGCCGGAACAGCCTGCTGGAGTCCCCTGCCGCTAATGTGAAAGTACCCTAACTCCTCACTCCTAATCTAACTAACTCTAACTTCCTGTGTCTGACCTATATAAATGGTGTTATAGTGACCTCTAGTGTTGATAGTGTGTAATGTATTTCACCAGCCTGTAATAGGAATTTGCAAAGTATGAAGTTACAGCGGCTCACCCCCTCACTCCGCTCAGCTACAACAACAATGTGTATATTCCTCTGCTTGGTTTTGTTGAACATTATAGCATCCTGCGGATGGATAATTCAATTCATAAAGTTGGAGGGAGGTTGATGGATTGCACACCAAATGGGCCATAACCGCACATAAACCGCAATTCACACTGATGCGTTTGTCTTTCAAATAATCGCTGGACCTTGCAGTCTTCTCCACAACTTGTTTTTAACATTTATGCATAAAGGGTTCATGTATTATTTATTATTTTAACTCTATTTTAAAGTATACAATTTCAATTGCATTCTAATTCTATGAAATAAGACATGCATGATAATGGAAAGGGGATGCAGTCCAATCCACTCCACATATTAGGACATTCATAGAAATGTGGGATGGTGGGTAAGAACATTCCCTTTATAAGGAGTGAGGATCCGCTCACTCAGTTGACCACTGAGGAAGGGGCGTAAGACCCTGAAACGCGTCTGGCATACAGAGTGAGCATGGATCTACAAAAAGGATAAAGGAAGCCTGGCACAAAAAGGAAAAAAGTACACAAGATCAGCCTGAATTAAAGAATCGGAGCAGCAGTCGCGGAGTAGTGACGTCAGCTGTGTGTTTATCCGGTCTCCCAAGCAACGAGGTCACGTGGGACGCCACGTACGGCCAAGCACATCACGTGGGACGCTGCGAGTGTAGGGGCACCTGGTAACAGCGCTGCGGAGAGGCAGTGAAGAGGGGTAAGACCGGGCTCATAAGAGCGCTACAAGCCGCATGAAGAGACTGTGAGTAATGACATTATTAGCTCCATTGTGAAGTCAGGAATAGGTACCGTAATTCATATCCACCATTGAATGTCCTTAATTTATGGTATTGGACATTTGAATTCTGTTGCAACACTATTACCGCTCCACCAGATTTTGGCCAGAGTGCCACTGTTATATCAGCAGGATTACATCTAACGGGAATAGGACTCTCATTGGGACATTGCTGGTATACCACCTTACGATCTATTGGATTGGGACATTAGCGCTATATTGAATCACATTCCCAGTGATCATATTTCCAGTTATTAATGTATGCTGTATAGCACGTTTTTATTCTATTGTTATTTTTGTGCAGGAGTGTATTGTTCACGCCAATCACACGGCTTATGTGTGTTTTTTATGTATTTTTAGGGGTATGTTTTTAAAGTATTAAAGCAGTATATCAATATTCACCATTGTGTTTCCCTCTTGAGTGTGCCCCCTTACTATTGCTCTTACCTGTAATAGGAATTTAGCAGCATTGACAACAGAAAATACAGTGATAAGTGCAAGATGACATGAAAGGGCATATAGCAATTTGGAGTGGCCCGTACAAAGTGGGACACGACACACAGACCAGTGAGTCTACGTCTGGATATGGAGAAAGTCTAGTGGAGGTCAGAGTTAAATTAGCCAATGGACTTCACAAGCAACAGTGACCAGGAGGAACCTAAAAGTACCTGGACATAGCCGGATGCTTAGTGCGCAGAATTATCCTTTACCACATGCCTCTATGGACATAGTGGACCATAAGTCTTCAGTGAGCATCCTTTCCAAAGAATGGAGCAGAAGACTGATGCCTGCCATTAGGGAGACCACCCTGTGGATTGCTACTGACCAGTAAGAAGTTTATTATATCCAGTACCTGAGTGCTAAAGTGTGGATAAAGTATAGCCAGATACAAAGAGAAGGAAAACCCCTCAAATTACAATTGCCAAGCCTGTTATAAGGATTACAGCTAAACCAATATCTGAGTCATATCTTTATGCCATATAAATGAACTGTACTGACAACCTGAAGACAAGTGATTTTTAAGTAAAGATTTAACTGTTTTACTACAACTGACTCCCCATTTTTACCACCACCAACCTTTGCACCCAACGGTGCTGGCGTCACAGACAACTTGGGGTCCCAACCTCCAAAGCACCCTAAACACCTGTACCATCAAGGGCACCTCAACTACATCTGGCTGGTGATCCCTGTACCAGAGAGTGCCCCGGAGGATTCAGTGACGTCTTCCCCATCACTGCACGCCAGCCCAGGGAGGCTCTGCAAACCTGTGAGTAAAATAACTACTACCCCCATCGGCCCACCGTGCCTCACATGTTGCCCCTGCGGACCCGGTCGCTGCACAACCTGCCAAGGTATTTCTAACAGAAAATTAGCATGAAAGTTTGCTTCTTTGGTGGAGGGGAATCCCCTCGTACAAACCAGTTGAGCAACTGATCCATAGTATCTATTTAAGACAGGCATCTCAAACTGCGGCCCTCCAGCTGTTGCAAAACTACAACTTCCACAATGCCCTGCTGTAGGCTGATACCTGTAGGCTGTCCGGGCATGCTGGGAGTTGTAGTTTTGCAACAACTGGAGGGCCGCAGTTTGAGATCCCTGATTTAAGAGTACATGGGTGCACACAGACCACCAGGGGCCCAGTGCAAGAACAGTTTATGGCCCCCTTGTTCTCCATTAGCTCCCTAAAGAACACCCCTTTTATGTCTCTCTAACAATCTACCAGTACCTGTGAGCCTTGAAACTCATGAACTCAGGCCCATACATGCAATTGAATATACACTAGGAGGCGCCTTTTTAGATGGCAGGCGTCCCCTTTCTACAGGGGTGCTGAGCAGCTGCATAGCTTTGACATATGCTATGTTCAATCACTCCTAAAGTAAATGATCTTCTAAGCCTTGGAGAATGGAGAAATGAAGTTGCCTAAAGTCTATGAGCACATATTACAGGTGCGATCTACACGACAGGTTTCACATTACTTATGAGCTCTGTTGGAAAACTTCTATGGACATCTTTCATCAGTTCCATTTGAGACAACAAACTATTAAGAGCAACTGTTTGCTTTCTATACACTTAAGAATTATTCTGTTGAATGAATACAATGCGAATGTGTGACGAGCGTGTAAACAAGAGACGCTAGTCTCGGCATGTTTGTTACGTAAGATCTCATTTTATATAGCCTAATAGGGGCTGTCTGGCATAATGAAAAATCTCGGACAACCTGTACAATGTCCTAAAACATGATATACTCACCCGTTTCTCCAGAACTGTATGGGGCTGCAGTCTATTTACAGCTGAGGTCAGTGATTGTGCCGAATGTGTCTGGATTTCGCTTCTGCAGCCAATCACTGTCCTCAGCTGTGGACCAGGCACATTACTGCTGCTGTTTGTAAACTGGAGGAGCGCTGCACAGAAAACACGGGAGTACAGAGTTAGGGTCTATTCACGCGTCCGCAAAATGGGCCCGCATCCGTTCCGCAATTTTGAGGAACGGGTGTGGACCCATTCATTTTCAATGGGGCCACAAAAGATGCCGATAGCACACAGTGTGCTGTCCGCATCCGCACTTCTGTTCCTGCGGCCCAGAAAAAAAAAAGAACATATCCTATTCTTGTCTGCAGACACGGACAAGAAAAGGCATTTTTTATTATAGTGCCGGCCATGTGCGGTCAGCAAAATGCGGAACGCACATGGCGTTGTCCGTGTTTGTGGATCCGCAATTTGCGGACCACAAAACAGTTGCGGACATGTGAATGGACCCTTAGTATGTCATGTTTTTGTTTTTTTGGTGATTGTGTTTATCCAAGATTTTTAATTATCTTAGACCACCCCTTTAGCGGATTCCTCAGCCCTGTGATTGTGTGGAGGAGACAGTAGGAGTGTAAGGAATTCTAATTAACTAGAAAATGCAGCAATGAAATAGAAAGTATATAAACAACTCTGCTGTTTTTATATATTACAAGTACAGTTAGGCTTACTCCCCTCATGTCAATTCTTTATAGATGCATGCTTAGTTAGCGCATTTTACCGCTGTCATGCACTTACTTGGCACACTCCAGCGCACTCTTTCTCTGCCAGCTGAAGCAACAATAATTCTTGTGGAGGGGTAGGTTTGGATGCCAGGCAGCACTTGTAAAAGGCACAACGCCTCAGTGCCAGTAATAAGGTGTATTTCACCTGCTAGGTTTATTTTTTTTTCCTGTGAATCGCTTTATTATATTTGTTACTAACCACTGGTTCATTTCCATCTTTTCCCTAGAAGAGCATCTGTATCTCTATGGCTCTCACTGGTGACATCCCGACTACCTGACCTTGATTCTGTTTTCTCTCCTCTAAACTCTTCCTGTAGTTACTTTCACGTTTGTATCTCCTATTACATTGGTCCGAATCTTAACAAGTTAAAGAGGAACTGTCACCTAGGGTTTCTACCACCTCATTTTGACCTAATTAGCTCTCAGACACTTAGCGATCTGCTAGTGTCTGATCTACCTAACAATGCTATTTTCAGACCTTTGTGTGGATCCGTTTCACTAAAAAACGCACTTTTATTGATATGCTAATGAGCCTCTAGGTGCTATGGGGGCGTCTTTTCAGCACCTAGAGGCTCGGTCTACTCACACTGTATGCCGCCCCGCTCGTCCGTCAAGCCCGCCCATCTCCTCTAGAATGCCATCCTCCATCTCATTTATCGGCCAAATTCTCGCGCTGTGTGCGTCTGTATTCGGCGCCGGCACAGTGACTGTCTGAACGCTTTCTGCTTCGGCATCTCCGGAGCGGACAGTGGTATTGATGAATCATTCATAGCACATTACTGCTTTTTCTGCCAGAAGGATGCCTTTCGTAGATTGTGTACAGAATATGAGCAAATTACCAATGTAATGGAAATGGTCTGAACTGTGGTAAACTGTAGCTTTAAGGCCAGACAGGTTCTGTTCTTTATGTCTTTCATATGATGTTGCTAAAGAATGCTAACCTTGAGATAAGATGCTGCACACGCTTTATAACTACTAAGATGGTGTTAGTATGGTCAGGAAGTATTGCGTTAACTAATCAAATTACTAGTTTCGATTTACATCCTCTTGGCTGTGTGCCTTCTTTTTTTCATTACCTATAAGACTGTATGTTTTGATGATAATAAAGTAAAAAAATAGCTTGAGACCATAGCTGCGACTTGTGTGTTTCTCCCAGGCTTGTATATTCTTGTATCGAATCAGGAACTATGCTGGGAGGGCAGAAAAGCGCAGATTGCACTCACAATATAGGGCTCCTGAACAGGGATGGAGCTGAAGGTCGACTGATTCAGGAAACAGGGAGGATCAAGGGATAAGAACGGTCAGAAGGTTAAAAAAAGCTCAAGCAAAGGTAAGAAGCCTTGATTCTCACATTGCCCTGTGTTCCTTCTTTTCCATGCGACCCTCATCCCTGGTAAGCTGTCCACTAAGTTCGTTAGTACTATATGCTTAGTTTCTGTGTACCTCTATCCAGTTTATAGTGACAAAGAACTCTAAGGCCCTCCCAGCACTGGTGGTGTAAAAAAAAGTCTAGGTACTACTGTGGGATGGTTGCATTGTGTTTATTTTAGTTGTATTAGTGTACTGAATGTATGTGCAAGAGAAGTAGTGTGCAGCAAATGGAAGGTGTTTCCCTAAAATGTTTAGCACCGCCAAGATCGTCTAATAAGTAAAGGACTACAGCAAATGGTAGGAGTCCCCGCTGGAGCTGATGAAGCTAATTTAGAGATGGGCAACACCCAATGTAGAAAAGGGACTGACAGGATCCCAGCTGCAGAAGTAGTGAGGAAGATGAGAAGGAAGCCCTGCTGGACCATCTGTGGGCTACTGGACCCACGGATGTTAGCAAGCTCCCGATCCCTCCTGTGAAAGTGGAGATGAAACGTGGCGCCCCACTTCCCAGAAAGATGCAGTATTCCTTGAGTATGGCACAGTCAGATGCCATATCTCAAGCAGTGTGAGACTTTTTGAAAAGGGGGGTTATCAAGGAGATTGTATCCTCTTGTAACACTTTGTACCCAGTGAAAAAAGAAAAGTGAGAAGGGAAAATCCACTCATGACCTACGTGCTGTCAATGAAGCCACAGTTTTTAACTCCTCCATTGTGCCCAATCCACACCTTGTTGCTCAGTTTCCCACTACCTCTACCCATGTCACTGTGATTGATTTGGCAAATGTTTCCTTTTCAGTACCACTACATCCAGACAGTTGGTATTTGTTTGCCTTCACACATGAAGTTAAACAGTATACCTGGGTGTTGCTGCCACAGGGGGCCCAGAACTTGCCCAGTATGTATACTGTAGCCATGTCACTCCTGTCCTTTTTGGCTGATCATGGCTGCAAGGTGTCAAAAACAAAACTTTAGTTTTGCTGCATTACTGTTACCTTACTGGGGTATTGTTTTTTACCTGGGGTGAAACATCTCCTATCAGATTATGCCAAACCATTTAGATTGTATTGCACAGAAGTCAATGGCCATGCCTCAGCTTTTCTCACCCAACAGCATGGCCAGCAACAATGCCCTGTGGCATATTATTCAGCCAGGCTTTACCCTGTGGCCAGAGGTGCCCCTTCCTGCATCAGAGGTTTAGCAGTTGTACAAGCCATGCTTGATAAAAGCTCTGATAGTCCAGAACCACAAGGTGACAGTACTTGCTCCTCATGATATTACATCTATCCTCCAGCAAGTACAAACATCTTTCTGTTGTCCACCATTTGAGAATACAATGTTCCATCGTGTTGCCTGACAATGTTACTGTCCAAAGGTGCAATACTTTGAACCCGGCCACCCTGTTGCCTCTGGAGCAAGGAGGGAGGGAAGAGTTAGGGCACTGGCACTTAAAAACCTTTCTTCCGAACAGACTCCGCTAATACGACTCATAAGGAAAGTATGGGAAAAGGTCAAACAAATGAGAGGTATCACGGGCACTACAGTGTATACTCCCTTATGGCACAATCGTATGCTTCCTGAATTTTTACTCCTTGTTGAGGTTTTTTAAAGTTGGCAAAACAAAGGAGTGACTAGAATAAGTAATTTATTAGACAAGGGGGTAGTTAGAACATTTACGAACATACAGGAGGTCTACAATATACCAAGAGAGAACTTCTACCAATATTTGCAGATAAGACATGCATATACCTCTATGTCTAAAACTGGTAGTATTGTGAGCTCTAGAGATGCCACTCTTCACTTAATAATCTCGGGAGGGGACAAAAAAGGAATAATATCTACAATATACCAAATGCTCCTAGATAAGTTTCTGGAATCTTACCCACTATCCAGAATGAAAGCATGGGAGAGAGATGTAGGGGAGATAACTAAGGAACAATGGGAAGACATCTTAGAGGCATTACCGAAATCTTCCTTAAATGAACAAGGGAAACTATCACAGTTGTATATCATACACAGGGTCTACAAAACTCTGGTGTTTTTACATCGCATAGGTGTCAGAGCAGATGCAAAATGCCCAAGATGCCAGACAGAACCACCAGATTTATTACACATGCTGTGGCAATGCCCAAGACTGAATGAGTTTTGGAGGGTCTTGGATCTAATTCAGAGTCTTCTCAATACGAGTTCCTTGTGAGCCTAAAGTATGCATTTTGGGATACATGGCTGAGATTGGAATAGACGAGGGGGGTAGGATTTCAATAGGGAGGCTTTTATACGTAGCCAGGAAACTTATAGCACTACATTAGATTCAAGCATGTCCCCCAGGGGTGGAGGAATTTCGAAGCAAGGTTAATACTATGCTGATGTATGAGAAAGTGATATACTTGAAATGGGTCTGTCCTCATAAGTTCGATAAGCTATGGAGTCTTTGGATGGGAAATGCTGGTCTTATCAGTTAATTATCAACCGGTCTACCGATGCTGAAGTGCGGGAGGGGAGGTGGGGCATGGGGAAGGGGGGTATAACTACAGAAAGGGCGGGTGTCATGGGAGGGGGGGTTAGATTAATTATCATAATTACATCTGTAATTGCTCCTAGGACTTGTAGTGGAAGTTCTATTATGATTGTATTGTTAACATAAGAAGACACTACTTGTACTGGTTATACCAACTGTATTTTATTGAGATATAAATTACAATAAAAATGATCTTATTAAAAAAATAACTTTTGAGGTTTGACTATGTGCTAAATCAGCCATTAGATAATCCAGAGCTCTTTGTGGAGGGATCGAGGTATGGCCAGGATGGCAGGTACTACACAGGTTGGGCAGTGGTGACTCCACATAGAACTCTAAAAGCAGAGCTAAAGGTTCTGGAGATGGCTTGCAGACATGCAGAGGGAAAAACAGCCAACATTTACAGTGATTACAGGTATGGAATCCTTTGTGATAGCCCATGACTATAGACCCATTTGGAAAGCCAGAGACTTCTTGACCACTTCAGGTAAACCCATCTAAAATGGGGAGGCGGTGAGGTCTCTGATGGAAGCCCTTCCAGAATGTTGGCAACTCGAGTGGCAGTGATAAAAACGAAAGGCCACTGTAAATCTCACCCCTTGTATCCATTTCAATGCTTGCAGATAGACTGCATTCAACTACCCAAGGTGGGTTTGTATGAGTATGTCGACTTGTTTTCAGGGTGGCCAGAAATATACCTGGTAGCTAAAGTCACAGCCTAGACCACAGCAAAGAAATGTATGGCCAAAGTTGTATGCAGGTATGGGGTACCTGAGACCATTGAATGTGACAGAGGTGCTCACTTCCCAGGTGAAGTGATGCATGAGATAATGATCACTTTTGGGTGTGGAGCAAGCCTTACATGCTTTGTACCATCCACAAAGCAGCAGTAAGGTAGAAAAACTGAACGGGACACTAAAGTTAAAGTTTCAAAAAGCCATGGCAGAAGCTGGTAAGCCATGCACAGAGTGCCTGACAGTAGCCCTATTTTTAGTAAGGTATATCCCTAACCGTGAGACAGGCCTTAGTCCCTATGAGGTCCTCTTTGGGTCAGCTCCTAGGACAGGATTGTATTTCCCACAGCAGCTCCAGATGCAACATGGTTGTCTGACAGATTATGTGATCAGTTTGCACAAGCATTTGACTAAAATACATTCTCAAGATTTTGCTTCACTTCCAGATCCTGATAAAGCACCAGGAACCCATCCACTTGAGTCTGGAGATTAGGTGGTGGTAAAGAGACATTAAAAAAGTCCTTGAGCCCCGACTTCCCTTGAGACCCGGCTTCATGGTCCATTCCAAGTGTTGTTGACAACAAGCACATCAGTGTAGCTCGAAGGAAAACCTAATTGGATCCAAGACAGCCATTGCAAGAAAGTATTGAGTCCGTTGACTGGAAAGGATGGTGTTCTTATTCTCCCTTGTGTGGCTACTGATCCGGACTCAAAGAAAATGGATTCTAAATGAGATCGTAAAAACAGGTTTCTGTGCCATGAAAATATTGTGTAAAAGGAAGAACAAAGCTGTAACAGTCCGATACTTCCAGCCCAGTGACCCATGGATAGTATTGCCCTAAGATTCTCAGTACTAATAGTTTTTATGCACATACTACACATAGATCTAAGTAGCATCACATATGGTACTCAACTTAGTAAGTGAAGGATACACGTATAACCAGTTATTACTAGACGTAATGTTTAATTAGATGACATGCGTAAACTTCTATGCTTTTTACTTTTCTAGGATTAGGTCAACACTTGGAGGCGACTTCATCCTAATTCATAAAAGGTTGTAATTGGTGCAGTTGTTCAGGACTCCATGTCAAGGGGAATCGGGTGAAGATGTTAGGTTGTCCTACATTTGATACAAGGTCAAGTGAAGTACCCGGCTTTGGTAGTCCTGCCCATCTGTTAAAATCACAAAAGGAGAGAATTGTGGTGCAAATGGTCTGAGCTTTGCTTTAAGGCTGGACAGGTTATGTTCTTTCTGGCTTTCATATGATGTTGCTAAAGAATGCTAACCTTGAGATAAGATGCTGCACATGCTTTTTAACTACTAAGATGCTGTCGGTATGGTCATGAAGTATTGCCTTATATGAATAACTAATCAAATTACTAGTTTCGATTTCTATCCCCTTTGGCGGTGTGCTTGGAGGGCAGAAAAGCGCAGATTGCGCTCACACCAACATACCTCATTTCTAGAGGAAGTCGTGGGCGTAAAAGCACCACAGACAGGGTGTTAATGGGGAATTCTCATATTACCTATTCATGCCTGACATTGGAATACCTGTCCTGTTCAGCAGCTAGAGGTGGATGGAGTTACAAAAAAAACATGTGGACATGCTGTTTCTCATTAATTTCCCATTCGCAACATTACAGCCATTTCCGTAACCTCAGCCACCTTTGGCTGCTGCATAGCACAAGTATTCTGTTAGCCAACTGTTCATTCAACCAACTGCTATTCCTTCCGATCGCTCATACACTAACCATCTCTCTGACAACCAAATGTTTTGGCATTTTGAAATCCAACTGCCCACTCCTTATCTCCCTCAACATCTACTGTTAGGAGGCCCCCATACACATTAACTGATTAATTGAAATCATTTGTCTGTCAATTATCTATAGTACTATTAACAGTATATGGCCAGGCAGCTTGCAGAGGACCTACCGTACTCTGGTATGGCCCACAGTGTGAGCCTTCTGCATCCGGGTCTGTCTATTGTTTTGTTTTCTTCACATACAGTGGATGGAGCTGGAAACAGTAGGCTCTGCCATCAATTTCTACAGGCTGGAGAACCTCTTTAGTCTAATGTGCATGGCCAACTTTCCATACTGATACACTCTAGAAAACTGTTTGGATAGTTAGAGTGTCTACAGACCAAAGTACAATATCTTTTTTTTTATGTACATTTTTTATTTTTAAAATATTTACAATGTCAAATTATGACATGTCAGATTTAAAGATAGTATATCAAGATGTATACTATTAAATTAATGTAAAGAAACCAATAGTTAATTCTTTCAGCATCTTAATTTCTTCTCTTATGCTAAACTTGCTGGTCTGGGCAAGTTAGTAGCTACAGTCTTCTATACTTGTAAATGATCTTCCAGGCAGTGGAATGATTTTTGTCTGACTGTTTAAAGATTTTTAAAATCCATTTCCAGACTCCTAGGCATCAATTAACCTAGGCACCAATTAACATTTTTTTTCTCTTTCCCCCTTTCCCTTTTAGGCTCTTTAACAATGACAGCAATAGTAAATCATGTCAGAGTGACACTGACAGTTATAGCTATGGGGTTAAACACATGGTGTTAATAAACAGTCTGTTTAAAACCACAATGTCAGCACATTTGTTATGCTTTTTAAAAAATAAACAAATTGCCCTTTATTTGGGATAGATGCTGGTATTTATACACACATTAGCCGAGAAAACAGTAACTTGCTCTGAGCAGGCGCCCAAAAATTCACCCCTATTATGGCAGCTGCAGTGCAGTGCGGAACCTCACAGACAAGTCAGTAGAGGTGCACTCATTTATGGGTAGTAGTAGTGACACCAGGCTGTATAGCAGCTTCAGTACAGTACTGAACATCATGAACAGGCAGACAGCGGCAGTAGGGTATGTTCCCATATGCATTTACAAATCAGGCAGACTGTTCCGAAAGAGAAACAGCTTACCAGAATTGACAGGATCTGGTCTAGCAGGATAATGCTGTGCATGGTCAGATCTCCACTGACTATAATGGGATCCAGCTGCTTGCTGGCGAAATGCCAAACTTCTGCTGAAACCCAGTATTTATGCTTTAAAGTGTCTGGATCCCTGCCAGATCCCATTATAGTCAATGGGGTATCCAGCGTTGCACAACATTATCCAGCTAGGTTGGGATCCATGTACTCTGGCAGGCTGTTCCTCTGCTAGAACAGCCTGCTGGATTTGTACACCTGATAAATAGCCGGGCACCTGATAAATAGCCACTATTAACAATGGTAAATCTATTTATTTTCATCAGCCAGAAATGTGTGGAAATCCTCACGGATCCATGTGCCCTATTTATATTGACAAGCTGATGTTTTGGACACTTGTGCAGAAACATTTTAGAAGCTTGGGTTTGAAGATGCCACCTGAAGACCCTTTCTGAGATGACTCTGGAGGTTGGTCAAAACAGTCCAGTAATATAAAACTGGGCCACTTCCAGCCACTGTTCCAATCTGCCTCCAAAGAAGTCCATGGGGTCAGAGAACAGGGTATGTGCTGGGGAAAGGGCACAGTCCAAGTACATCTGAAGCTAGTTGTTCAGGCAGTGAATATCTGTTTGCTGATATGTATTAGGTTAGCGTACCAGTAGAAAAAAATTGAACTGACTGCTATGGCTTCTGCTACTTGTTATAGGTTGGTAAAGGTGCAGAAGTGTGCCAAATTTTCTGAATGATAAGACAGTTTTTACAGACAACTGATAAGAAATACTACTACCTGATAAATTAAATTTGGGTGAACTGCACCACATTTCCATAACGACAAGACACAGTTTACGTGACGGTGTGGCTAGTGAGGTATTTCCAAGAGATTTTCCAAGTTTATACAGTTTACGAACAGTTGGCAATAAGTACTACTGCCTGGTGAATAAGATTTAGATAAACAGATTTGCACAACAAGAACCACAACGAAGTGATACAGCAAGAACTGCACTACCAGCAACTTGGCCAAGTCGGAGTTCATCTTTCTAACAACCGAATTGCTGAGTGCATAGAGTTATCTTCTGGCCACATATTCCATTATTGATGACTGATGACAAAGTGGAAAAGGAGAAGTCTGAGTGAGAGAACAAGTATCAGATGATGACAAGGACACTATAATGGTTGTGGATGCGGCCTGGCTATCACAATGAAGACTAGGAAAAGGGGGACAGTCCTGTTCAGATTGAGCGAGGCAGAATCTAAAAGTCCGCACGGGCGCATCAGGCACAGGCCTGTGCGCACGCGCGGGATCTTTGAAAAGGAGGAGGGGGCACTGAGGAGAGCCGGAGGCGGATTTCTTTACATTCAGGCGGCGCTGAAAGGATCAGTGGAGGAGCTGGGCACCAACGGCGGCGGCGGAGAGCGGCAGATTCAGACCTTCAGAAACGCCCTGGGCACCTTATCCAGAAGATTGACAGGTTAGATAAAAGCGATTTTTATCAAAACGAGACGGCAGATTTATCTTATAACAACAGCTTTGTAATCACAAGGGCGCCATGGAGAGAACAATAGTTTTAAAAGGGGGGGTTAGAAACTGGTGACAGAGTCCCTTTAACACATCTCCTTTTTTCTAATGAGTTTTTATTTTCTGATTGTAGATTTTTTTAATTTTATTTCCTGAACATTATTATAGGGGCAGCCATCTTTCCTGAGCTGTTCTTACCAGCATTTACAAAGCATTAACAAAATTGCCTTATGGCAGCCCCATGGTCCATAGACACAATGGTCAGGAGGGGACCCTATTGATTTAGGTTACTTTCACACTCACGTTTGGTGCAGATCCGTCATGGATCTACACAGACGGATCCGTTCAGATAATACAAACGTCTCCATCCGTTCAGAACGGATCCGTTTGTATTATCTTTAACATAGCCAAGACAGAGCCGTCTTGAACACCATTGAAAGTCAATGGAGAACGGATCCGTTTTCTATTGTGTCAGATTGTGGCATAGAAAATGGATCCGTCCCCATTGACTTACATTGTGTGTCAGAACGGATCAGTTTGGCTCAGTTTCGTCAGACGAAAGCAGCGTTTTGGTGTCCGCCTCCAAAGTGCAATGGAAACGGAACGGAGGCAAACTGATGTATTCTGAGCGGATCCTTATCCATTCAGAATGCATTGTGAGAGCCCTGAACGGATCTCAGAAATGGAAAGCCAAAACGCCAGTGTGAAAGGCATGCTCTGTGACCTCTGTGTGCAGAGGTCATTGTACAAGGGAAGATATAGAATACAGAAGAATAGATAAGCTTTGACAATCACCTATTGTGAATGGATCCTGTTTTATCTATACACAGAGGCGATATAATTACAGGCAGGATTAGAATGAGTTAACTGCATTAAAGTAATCTGTACAAACCAAGAAGTGGTGCCCATTATTAGGCATAGTGGCCAGTGCAAAAACAGCAGGGTTTTTTGTTTTAGTTTAAATATAAAAAGTGGCATGGAAAATTAAAAATAACATCAAACATCACAAATTATTAAAAAATATGTTAAATATAAAAAATTATTTAAACAGTGGTCATTTTCCGATGACACGTTCCCTTTAACACAGTAGTATAATGTATTGAACTGTGCAATTTTAAACAGTAGTGAAATTGCAACAGGTTTTTAGAAAGAAAAAGGCACAATTGTGCACCATAGCCAGTAAAATGTATGCTGCAGCACTGGGATGGATGTCTAAAACACTAATGAACTATAGAAGGTTTTTTATTTTTTTAAAGGCTGGCTGCTGAAAAAGTGATGTTTCTGCACAGGGGCGTAGCTAGAACTGACTAAGCCCCACAGCAAATTTTTGTACGGGCCCCCCCAACTTAATGGACACACTCATACATGCGTTCACTACATACATGGACACATTCATACACAAGCTCACCAACACATGGACGCACTTATAAACACGCTAACACTTACATGGACACACTCATACACGTGCTCACCACTTACATAGATGCACTCACCACTTATATGGACACACTCATACGTGCGCTCACCACTTACACTGATGCACTCATACATGCGGTCATCACATACATGGACGTACTCATACATACACTCACCACATATATAGACACACTCATACATGTGCTCACCACATACATAGACGCGGTCACCACATACACTGACGTATTCAGTCACTGCACTTATACATGAGCTCACCACATATATACAGGTGAAACTCGAAAAATTTTAATATTGTGGAAAAGTTCATTTATTTCAGTAATGCAACTTAAAAGGTGAAAATAATATATGAGATAGACTTATTACATGCAAAGCGAGATATTTCAATGCTTTATTTGTTATAATTTGGAGGATTATGGCTTACAGCTTAGGGTACTTTCACACTAGTTTTATTCTTTTCTGGAATTGAAATCCGGTAAAGGGTCTCAATGCCGGAAAGAAAAAAGCATCAGTTTTGTCCCAATGCATTCTGAATGGAAAGCAATCCGTTCAGTATGCATCAGGATGTCTTCCGTTCCATCCCTTGTATGGTACTTGACTGCTTGCTGCAGTATATTTTCCGGCCAGAAATCCAGAACAATACCGCACTTGCCAGATCTGGCATTAATTTCCATAGAGATGTATTCATGTCAGATCCGGTACCAAGTGTTCTGGAAATTGCCGCATTGCCGGATCCGGTTTGCGCCTGCGCCAGGAAATAGAAGGAGCTATTTTTGCCTTTGATCTTTGAATTTTTTTTTTATTCCGGATGATACCGGATGAGATGGATCCGGTATACGGATCCAGAAAAAACTGATTGCTGTTTGCATAAGGTTTTACGGAACTGGTAAGCTATTCAGTTGCCGGAACTGCCTGCTGGATGCGAACAACGCTAGTGTGAAAGTACCCTTATGAAAACCTTAAATTCACAATCTCAGAAAATTAGAATATTGTGAAAAGGTTCAATATTCTAGCCTCAAAGTTTCACACTATAGTCACCTAATTAATCCATAACATCTGCAAAGGGTTCCTGAGCCTTTAATCTGTCTCTCAGTCTGGTTCAGTAGGAATGTAGCTGGCCAGCTAGGACCTGTCCTAGGTTGCTAGTATAGCTTATATGTGTATACAGCTAGACCTGCCAATAGCCTTAATACAGTTCCTATGTTTATGTGTTAAAGACAAAAGCAGAGTTCTTTACTGTGACATCATGTTTTGGATGTCCTATAACTGTTATATTTTATGTTCACAGAATCAGAAAAAGATAATATGCCTTTAAGATTCATTTTGTAATGTAGGGTAAGCTCCGTGACACAGCAGAAACAAGGCAGTGGGTGCTCGGCAGGCAGTGGGTGCTCGACAAGGTTTTGTTCCTGGCTCCACCTCCTGAAACTCAATTTGTGTCAAACAATTCAGACAGCACTCCCGTTTTTTTTATGCTTAATTGATTTTTATTGGCCGGACATGGTGGTACACAAAGCAACGTTTCGGGCACATAGGATGCCCTTCATCAGGCAGAAGATTGTCCACTCAACCGAGGAAAGAGCCGGCGCTGGTGTGGTGTCTGAATTATTTGACACAGGAGAATGTTACAACCATTGTCCCAGCAAGACCACAGAGAACAGTCCTAGCTAGACTTCCCGTTCCGGAACCTACTGTATTTTCAGGAGATGTACTGAAACTCATAGAGTGGAAGGCAAGTTTTGAGATGATCATTGAGCAACATTGCTTCAGTCCAGTTGACAAGTTATTCTACCGTCAGAGATATGTTGGTGGAGAAGCTAAGGAAGTTCTTGAAGGTAACGTATATAGAAAAGACGAAGAAGCCTACAAGCAAGCTTGGGAAAATTTTAATGCAAGATATGGTCATCCTTTCTTAGTACAAGGAGTCTTTAGAGAGAAACTCAATAACTGGCCTAAAATAGGTCCTAAAGAACACAAGTTTTAAAGAGTTCTCTGAGTTAGTCAATGAGGAAGCATGGAATCCAGTAATATCATCTTACATCTTAAAATCCTTCGAATAAAGGCCTGCAAGATAGATAAGACGTGCAAGAGCAACTAGCTTTTCAACCAACGCAGCAGCTAAAGGTCCAGATACCTACGAGAGCAAGTCCAAAGTCACTACTGGGATCAGTAGAGAGACAGAACTGACAAATCTTCAGACTACCTTCAAATGTACGTTCTGTGGAGAGAACCACTCCATACATAAGTACCAACAATTGAAGGAAAAGTCCAAGAAGAAAAGAGAAAATTTGTGCTGGATAACCAACTGTGTTTCGGATGCCTAAGAAAAGGCCATGTTACTAAGGAGTGTAAGAAAAAATGCAGCGTTTGCAAAGGACGACATCCTACACCACTACATGAAGAACGCCCAAAGAAAGATAAATCCTCAATACCAAAAGATACTAAGGAGGAAAATAAATTATCGGTATTCTCTTGCAAAGTGAGGAAAGGAGAAAGCAATGGCACATCAATGGTTGTACCAGTGTGCATATTAAATCCTAAAAGGAGGAACAAGAAAGATACTCCTATGCGCTACTGGATGCCCAGAGTGATGTCACCTTCATTGATCAAGAAATCTGCAAGGAATTACAAGTGGCTACAGAACCAGTGAAGCTCAAACTCACCACAATGATGGGGAGAGATACATTAGTGAACAGTCAAAGGGTCAAAGGACTGAGAGTTAGAGGACTTCATTCAAACTGCACATTAGATCTACCTCCAGCTTATACAAAAGACGATATACCTCTATATCGAGATCGCATACCTACCTGTGAAACAGCCAATGAATGTCCCCGCTGAAGGAGTTTAGTGTTGGACTGTTGATAGGCTACGATTGTCCCAAAGCCTTAGTACCACGAAAGGTAATCACAGGAGGAAAGGGTGAACCCTATACTGTTCAAACTGATCTAGGATGAGGTGTTGTTGGAGAAAAACAGCAGATCGCAAACTCAAGACAGGTGACAGGATTGTGTCATCAAATATCTGTCCAAGAGTTACCAACTGTAAGTCCAGCAGAAGTAATCAAGATCCTTGAATCCGAATTTTCAGATATAAGTTCTAAAGAAAAGAGTGTATCCCAAGAAGACATAAAGTTCGTACACACTCTAGAAGAAAGTATTCAGCAAATCAACAAGGTCATCTTGAAATGCCCTTACCTTTTAGAGAACGACCTCATCTGCCAAATAACAGATGTCATAGTAAGCTGCCAGCCAATAGAAAACAAAAAGCAGTACTGGCAAGTGTTGTGCCAGTACTGCGAATGCCAGAGTGAGAACTGCTATAGGAGGAGGAAATAGCATGGCGGAAGTATACTGTGCCTGTTCCTCACTTAGCAAGGACCTTCAGTGAGAGGAGCTCCAGCGCTGCTGCTGTATGTAGTACCTGCTCCTATAAGGTACAGCACAGCAGTACGTAGGGGAAGCCTGCAGATCTAATAAAAACATTTAATACTACTTTGGGGCCCCTTCTAAACTTGGCCCCTGTTAGCTACGCCACAGTTTCTGCAGGATTTTGGCATTTGCTATGCATTACATGAGGCTTTCCACTTGCCAGTAGCTTCCCTCCTTTCACTATAAAACACACATACAGCTCTCATTCTGACCCTATGCTTTCCTTTTCCAAGAAAACCCTCAATTTTCTATCTATTAATTTACCTAAGGCTTCATGCACACGACCGTTGTTCGAGTCCGCATCCGAGCCGCAGTTTTTGCGGCTCGAGTGCGGACCCATTTGTCACGAACTATGGATCCGATCGCTCCGGATCCCACAGCTGTGACGTAGTGGTCTGTGACGGAGTCTGCGCACACACAGAGACCTCACGTGACCGGGGTATTACCATCCGGCTAACACCCCCCCCACTACACTTCGGTAACTGCCACCACGTGGGTTCCCGGTCCACGAGCCGACTATCCGGGTCATTCACTATCACACAGATCAGTGGATGAACCGGATATCACTTACTGACCAACCGCAGTCAATCACCCCCAGCTACAATTCCTAAATGCAATTTAACTAACTACCTGGTAACGTCTCTTCAAAGGCAAGGTACGTTGTTCAGCAGCTTAGAATATGGAAGACTTGGCCATTTAGATTTTATAATCTTTAATAAGAGGTAAAAAGCAGTGCATACAAATCTAATGAAAATGACTATAAATCTACAGAATAATAATAACAATATAAATAATCACGACAGTTCAAATGAAAGGGAAAAAGATGAAAGAATACTTAGTTTCTCTGGAGGGTTTCAGATGGTCGTTCATATGTCCTTTTTGAATCCTTGCAAACCCCTTTTCAGTATGTATCAGGGGAGACCCTCAAAGTTCTTCTGATACAGGGATATGCCGTCAATGTCCAATTAAGTGTCTGGTGATGTTCCATGGGTCTCTCTCCTCTGTCCTTGTGCATGGATTTTTAGGAACTCTCCCATGGGCAGGAGACTTACTCCTGTCAGCCAATGGCAGCAGAGGGACTGTGAAGCTTAGGGATGGCCCCCAAGTGTTTTATGACCCCATCAAAGTTCAGTTCCTACAATGAGGATTATACCTAAGCCCGTATCTCCCTGATACATCGGCATATTTTATACAGAATACATATTTGCGATCCTTATTTATTTACATACAGAATGAGACCACACACGGTAATGCTGGGACCTGTAGTTCTTCTACCACCCATAGGTCAGCTACGGAATCACATCCTCTAGTCATATTTGATACCCAATTAACCACAATACTCTGTAGAGCCTGGATCTGGTGTCAGAAAGGGCATAAGTTGATTCATAAATGAAATATGAAAGTGGACTGGTTTTATGCCCAGAGCTAATTAAGGGCTATTAGCTCTCCTCAAACCAGACCTGGAAATGAATGACATCACACTCCAGCCAGGCTTGACAGCGAGCTGATCTTATCTTGAAGGACAGGATGAGCTGGGCCTGGTATAGCCTTTATGACCTTTTATAGCTGGCCTCACAGAGTAGTGGTAATAAAAGTGTCCATCTATATGATAGGTGACCCAGGCTTCAGGAAGATGAGAGTTCACTGTTTTTTTTACATATGCCAGAAGCATATAAGATGGCTACCCAGAGGAATTATGTATGTATGCCGGCACACCATTCACTTCGATGGAGCCGCAAAAGATGCGGACAGCACCCCGTGTGCTGTCCGCATCCGTTTGCTCCGTTCCGTGGCCCCGCAAAAAAAATAGAACATGTCCTATCCTTGTCCATTTTGCTGACAAGAATAGGCATTTCTACAATGGGCCACCCGTTCCGTTCCGCAAATTGCAAAAAACGGAACGGTCGTGTGCATGAGGCCTAACTAAATATATTTCTAAATTATGCCTGCAACACACTAATATGGCCGGCTGTTATTGTTGTCTGCCAGACACATCTAACACACATCCTCTCATATGGCGGGCTCAGGGGTGCACCACCAATGAGGCCAGGTGAGGTGATCGCATCAGGCAGCACCAGATAGGGTCAATAGGGGGGCAGCCGAAGGGCCATGGACTGAAGGGAAGTGGTTAGGTTAAGAAATTGGCTTTGGGGAGCCCTTTCAGTTTCGCCTTAGGCAGCAGCAAGGCTAGGTGCACCCCTGGGCGGGCTACGTTCAGAATTGTATCTGTGCTTATGAGGTAGTCCAGAGCCTCAAGGACCTGCCAGCCTATGGGCCATCTTTATCCTCCCTGCCCTGCTTCCCTCCAATTTCCACAGTAAAATGGCAGACACCGCTGTTTTGTGCAATTTGCCTGAAGCAAATCACATTTTTTGTGAAATTCATAATGAATCTGATTCAGTTAGATTGAATTCCCTCGCCTCTACTACTCTTCCATCAGAAAGGACTATTTGTTTAAACGCCATATTCAAATAAAAATATTTTTAAAAGTTTTTTGGCAGTTTTTTCAATTTGGCAGTATTATCCCATTAAAAATAAAATACAAAATATTGCATTTCTCTAGGAGCACAGAGAAATAAAACTCATATAGATAAGCAAATGCTCGTTCATCAGGCAATCGAAATTTTGAAGCAGGTTACAAAATCATTGTTTGCCAGGAGCATATCGTGACGTCTAATCACTCTCTGCTGGCGGCAAATAATAATTCTGTATGGGGACGAGTGATGATATTAGCGATCGCTCCTCCCCATACTTCCCGACAATCATCGGCCTCATCTACTGGTGTAATACCAGCCTTAGGCCGCGTTCACATCTGTGCTGTGAACTCGGGCAGTCTGTTCCAGTGGAGGAACAGACTGCCTGAGTACACTATATGCAGTATAGCCAGATACCACCATGCACCGCCGGATCCCTCATTATAATGGGACCCAGTGGGGATTCGGCCACTTTCCAGCATATATAATTGAAATATAGTGTAAACCATACTGGACTCTCTGGCCAGTACAAATGCATTTGTAAGGGGATCTGGGCTTATATAACAGATTTTTTGTATCCCTGCATGGCTGCTCTCTCTAGGATTCCGGAAAGAATCAAGAGGTCACAGCTAGAACTCAAAAAGGAGGTTTTACTGATCTCATGTGGGGCAGTGGACCTTAGTGGTTACAGGCTACAAGCAGCTATACACATATGGTTTTCAAAGTCTCTCCATTAGGGAAGGGTCTTGGTAACAAATATAACACAGTCTCCTTAAGGGGCAACCACTCAATCTCCCTCTAGCTCGCATTGCATCTGCAGTGCCCCAGAGGATGACTGCAAAAGGGTTAATTACTGGAAAAAGAGTACACTTATTGTTATTGAGTGAAATGTTGGGGTTTGTTGCTAAAGCACTTATCTTTTTATGCACTGTGTATCCCAAACAGCAATGTATGGGCACAATATAGGGTTAACATTGGAAGACTGGCTAGATTACCAGGGCTATGGACTTAGCCTGCCCCTTGGTTAGTTAGTTGAGGAGTCTAGTCTGAACAGAACAAAGAAGACCTATATGTGCAAGCTCCTGAGAGCTAGGTCCAAGACCAAAGAACCTTAATCTCTGAGAAGAGAAGAGTGAAAGAGAACTTTCTTAGAATGTCCAGAACAAACCAGGCCGTGCAAGCTTCAGACAGAAAGGTATTCACTCATTTATGGCATTGAGATTTTGCTGCTGTGGAAAGAGTACTGTATATTGCTTCGGTACCTACTACATTTTGAGACAAACTGAACATCCAGATCTAAATTCTGCACACTGCGGAAGTGCGGAAAGGGTTAACAAGAACAGAATAGCACACCTGTGGTTGTTTGGAGAGACTGTTAAGTGTCCTTAGAAGGAGAGGCAGCGACTACCATTACCATCATTGTTTCTGCCCTTACACAGCAGACTACACTTTTATATACTTAGAAACTGTTGGGGTCAAATATCAAACTGGTGTAAAGTAGAACTGGTTTAGTTGCCCGTAGCAACCAATCAGATTCCACCTTTCATTTTACAAAGGAGCTGTGAAAAATAAAAGTGGAATCTGATTGTTGCTATGGACAACTAAGCCAGTTCTACTTTACACCAGTTTGATAAATGGCCCCATGTGTATTTTGCTGCTATTTGTAGTACTTCTTCCATCATCCATCCATTAAAGAAAGCCTGTATTTATTGCAACCAACAGATCTAGTTATTGTCTCAACCTGTCAACCTTTCACCAGATCTGCGTCTGCCCTCCTGACTTGCACCCTGCCAACTACCACCATCAAGGGCACCACAACTACCACCAGGCAGGAGCCCAAGTACCACAGTGTGCACCAGGGAAAAAAAGGGTGCCAATGGGGAGACCCCCTCCTTTAACTTTGAGTACAACCACCCTGAGGGGCTCCCTTGCAACTTTCTGCACACCCAGCTACCTGGATGTTAACACTTCGGCTGTGGTTTCCTCAGACTAGTAGCAATGAAAATGCTTATCACCATGACTTTCTTGGCCCAAGGTGTGGAGCCACACAATGTGCATAGTCCCTCTTCCTCCAACACCATTTACAGCACCCAATATTGCACAAAGAGCTATAGCCTTATTTACAGTACCCCAGACCTGGGGGTGCTACAAATTGTTTATATTGTTATGTTATGTGTTTTACTGTTTGTTTCCTGGTCGTTACTACCAGCAAGGAAGTAATAGCAAAGGTTGTCAGGAACAGGGTTAACCACCCTGTTCCTTCCCTCTTGGTAGGAGTGGGCTAGTACTGCTCCCTGCCAAGAGGGGGGATTGCTGAGGAGCTACAGAGTGGAGAGGGAACCATTCCAAATTGTCCTCAAGTAAAGCCTTGAGATTCCAGGCAGCTGAGTGAACTGCTACATCAGCATCTACAGATACTGCTGTAAGGTGAGAGATTATAGCCAAGCCATCCATTAACAAACAACCACAAGGCCAGCATCACCTAAACGCAGAATTGCAGCCATCCAGCCTGCCTCCAGATTCACTGCTGGTGCCAGAGAAGTATTGCACTTAAATCCTGATGTTACTGTATGCATTTCAAGTTCTACATTACACTTAGTAAAAAAAAAAAAGGCTTTGTTACATTTAACTCTGTTCTCCTTGAGTACTATGATTCCACAGCACTGATCCCAGGGAGCAAAGGCCCAAAGGAGTACACTATGACACAACACTTCATCAGGGCCGCTACTTCTCTTATCCTCTACACTGGCTCCTCAGGGGTTCGCCGCATCGTTAGGCATCTCACCAGCTGTCTCACAGGCCGTGTCTGCTTACAGGATTCACAGGCTAGCCAGCCCCTCTGCTCTAGCCTTATCTCCTTGGTAGTGTTCAGCTGCAGATAACCTCCCTGGGTTCTGAGTCAGCACATCTATATGGCTAGTGACACACACCTCCACTATCTAGCTAGCTGCTATGCTGGTGTTATTGCAGCAACAGGCATGCCTTCAGTGTCAGTTGTTTCTGACTCTCCTGCAGGTCTCTGCCCTATTAAATATCTCCTGTGAGGTGCAGCTGAAGTAATTACACATATGGTGTTACCATCTTGCTGACCCCTTGACTCAGCTCAGCCAGTGATGTTTACCTAGCTCTTTCACTGCCAACAATGTGCCATAATATAATACAATACATTGCAATGTACATGGCATTCTACCTGAGGCTATGTGACTTTCCTAGAGTGGTAATATGGTGTAGCAGGTTGCCTGCGACCTTTCTTACCAATATACAGCTATGCCCAGGCCTTGTGCACACAGGGCCTTTCACCTTCCTAGTGAAGTCCCCTTTATTGTAGTACACCAACTGGCATTTCCTCAGCTTTGTAAGATCCACATATGTAACACATTATATAGCATATAAAACGTGGGGTATCAAAATGAATGCACGTACAAGGCACACTTAAGCACAGCGAGATAGGATGGCAAGCAATAACGCAATGTAATGCAAACTGTTCTACTCCTTGGTAATCACTGTGACATAACAGCTCAAATGTATTAACTCAGATGGAGTGGCCATTCCAACAGGGTCAAATGGTAACCCATGGCAACAGTGCCAAATTTTAAGGATACAGCTTTGTTAGAGAGGCAAGAGCTTTTTCCAACTATACTACTCACAAAAAGTTAGGGATATTTGGCTTGTGGGTGATATTTCAGGATGAACCTAAATGCACTTTACAAAGCTTTACAGGTCAACTTACTGTGACCTTCTCTAAACGTTTGAATGCACATGTTCAACTTTTCAGTGTTTCAGTACTTTTTGCACAACTTGCTGTTCTCTAACAAGCAGCTTAATGGCAAAATTTACAACAGGTGTTTAAACCATCAATTCCTGGTTCAATTAGAATTGGTATTTAAACAGTTATCCTCATCATGCTGTTTACATTTTGACACCATGAGACCAAGACGACACCTAACAATTGATCAATAGTACCTGCTTTAAGCAGAATATTCTCAAAGGGAAGTAGCCACTGAGCTTAGAGTGTCAGAGCGTGCCATCTGCTGGTTGCAACAGAGATACAGAGAGACTGGAAGAGTCGCAGAAAGGCATAGGAGAGGACGTCCTTTGGCCACATCCCACACTGATGACCGCTTCATTGTAAACAATGCCCTGCAGAACTGGATGATGAATGGTACTCAACTCCTGGCAGAGGTGAGAGGCACTTAATTGTTACATCAGACTATTCAAAACCATATACATCAGCATGGTCTGCGTTCTAGACGACCTGCAAGGACACCTGACCACAGGGGCGTTGCTAGAGTCTGAAGAGATCCAGGGCACAATCCCATGTGAAGCCACGCCCCCAGCCCATGAAGCAACACCCTCATCACCACTGGGGGGCCTTCACAGTAACCTTCAGTGAATGGGGGACTGGTTGAATGGGGTTAATAACTACAGTGAAGGGCCTAGCCGTCTGGGCAACCCCACAGATCATCCATAACACTCCCATCCACAGATCCCCCATAAGTGTCAGCCACAGATTCCCCATAAGTGTCATCCACAGATCCCCCATAAGTGTCATCCACAGATCCCCCATAAGTGTCATCCACATATCCCTATCAGTGTCATCCACAGATCCCCCATAAATGTCATCCACAGATCCCCCATAAGTGTCATCCACAGATCCCCCATAAGTGTCATCCACAGATCCCCTCCCCGCCCAGCGCCGCCTCCTAGCTAATTTATTCACTTCACTTGCCTCTGTGTAATTGCAGAGAAGCGCCTTAATCTCGCACAGGCGCAATGGCAGAGGCATCGTCGAACGAGGTGCGCTGGAAGACGGCCCATGCGCACCTTGCTCGACGATGCATCTGCCAGTGTGCCTGTGCAAGATTACACAGAGGCAAGTGAATAAATTAGCTAGGAGGCGGCGCCGCAGGCCAGGGGCCACCGCCGGCCCTGCATTCGGGGCACTGGACAAAACATCCGGGGCTCCACCCCCGAATGTTTTGACCTAACAACGCCCCTGCCTGACCATACCACCAGGCACTGGCGTCATCATCTTGCATGGGCCAGAGAGAATCAACGCTGGATGAGGGACCTGTGGGCCTCAGTGCTGTTCACTGATGAAAGTCAATTCACACTGAGCAGAAATTATGTCTGCCAACAATGTTGGAGACATTAAGGAGAGTGCTAACTGTTGCCACCAGACAAGCCTTTGTTGGTGGTGGTGTTACAGTGTGGGCAGGTGTGTCTAGTCAGTCCAGAACTGCCCTACACTTTGTGAATGGTACAGTGACAAGCCCATACTACTTAAATAACATCATTAATCCAGTCATTGTGCCTCTGCATGAACAACACAGACCTAATTTCATCTTCATGGACGACAATGCGTCAGCTCATTGAGGTTGCATAGTTAGAGAATGGCTGCTGGAGACTGGGGTACCTCAAATGGAGTGGCCTGCACTTTCTCCAGCCCTGAATCTCATTGAAAACCTATGGGATCAGCTGAGTTGCCATGTAGAGGCTCATAACTCTGTACCCCAGAACTTCAATGACCTGAGGGCTGCCCTTCAAGAAGAGTGGGATGCCATGCCTCAGCAGACAATAAGTCCACTTGTGAACAGCATGAGATGTCGTTGTCAATCGGTAATTGATACTCAAGGGCACAGGACAGGTTATTGAGACATTGACATTTTTGTGGGGGTATACCCACTGCTGTTGTTGGCTTTTGTTTAAAAAAATAGTTTGAGGTGAGGAAATTAACATTACATGCTTCTTCTTAAATGTCCTACTTTCGTGATATAATATTACTGCAGCATGAACTTTTTATGTTTTCCATAAATTTCACCCGAAAGCCAAATATTCCTAACTTTTTGTGAGTAGTGTATCTTAAACATAGCCTAGAAAATAAATCATCCCCTGCAATTTGATAGCTTTCAGCATTAGGAGAGGTTACGCACTTCCTATCTAGTAAGGCAGTAGCTATCAGTCATTTTTATAAAAGCGCAGTCAGTAATATGATCCTGACAACAAACAGTTGTTCATTGTTTATTTCTAGGCTATGGTTGACTTGCAAAGAAATCAACACAAAGGAATAATAAACTATATAAGAGGAGGTCTTACTGAGAAGCCAAAGAATCCTAGACATGATCAAAAGAGAATTTGAAAAACTGTTATATAAAAAAAAATGGAATAGGGGATCTGTCACAAGAAGATTAAAGGGGTTGTTTGTGCTTTTTAATATTAATGACCTGTACTCAGGATAGGTCATCAATATCAGATCGGTGGGGGTCCGACACATGGTATCCCCACCGATCAGTCAGCTGTACTGGGAGACGACGCGCCCTTCTCTCTTCATGTCTGTTGCTGTATGTCTATGGGACTGCAGCAGTGGACAGGAAGAGAGAAGGAAGACGGCACGTGCACCATCTCCCTCCACAGCTGATCGACAGGGGTGCCAGGTGTCGGATCCCCCGCCGATCTGATATTGATGACCTATCCTGTATTAAAAGCCCGGACAACCTCTTTAACTGCCACCAATACAGTATAAATATTAAACAGTGATCTGTTGCTTCAATCCAGGGAAAAAGCACTTTTCACTTTTAATCCATATGCAAGTTAGCAGTTAAGTGCACCTAGGGTGGGGCTCTGTGCACCCTTGCTCCTCCTGCTTTCTCTGCCAGCCCCTCCCTCTACATTCTGATTTAACAAGATGAGATGACAATGCAGGAACATGTCTCTGTAAGGGTCCATTCACACGTCCGCAAATGGGTCCGCATCCGTTCCGCAATATCGGGAATGGGTGCGGACCCATTCATTCTCAATGATGCAGGAATGGATGCGGAGAGCACACTATTTCCGGAGGCCAGAGTGCGGCCCCAAACTTCCGGGCTTCGGGCCCGATCTTTCGGGCCGCGGCTTCGCAAAAAAATAGAACATGTCCTATTCTGGTCCACAATTGCGGACAAGAATAGGCAGTTCTATGGGGGGTGCCGGCCGGGTGTATTGCGGATCCACAATACACTACGGACGTGTGAATGGACCCTTAAGCAATAAGGAGAGGGAGAGGCTGGTAGAGGAAGCAGGAGGAGAAAGGGTACAGAGTGGCGGGACCAGCTGTCAGTGCACTTAACTGCTCATTTTCATATGATGTGGGGATTCGCTCTGGTAGGCAGCTTAGCGGACGCAGTATGGAGGCAATGGACCAGGTTTTAAATCAATCTTCAGTATTTATTTACACTCATAACATAACATAACATCACATAACAGTCCCTTTTCAGGCTTGGTGCTTGTTCACACACAGAAAAACAAAATAACGTTCACCTGGTATCCTGGGTGTCAGATTCACACCCGGCTGAATGCTCAGCCACAGAAAGTCCACTTGCAGGCGTTAAGGCGGCCTGCTCGCCTGACACACGGTCTTCAGACCTCAGCGCAGAGAGCTCCACTGTCAGAGGGAGGTAATCCACCCAGCTGAGAGTGCCGGCTGGGTTTTTATATCCCAGCCAAAACCCGGCCTGGAGCGTGGGGAATAGCCACCCCCCCTGCACGTTGGCTGCTCCCAGTAAGAGCAGGCCTTAATAGACCGCTTACATAGCACTGTAGCATAACTATAGATCAGTCAAATGGTACCTTTGTCTTTTTGTTTGGATGTTCACCAGGGGCAAAAAGAGTTTTGTTCATATGTAATTGAGGGCTTGCAAGTGCCCAAGGGTAGTGTTCGGGCTGTAAGTGCCCAGGCCGCTCTTCCTTCTTCTCACATAACCCCTCCCCAGCCTGTTGCTTGGCCTGCCTTGTAAGACTCTTATGTCATCCAGTGTACTGGCCGAGATCCCGCCGGCGCATGCGCACTGCATGGAACAATGCTGCTGCCCACAATGGTCATCACAGTGTGCACATGTGAACCGAGAGCAAGGCAGGTGGTTTGATTCCGCAACCAGAAAAGAGTGCGTACGCAGAAGTCAAGATTAAGAAAATTGCATTTACTATCAATTAATAAAAGCAGGTTAACAATAAAACAGTAAGAACAATTCAAGTCAAATACTACAACAATCTCCACCTTTGCTGTGTCCGTGTTCGCGGTGCGGACACTAAGGAATAGCAGTCCCAGGAACTATCCCTAACTGACCCTAACTTTCAAGCGGGTGCGCACCCCCCCTTATCCCAGTGGTCCAAGTGGACCTCTTACAGTTTGTGGAAGTGCACGGTGGGGCCCGATGTCGTCCTTTTCCTTTATAACCAGCGCAGGATCCGCAACAAAGAAGTCCTCCTCAGCAGGCCGGAAAACCAGATGGATATAATCCAGAATTTTACAGGGACTGTCCGGTACCTCGACAGCACTGTGAGTCTCTTTACTGTTTGGGGCAATCCACTCAGCCCAATGTCGGCTCCACAGGTTAGCTGCTGCACACAGTCCTTTTTGCTTGGCTTCACTAAATGCACGGTCTCTTTATACTCCGTCCGTCTCTAGACTGAAGTTCACACAGCTTGGCTGCACAGGAACGTCCTTTAGTATCTCCACACACGTCTTACACAGCACAGAACTTGCTTTCTATCTAGCCAAGATGGCAGCCGTTATAGTTCCAGTCTCTCTTCCTCATTCCTCCTGCTCACACTGAGGCAGGCTGACATCATAAGGGGCGTGTCACTTCAACACTTATGCTGTTTTAAAGAGCCACTATCACATTAATACACTTTCTCTATGGTAAACTTCAATGCAAATTGGTCCTATGCTGCCATCTACTGACCAAACGAATACTGCAGGCATTTACATTTATCTGTATTACTGGAATAGCATTAAACATTAAATTTTAACACAGTTTACCAGGATAATGAAACTTAGAGACATTACATGACTGTTTCTTACATATTCCCCCCCACTTTAAGATTGGCAGTCCCTGCCAATGACTGAATATCCAGAGGGCTGTACTCTTATATGTAGAGTGGTAATGTACCGTTGTATGGCAGGCCAAATAAACTCGTCCTGCGCATACCGAACAGGGGGAATGCCAGCATTTGGTCTAGTGGTGCGTCTGAGAACCACTGGTATACTCTGGGGTACTGTAGCCATAGGCTGAGAAGGACCAGCAGACTCCGCACCAGAGGGGGCACAGGCTGGGGGCACACTAGTCACAGGTGGAACATCCTCAGGAGCGGGGATTGGCCAACAATCATCCTCATCATCGTAAGCCCATTCCACACCACCAGTCTCGGACTGTGGGAGCTCGTTGACATTATCAGTTCCATCACAATTTGCTTCTTTAGATTGACACAGGCGCAACATATTTCTGTGAAGTACTCGGACACAATCAGTTCCTTCCTTCTGAACTTCGTACACAGGCCCATTTGCATACTTGCGGGCAACTACACGATATGGCACAGCCTCCCACCTGCTTTCCAATTTTCCTTGGGGCTTCTTGACACGTACCAGCACCAGGTCACCTGGCTGCAATGGTGCCCTTTGCACCGGGGTCTTATCAGGATGAGAATTTTCTTGCAGACGCTGTCGCACCAATCGATGAACTGTCTCAAGTCTCTGCCGGTGTGCTCGCACCCAGGAGGCTGGATCTCTTGGAGGGAACCCATCCACATCATTTAACTGTAACTCTCCGACACTTCGCCCAGACCGTCCAAAGAGGAGAGTATAAGGAGAATACCCCGTTGTAGAATGGACCTGATTGTTATAGGCCCACACCATCTCAGACAAGAACTGAGGCCACTGTAACTTCTTGTCCTCCTCCAAAGTCCGCACCATCTGTAGCAGAGTTCTATTAAATCGTTCGCAGGCTCCGTTTCCTTGGGGATGGTATGGAGTCGTGTGCGACTTCTTTATCCCGTAGATACGTTGAACTTCTTTCATTACATGTCCCTCAAAGCAAGCCCCTTGGTCAGAGTGGATGCGTTGTGGACACCCGTACACTCGGATGAAATCTTGGCATAGGGCTCGAGCTGCTGACTCAGCGGTCTGGTCCTTGGTGGCGGTCACCACTGCAAATTTGGTGAAGTGGTCCACCATTACGAGGCAGTACGGGTGCCCACTGTTGGATGGGCCCACCATTAGGTAGTCTATCATGACGATCTCTAAAGGTTCCTGGGTCACTATAGTTTGCAGGGGAGCTCTTTGTTCTATTGCCTTATGGATCTCACAAGTTCGACATCTATGACATACTTCTTCGACCATTTGACGGAGAGCTGGACAGTAAATCAGTCGCTGTAGCCACCGAAAGGTCTTCTCATGACCAAAATGTCCATTCTTATTATGAGCCTCAAGAGCCAATGATTGAGCCAGTTCACTAGGCACTACGATTTGGTAACAAATGTCGATTTCAGAAGGCAGATATACCTTTCGGCATAGCACTCCATTTTTCATCTCTAACTTTTCCCACTGACTCAGGACTAATAGCATTTCACGGGTCAGTCGTTCTCTTTCCTCTTTACAGGGCTTCTTGCCTTTCTCAACACACTTGATCATTTTCGCCAGCCCCTCATGGGCCTGCTGTATTTGCACCCATTCCTGTAGTGAGGGGCCAAAGAAAGGAGCCGTTTCGGTCCCTTCCACTGCACACTGCATAGCAGTGACCAAGGCTTGTGAAAATCTGCTGAAGTCAGGCATCTCCACATGCTCCAACTCATGATCCACGTCTCCGCTGGGGGCCTGGGTAGTTACCCTAGAAAGTCCATCGGCATTTTGGTTCTCTGTCTTGGACCGATACTTAATGCGGTAATTGAACTTAGACATTCGGGCTATCCACCTCTGCTCCAAAGCCCCGAGCTTGGCATTTTCCAGGTGAGCCAATGGGTTATTGTCAGTCAGTACTAAGACTTCAGCTCCGGTCAAATACTCAGAGAATTTCTCAGTCATGGCCCATACCAGTGCCAACAGTTCTAACTTGAATGAACTATAATTGTCAGGGTTTCTCTCAGAATCTCGCAAGGATCGGCTGGCATACGCTATGACACGCTCTTGGCCATCCTGGAACTGAGATAGCACCGCTCCGAGACCATACAGGCTTGCATCGGTATATAGCTGGAAGGGCAAGTGATAATCAGCATACGCCAAGATTGGGGCCGTTGTAAGAGCATCCTTCAATGCCTGGAAGGCGTGTTCCTGTTCAGGGCCCCATTTCACGGACCGGTTCTTCGGACCCCCGGCGGTGCCTCGTAGGAGAGCATTAAGTGGCGCTGCTACTCTAGCAAAGTCCTTAATAAACCGTCGATAGTAGCCGGCTACTCCCAGGAACGCCCTCACTTCTCGCAGGGTAGTCGGTGTCGGCCAGTCTTGAACAGCCGCTATCTTGTCCCTTGACGGCCTCACCCCTTCTCCTGATACACAATGACCCAAGTAATCAATTTCAGATTGGAACAACCGACATTTACTGGGTTTCAGTTTGAGCCCATGTTCCCGCAATCGTTGAAATACTTGTCCCAACTGGCGGAGATGGTCCTCAAAGGTTGCAGAGTACACTATAATGTCATCCAAGTAGATGAGAGTGAATTCAAAGTTGAAGTCACCAAGACATTTCTCCATCAATCGTTGAAACGTTCCAGGTGCATTTGTCAATCCAAAGGGCATCCGGTTAAATTCGTATAGTCCCATGGGCAAGATAAAGGCTGTCTTTTCCTTATCTTTCTCGGCCATTGGCACCTGCCAATACCCACTAGCCAGGTCTAATGAGGAGAAGTACCGGGCTCTTCCTAGTGCCGAAAGGGACTCCTCAATCCGAGGTAAGGGGTAGGAATCTCGTACGGTGCAGGTATTCAACTTTCGATAGTCTACACAAAACCGAATGGACCCATCTTTCTTCCTTACTAGTACCACTGGAGCTGCCCAGGGACTTTGGCTTTCTTGACTGATCCCACCCTGCAGCATCTGGGTCAACAGTTCTTTCACCTCCTGATACATCTGTGGAGGAATTTGTCGGTAGCGCTCTCTGATTGGAAGGGTGTCTCCTGTGGGAATCTCATGGTAGATCCCTGTTGTACATCCAAAATCTTCAGCATGACGTGCAAAGGTTGTGCGGTTTTCCCATAACAGTTCATCTACCTTCCGGATCTGTTCCAGAGAACACGAAGAAGTCTCTATCTTCATCTGTTCTCAAATTGCACCGCCATTCCATTTAGGGGTGGGGTTCTCGCCTTCCCCCATAGACACGGTTACGGCCCATTCACCTCGTTCAGCCGGCCTCAACTGCATCGGGGTCGCTTTCCTCACTTCCTCCGGAGTCACATAGAGGTTAGCCAGCAGCCTTCCTGGGGCTAGGTCTACACTCTGATCCTGAGTGTTCACACATCGGAGGGGTACTCTCCCATTGCGGACTACTGCCAAGGAACGGGCTACTAGCGGATCAACACTTCTTCCGGCTGTCGGCAGTGGTTCTATCAACACAGCTATGCCCTCTAGTTTCCTACAGGTGCCTACAGGCATGGACACTATCATCTCCCGTCTGGGTGGCAACGTAACTTTTGTATGCAGAGGGACTGAAATTCGAGCAAGAGGACACTGTGCATCTGAACTTTTCTGTAAGCCACATGTTCGGACCAGCCGCTGGAAGGCCGTTTGAGTAGGCCGATGGCTAGTGGTTTCTCTCCAATAACCGTGACCTTTCTTTTCAAAGAGAATCTGATCCAATTCTTTTAACACATTCATCCCCAAGATGACAGGGACCTTTACTTCATGTGACTCCTGTACTACCACAATGCCTTTCTTGCCTAGATCTTGGCCACATAATCTGACATTCATCCAGGCCACTCCCACCACCGGTACTGGTAACTGATTAGCTGCGACCACTCGTATGAATGTATGGGGATCATATTTCACATGTCGCTGAAAATACCGTTCGTAACAGTCTCTACTCAGGGTCGTTACTTGGGAACCCGTGTCAATCATCCCGGTAACCGGAATACCTTCCAATTCCATCTGTATGATGGGACTTGCAGCGATCAGATCCTCTTCAGGGCATGCTCCTCTCATAGTCTCCTTCTCAGTTTCCCCTACTGCCCGCCCTACTGCAGCAGAGGATTTCAGTTTAACGGCGGTCTCTCATAAGCTTGTCGCTGCTCTGGACATCTAGCAGCAATGTGGCCCACGCGTCCACACTTCCAGCAGCGTACTTCCCGTCGCTCTGGCCATCGGTTTGGGCCCCTTCGGTAAGCCCCATCGTTCTCTCCTGAGAGTTGTACTACATTATTGGGACCCCTTCGGTAGGTCCTATCCTCATCCCTCCAGTAGGGTTGTGGGTGATGCTGACCTTCTTGGTGTGAGCGGCCCACCCCTTCATCTCTAGTTTTCTGGAGGCCTGCAATTCTCATAGAATTCTCATTACAATTGGTTTGTAGGTGTTCCATTTGCTCTTGCAATTTCTGCATTACTGTAAGTATCTCTTTAACTGTCCCTTTTTCCACTGTTTCTGGGCCAGAGCTAGCCCCCTGCGACAATGTAACTCCAACTGCGGTCTGAGGCTTCTGAACCATACTATTGGCACGTGAGATGGCCTCCACCTGTACGTCATGAAATTTAGCATCAGTCTCCCGTCGTATAAAGTCCTGCATAGCAACAGTCAAACTGCCATCACGGATCCCCAGGACAAACTGGTCACGGAGTGTCCGATCAGGGTTACAGAAGGCTGGTGAGCCCCCTCTTTCCTTCCCTTGAATATCTCGGAGCAGTTCTTGTAGGGCATTTGCATACTGAGGGAGACTTTCATTCTCCTTTTGTACCCTCTGGAAGAACCGTGCCTGCAGGGACCCCAGCAATGCGGTTTCTCCATAAATAGTTTCTAGAATCTGGACAACTTGCTCAAATGTCTGTCTTTGTTCAAATGGCCGCAATATCACTGTAGTCTTAGCATCTCCTTGTAACGTCAATATGGCTAGCTCTACTAGTACTTCTGGTGCGGTCTGGTACATGCGCTGTACCATTCGTATCTGCTCTGCCTTCACACTCACAGACATATTATTGCCATCAAACTTTGCTAACTGACTCATTGTAGCCCCTGCTGGCATTCTTCCTCCAGCACCATCCCTCCTAACGGGTGCGTCGCCGTCCATTCTGGTAGGCGGATCCTGCCGACTACGCCAATTTGTGAACCGAGAGCAAGGCAGGTGGTTTGATTCCGCAACCAGAAAAGAGTGCGTACGCAGAAGTCAAGATTAAGAAAATTGCATTTACTATCAATTAATAAAAGCAGGTTAACAATAAAACAGTATGAACAATTCAAATCAAATACTACAACAATCTCCACCTTTGCTGTGTCCGTGTTCGCGGTGCGGACACTAAGGAATAGCAGTCCCAGGAACTATCCCTAACTGACCCTAACTTTCAAGCGGGTGCGCACCCCCCCTTATCCCAGTGGTCCAAGTGGACCTCTTACAGTTTGTGGAAGTGCACGGTGGGGCCCGATGTCGTCCTTTTCCTTTATAACCAGCGCAGGATCCGCAACAAAGAAGTCCTCCTCAGCAGGCCGGAAAACCAGATGGATATAATCCAGAATTTTACAGGGACTGTCCGGTACCTCGACAGCACTGTGAGTCTCTTTACTGTTTGGGGCAATCCACTCAGCCCAATGTCGGCTCCACAGGTTAGCTGCTGCACACAGTCCTTTTTGCTTGGCTTCACTAAATGCACGGTCTCTTTATACTCCGTCCGTCTCTAGACTGAAGTTCACACAGCTTGGCTGCACAGGAACGTCCTTTAGTATCTCCACACACGTCTTACACAGCACAGAACTTGCTTTCTATCTAGCCAAGATGGCAGCCGTTATAGTTCCAGTCTCTCTTCCTCATTCCTCCTGCTCACACTGAGGCAGGCTGACATCATAAGGGGCGTGTCACTTCAACACTTATGCTGTTTTAAAGAGCCACTATCACATTAATACACTTTCTCTATGGTAAACTTCAATGCAAATTGGTCCTATGCTGCCATCTACTGACCAAACGAATACTGCAGGCATTTACATTTATCTGTATTACTGGAGTAGCATTAAACATTAAATTTTAACACAGTTTACCAGGATAATGAAACTTAGAGACATTACATGACTGTTTCTTACACACACGCCGGCGGGATCTCGGCCAGTACACTGGATGACGTAAGAGGCTTACAGGGTGGGCCAAACAACAGGCTGGGAAGGCGTTATGTGCCAGGAGCTTTCATTATATTTTCCAGGATAATCCCTTTAACATTTACCACCCAGTCATAATCTACAGTGGGATGCGAAAGTTTGGGCAAACTTGTTAATCGTCATGATTTTCCTGTATAAATCGCTGGTTGTTACGATAAAAAATGTCAGTTAAATATATCATATAGGGGACACACACAGTGATATTTGAGAAGTGAAATGAAGTTTATTGGATTTACAGAAAGTGTGCTATAATTGTTTAAACAAAATTAGGCAGGTGCATAAATGCGGGCACTGTTGTCATTTTATTGATTCCAAAACCTTTAGATCTAATTATGGGAACTCAAATTGGCTTGGTAAGCTCAGTGACCCCTGACCTACATACACAGGTGAATCCAATTATGAGAAAGAGTATTTAAGGGGGTCAATTTTAAATTCCCCTCCTCTTTTAATTTTCTCTGAAGAGTAGCAACATGGGGGTCTCAAAACAACTCTCAAATGACCTGAAGACAAAGATTGTTCACCATCATGGCTTAGGGGAAGGATACAGAAAGCTGTCTCAGAGATTTCAGCTGTCTGCTTCCACAGTTAGGAACATATTGAGGAAATGGAAGACCACAGGCTCAGTTCAAGTTAAGGCTCGAAGTGGCAGACCAAGAAAAATCCCGGATAGACAGAAGCGATGAATGGTGAGAACAGTCAGAGTCAACCCACAGACCAGCACCAAAGACCTACAACATCATCTTGCTGCAGATGGAGTGACTGTGCATCGTTCAACCATTCGGCGCACTTTACACCTTACAAGGAGATGCTGTATGCGAGAGTGATGCAGAGGAAACCTTTTCTCAGCCGACAGCACAAAAAGTGCCGCTTGAGGTGGGCTAAAGAACATTTGGACAAGCCAGCTTCATTTTGGAATAAGGTGTTATTTGGCCATAACAAGGGGCGTTATGCATGGAGGAAAAGAACACAGCATTCCAAGAAAAACACCTGCTACCTACAGTAAAATATGGTGGTGGTTCCATCATGCTGTGGGGCTGTGTGGCCAGTGCAGGCACTGGGAATCTTGTCAAAGTTGAGGGACTCATGGATTCCACTCAGTATCAGAAGATTCTGGAGACCAATGTCCAGGAATCAGTGACAAAGCTGAAGCTGCGCCGGGGCTGGATCTTTCAACAAGACAACGACCCTAAACACTGTTCAAAATCCACTAAGGCATTTATGCAGAGGAACAAGTACAACGTTTTGAAATGGCCATCTCAGTCCCCCGACCTGAATATAATTGAAAATCTGTGGTGTGACTTAAAGAGAGCTGTCCATGCTCGGAAGCCATCAAACCTGAATGAACTAAAGATGTTTTGTAAAGAGGAATGGTCCAAAATACCTTCAACCAGAATCCAGACTCTCATTGGAACCTACAGGAAGAGTTTAGAGGCTGTAATTTCTGCAAAAGTAGGATCTACTCAATATTGATTTCATTTCTTTTTTGTGGTGCCCAAATTTATGCACCTGCCTAATTTTGTTTAAACAATTATAGCGCACTTTCTGTAAATCCAATAAACTTCATTTGACTTCTCAAATATCACTGTGTGTGTCTCCTATATGCTATATTTAACTGACATTTTTTATCGTAACAACCAACGATTTATACAGGAAAATCATGACGATTAACAAGGTTGCCCATACTTTCGCATAACACTGTATTTGGCATGAATATTAAGTGACACAATGGCCTCCAATTTCTACTGCATATGGATTTATTCAACTTAACAAAATTCAGGGCCCATTTGGAGCTAATCACTTGCCACTAGGGTCATTATTTGATTTACAAGTAACCTATAAAATATTAGTGATGTTGTGTCCTGCGTATCCCCAAAAATTAAAAAGGTCACTTGCAGATGTTCTTTATAGATAGAGGTTTCAGAATATTTTTGTCTGATGAGCCCAAGACACCAAGTCTGATACTAACTTTTAGGCTGCCTGTAAGGGGGTCAGACCTTACATAAGGATCTATTTGGCACATGAATGGTTTGCATGGCTCCCCACTTAAAGGGGTTCTACACCTTTTGATTTCTGATGATCTTTCCTTTGGATAGATCATCAGCATCTGATTGGCAAGGGGTCGTCATCAGCCACCCAACATCAGTAATCAAAAGGTGTAGAACCCCTTTAAGTATGGTCGAAGGAAACAGTCAGGCACAGTTGTAACATTAACCTCATGCAACAAGCTTGATGGTAACAGAGTTCTTATAAGAGGCAACTAGCTTAGTGGTTACTTTTGCTGATGACACAAAGATTTGTAACAGGGTTGATGTTCCTGGAGGGATACACCAAATAGAAAAGGATTTAGGAAAACTAGAGGAATGATCAAAAATTTGGCAACTACAATTTAATATTGAGAAGTGCAAGATAATGCACCTGGGACGTAAAAACCCAAGAGCAGAATATAAAATCGGTGATACAGTCCTAACCTCAGTATCTGAGGAAAGGGATTTAGGGGTCATTATTTCAGAAGACTTAAAGGTAGGCAGACCATGTCATAGAGCAGCAGGAAATGCTAGCAGAATGCTTGGGTGTATAGGGAGAGACATTACCAGTAGAAAGAGGGAGGTGCTCATGCCGCTCTACAGAACACTAGTGAGACCTCATTTGGAGTATTGTGCTCAGTACTGGAGACCATATCTCCAGAAGGATATTGATACTTTGGAGAGAGTTCAGAAAAGAGCTACTAAACTGGTACATGGATTGCAGGATAAAACTTACCAGGAAAGATTAAAGGACCTTAACAGGTATAGCTTGGAAGAAAGACGAGACAGAGGGGATATTATAGAAACTTTAAAATACATAATGGGAATCAACAAGGTAAAAGAGGAGAGAATATTTAAAAGAAGAAAAGCTGCTACAAGAGGACATAGTTTTAAATTAGAGGGGCAAAGGTTTAAAAGTAATATCAGGAAGTATTACTTTACTGAGAGAGTAGTGGATGCATGGAATAGCCTTCCTGCAGAAGTGGTAGCTGCAAATACAGTGAAGGAGTTTAAGCATGCATGGTATAGGCATAAGGCCATCCTTCATATAAGATAGGGCCAGGGGCTATCCATAGTATTCAGTATATTGGGCAGACTAGATGGGCCAAATGGTTCTTATCTGCCAACACATTCTATGTTTCTATGTTTCTATGTTACAGTCTCATGTGAGGAAATATGCTTATGGTTACAAGAGTTTTACCTGTGAAATGTACAGGTTTAATCAGTAGCAATAAGTTGGGCAAATACACATTGAAAAACTGTCTTTGTTAGGGCCCATTCAGACGGTCGTATAAACTGGTCCACACCCGTCCCACACACAATTTTGCAGAACAGGCGCGGACCCATTAATTTCGATGGGGCCGCAAAAGATTGGGAAAGATTGGGAAAGCACACTGTGTGCTGTCCACATCCGTGGTTCCGTTCCGCGGCTCAGTGGAAAGGATAGACTATGTCATAGGCATTTTCTATTATGGTTGAGGCAGCATGCACATGGATTTCTGCAAGCCTCATTCAGATGAATGGAACTGCTTTTCGCTGGATTTTTGGCCACAAAATTTGCCACGTGTGAAGGCACCCATAGCAATCATCATCAGCCATTTTATGGACAGGACCGCTGTGTGGACAGCAGAAAAGACTTGGACAACAAGGGAGAATACCTTATGAACATATTGATATAAACACATTTTTCTTTGTAAAAGGGTCAAGGTTGCATTCAACCATCTTATAAGCTGCTGTGCCTGCTACGGCTGTAGTTATACCTATACCTGTAATGAATGTGTATCAGACTATAGATACTTTTCATTACGATATCAAAAAGTCTTTTTTTATGATTACTGTAAAGATACATTATAAGTAATGTAAAGACTGTGATTCAATGCTATTCCATTACAAGACATGAAAAAGCTGCATTTCCAATTAATTTCAGACAAGAGAATAGATTTCTAATATCACCATGAATGCAAGTATGCTACTTGAGCTTGAACAGTCCTGAAATCAATGTGCAGATATTTGCACTAAAATGCAATAAAGAAGATTACAGAAGCATTTCTGGTGTTTGATTTACATGCCAGCACTCCCTTTACTAACCATTTTTAGGTCTCCCGGGGAAGCAGGTGCTCTCTGGGCTGTCTTCGTGTTTCTATCATGCTGCTGAACAGGTACCAAGCAACTCAAACAGTGCAGAACAAATACAGTTAGGAGGTGTAGCATAACACCTTCTATAAGGTTTTGTAAAGCTTGGTTTACATGTCCTTGACTTTTTTCCATTTCTTTGATGACCAGGATTGTGTAGTTTGCTGTTGTAGTTTAACCAATACAAACTATTATAGAGGCAGAGGTGGAGCCAGGTTTTCCTTCACTCAGGAGGGTACAGCCAGATTTGGTGGGTGACAGCTGGCTGAGAGGACAAATACACTGTTGTGCATTTAACCACAAACTGCGCAATTTTGGAAAAATTTTGAAATGTGTCCAGGCCTTCAAAAAAACGAAAACCAGCAAGAAGACTCTGCATGCCAAATCTGCAGATTAGCCAAATTGAGTGACCTACCTTGTGTAGATCTTGAACGCATCATTGGCACGTGGCAAAAATCTCTGTGCCAGCCTTGAATTTCTGCCATGGATCCTCTTGTAAAATACATGTTTGATTTTAAAGGGTTTTCTGTGACTTATATACTGATGACCTATCCTCTGAATAGGTCATCAGTATGTGATCAGTGGGGGTCCAAAACTAAGGAAGGTGCTTCAAATACCCAGGGACAACCAGCCATAGGCTTGGGAGGAATTTGTACATGTGAGCACTGACCCTTTAAGAGGCAGAAAGTCTCTGATCTGGAGACTGGGGTATTGCACTCATTACATAATTACACACATCTTTAAACTTTTTAGCATTGGAGCACTGCTTGTGTGCATCCATATTCTATCCATTTTTAATGTTCGTTTTGCATCCATTAAAAACTGATGATTTTCATTGGCTTTATTTAAACACCCAACCCCTACAGTGCCCTCAGTATATATATATATATATATATATATATGATCCCCCCTACTGCCCCTATTATCTATTATAATAGGCACTTGCGGGAACGCTCGCTCTGCAATAGAGGTACCAGGACCTGATGCTTCTAGCATGATGAGTTGACCTGCTCCTCTTGCGTTATGTGACCATTTGTCCTGACTAGGGTAATAACTTCGTAAATTAATTTCTACTGTAAAAAACCTTGGTACAAAAAAACGATTTCGGTACAAAGGTTTTTTACAGTAGAAATTCGCAAAGTAATAACTTCGGCTCAACGGAGCCAATACATTCTAATACTGTAGGGAGCGCTTTCTCCGTACAGTATTAAAACTATGTTTTATGCTAATTGACTTTGTCGATTCACTCATCCATAGTCATGACGCAGGAGACGGCTGTGGCGGCTTCAAACAGGAAGTTTACTTCTGGTGAGCCCAGTAGAGTAGCTGGGGCCGTGGAGTGAAGAAACAGGGAGCCAGCGCTGGGAAGCAGGTAAGTATGCTTCCATTCACAGGTCTGCTCAAGAGGGGGTCGGCCAACCCCCCCCCCCACCAAAGGTGCACAACCCGTTTAAGCTAGTTGCCTCTTCTGCGTTTTTGTAACCATCAGGCCTGATGCCTCCTTTAAGCTCTTTGCAACCATCAAGTTTCTCTTCTGAAGTGATCAGTAAAGCTGTTGCTCACATACTGTATGTCTCTGCCTGATTTATTCTGCAATTTTTGAGTTGGGAGCATATACACCAATCATGAAAGATCCTTTGGTGAGGCCTAGCCCTACACCTTACACCTTGGGTTAGCAACCTCCAGCACTCCAGCTGTTCTAAAAGTAGAGTTCCCAGCAAACTCCATTTACTTCTATGGGAGGTCTGAGAACAGCTAAGCTATCATGAATGCTGGGAGTTGAAGTTTCATAGCAGCTGGAGTGCTAGAGGTTGCTGATCCCTGCCTTGCACTATCTTGAACAAGGACCCCTTCACAGCATCTATATGGTTTAAACAGGGGTGTAGCTACCTGGAAGCAGGGGAAGTGGCTGCTACGGGTCCCAAACTCAGGAAGGGGTCCAGGAGGAGGACAAATGGATTTATTTTCAGGGCCCAGGGAGCAGCGATAATGGTGCTCCCAGTCCTAACACTGGTATTACCCACCACTCCCTGTTCTTCTTCTCCGGGATCTCCATCTCCTGGCAGCACACAGCTTCAGAACGGGACATAGTGTGCATAGGAACACACTATGATCTGACTGTGCTGCATGAAGAGCGGAAGCGACCATAGGAGGAGGGTTGAATTGTTGTTTTTTGGTTCGGTTTGAGGTGCATTATGGGGGAACCAAGAGGGGCCCCTTTAAAAAATGTGCTGTGGGGCCCAGTCAGCCTAGTTACCTCATTGGGTCTAATGCAGGGGTCTCAATCTTGGCCGGATATATGGGCTGCATACAGAAAATATTTCCAATTGACAAGCCGCATTCATATAAAATACAATACGAAAATATTAATAGAATATAGCACTACATACCTCTTACATGCAGTGATGTCTCCTCTGATGAAGACGTTCTCTTTCGTAAGCTTCTCCATTCAGAGTAGACCGCCTTAATGACTAGGATAACTGGCTGAACTGGATGGACATATGGCTTTTACAGCCTTATAAACTATGTTAATATGTTACTATGACTTCTTTAGGCTATGTCTAGTCTATGCAGAGTTTGACACAAAACATCTTAGGGTACTTTCACACTTGCGTTGTGAGGATCCGGCAGGCAGTTCCGTCTGACAAAAGCATTGAAATTACGCATCTGTCTCTCCGGTGTCATGCGCAGACCGGGAAACCGGATCTGGTTTTCGGGGACACTTGGTACCGGATCCAGCATTAATACATTTCAATGGAAATTAATGCCAGCAAGTGTTCTGGAATTTTGGCTGGAGAAAATACCGCAGCATGCTTCGGTATTTTCTCCGGCCAAATACCGTAAGAGGGAGTGAACTGAAGATATCCTGATGCATACTGAACGGAATGCATAGGATAAAACTGAAGCGTTTTTTTTCCGGTATTGAGCCCCGGTGACGGAACTCAATACCAGAAAAGAATAATGCTAGTGTGAAAGTACACTTAGATTCCTCACTTTTCAATCCTCCTCCTCCTCCTGGTGCCCCAACATTGTCATCCGGCTGCTTCCCCAGTACTGTGCCCATTGTGCTCCCTAATGCCCACATACATGAGAATGCAAAAATAATAGTGCCATACAGATAGTACCCCCTATAGTAAGAGTGCTCCCAGACTGCTCTCAATAGTAATAATGCTTCCTACAGTACCCCCAATAGTGATACTAGTCCCCAAGAGTGTCCCTATTAGTAGCAGCGCCCTCCATATTGTGCCGAATAATTCCCCCACAGTACCCCCAGTAGTAATAATGCTACCATAGAAGTAGAAATAAGACTCCCCACATAGTGCCCCCAGCAGTAACAAGGCTCCTCTATAAGACACCTTTTTACAGCCCTCAGTAGTAATAAGGCTGATCTATAAGGCACCCTATAGAGCCCACAGTAGTAATAAAAACCCCTATAGTGTCTCCAGTAGATATATTGCCCTTAAAGTTATAATACTCCCCTGCAGTTCTAAAGCCCTCCTGCAGTTATAACCCCCTATTTTATAATGCCCACTGTAAAGCCAACATGTACGATGCCACCCTGTAATGCCCAGTGTATTATAATGTCCCCTGTAGTGCTCTGGTCTGTATCAATGCCCCCTGTAGTGCCCCCTGTATTATAATTCCCTTTGTAGTACTCTGGCCTGTATTAATGTGCCCTGTAGGGCCCCCAGTATTATAATGACTCCTGTAGTTCTCCAGCCTGTATTTTTACTACTGTGAAGAGGGCACATATCTTGGCATTATTACTGTGAGGGGGCACATATCTGGGCATAACTACTGTGAGGGGGCATGTGTGAGCGTTACGTCTGTGAAGAGGGCACATATCTTGGCACTATTACTGTGAGGGGGCACATATCTGGGCATAACTACTGTGAGGGGGGCATGTGTGAGCATTACTGCTGTGAAGAGGGCACATATCTTGGCATTATTACTGTGAGGGGGCATGTGATGTATGAAGTGCAGTAGGTGATGATCACACACTGCACTACATACATTACACACATGTATACATCACATACTGCGCTGTCACCTTCTTCTGCAGGTCTACCTTGATGTCTGGTCTTTAGGCTTCAGTCAGATCCTCCACCGCCATGCTTGCACCGTGTGCCTGACACCACCAGGAGCTGGCCCCTCCTCCTTTCATCTCCCGCCGGCTTCTCCTACAGCAGGGCGCTCTATCACTCCAGTGCCCGCCCAATCTTACCAATCAGGGGCGTAGCTAGAAATGACTGGGCCCCATAGCAAAAAAAATTATGGTCCCCCCCTCCCGGATCTCCCACCCCCACATACCTATCGGACCTCCCACCCCTTCCAGAGCTCCCACCCCAACATCCCCACACCCCTCTCTAGATCCCCCTCAGTGTCATCCACAGATCCCCCCCTCAGTGTCATCCACAGATCCCCCCTCAGTGTCATCCACAGATTCCCCCCCCTCAGTGTCATCCACAGATATCCCCCCCTCAGTGTCATCCACAGATATCCCCCCCCCTCAGTGTCATCCACAGATATCCCCCTCAGTGTCGTCCACAGATATCCCCCTCAGTGTCATCCACAGATATCCCCCTCAGTGTGGTCCACAGATATCCCCCTCAGTGTGGTCCACAGATATCCCCCTCAGTGTGGTCCACAGATATCCCCCTCATTGTGGTCCACAGATATCCCCCTCAGTGTGGTCCACAGATATCCCCCTCAGTGTGGTCCACAGATATCCCCCTCAGTGTCGTCCACAGATATCCCCCTCAGTGTCGTCCACAGATATCCCCCTCAGTGTCGTCCACAGATATCCCCCCCCACCCAGAGCCGCTTCTCAGCTAATTTATTAACTGCATTTGCCTCTGTGAAATTGAAGAGAAGCGCCGTAATCTCGCACAGGCGCACTGGCAGAGGCCAAGAAGACGGTGCATAAGCACTTCGATGCCTCTACGCCCCCTGTGCCCACCTCACTTCGGTTTTTGGGGTGATAAATGGCTTAAATAACGCCGGCAAGAGGGCGGGCATAGAGTTAAGTCTGTCGTTCGGCCTGCCGTATAAAGCGCCAAACTTATGTAAAGGCCTCTGACAGCGCAGTGACTCAATATTTGGCATACAATAACTGAAATGGTAAACTGCACAACTGTATGACAGAAGTGAAGGCTACTATGTGCGTACAACATGGAGCACTGCTGGGAAGGGAGAAAATATATGACAGAAGTGAAGGCTACTATGTGTGTACAACATGGAGCACTGCTGGGAAGAGAGAAAATATATGACAGAAGTGAAGGCTACTATGTGTGTACAACATGGAGCACTGCTGTGAGAGAAAATATATGACAGAAGTGAAGGCTACTATGTGTGTACAACATGGAGCACTGCTGGGAAGAGAGAAAATATATGACAGAAGTGAAGGCTACTATGTGTGTACAACATGGAGCACTGCTGTGAGAGAAAATATATGACAGAAGTGAAGGCTACTATGTGTGTACAACATGGAGCACTGCTGGGAAGAGAGAAAATATATGACAGAAGTGAAGGCTACTATGTGTGTACATGGAGCACTGCTGTGAGAGAAAATATATGACAGAAGTGAAGGCTACTATGTGTGTACAACATGGAGCACTGCTGGGAAGGGAGAAAATATACCAAAATATGGAACGCTTCACGAATTTGCGTGTCATCCTTGCGCAGGGGCCATGCTAATCTTCTCTGTATCGTTCCAATTTTAGTATATGTGCTGCCGAAGCGAGCACAAACCTGGAGGTGGCGCTGTACCTATATATAGTCCCTCACAGTGTATAATTTTATATTAGGGCGAGTCAAAACTTTTTGTCCCTCCCTTTTACATTTTGGGTGCGCTCCCACAAAGTATACCAGGATGACTGTCTGTAGTTAAACGCCTCGTCTATCTTTACCACGAGTGTAACGAACCGCTTCGTCCCACAATGCGTGGCGGCTAACTCTATATATTAGCATAGCACCGCCCACTATCCCATACTGCTTAGCACATTCACTTTCACGGTCACCGTGCAATGGCTGAGTCCACAGGAAGCGGAAGAGAGACCGGAAGTTGGCGCTAATCAGAGACTGTGCGACCCTGTAAGCTCCAAGGGGTCCCCCCCAGTACAAACATAGGGGCAGCAACGGGGACCCCTCCCCGAACAAGACACAGGTAGGCGCGGGGATGCGCGGCCACCGGCCTGGTACAAAGACAGAGGCCGGCAGGGGCTAATGTGCTGTGAGCGCTGCACTGCGCATGACATGTAACCTAAGCACAATATAGGCTTACCTGTGTCCAGTACCTGCAATGTGTGTCCTTCTGCTGAAATGTGTGTTTTCTCTTCATCTTCTAAGGAGCCTTCAAGATGTCTGAGAATCAAGGGAATATTCCTGTTAATAACACCAATGGAAACCGGGTTCGGACCCCTAATCTTAACCAGAACCCCCTGATCAATGTGCGGGATCGCCTCTTCCACGCGCTCTTCTTTAAGATGGCAGTCACCTATGCCCGTCTCTTCCCACCCTCGTTCCGCAGAATTTTTGAGTTCTTTGTCCTTCTTAAGGTATGTATACTATGGCTGCTTGATGACGGTTGTGATATCCGAATGTTTTTGGACGTTTTCTGAAATCTACGTAAATGGCGAGATGTGATCAGTAGTGGACCTCATTGCTGGTCCTCTGGGAACCTGCAGCTGCGTGTACCTATAGCGTCCTTGTGCCACGTGTTGTCTGTACGGTGCTGTACGCAAGCATTGCTGTGGTCGATGTAAAGTCCTCGGCATTCGCCATGGGTGTCCCCAGGATCTGCTGTGCAGGCTGCATATGAAATGCGCAGGTGATGTCAGCTCTTCATTTCCATTGGTAAAAGCACTCGGGCGGTTTTCCATTCTTGCTTTACTGTTTTTTTTTTTTTTTTTTTACTCCCTGCTATAAATTTTTTATGTGTCCGTTCTCATAGCCATGTACGGGCCTTTTTTTTTCCTGACAAATTGTCCGTCCTAATGGCACCCATTTATATGGCAAACAATGTAACGGGAAGCTGGAAAAAAATCCAAATGGAGTGGAATTGGGAAAAAATATATAATTCCATTGCAGTTTTATAGGTTTGGATTTACAGCGTTCCCTATGTGGCAAAACCGACTTGTTCTCTTCATTCTCCGGGTCAGTACGATTATGGCAATACCACATTTATATTTATTTATTTATATATATATATATATATATATATATATATATATATATATATATATATATATTTATTAATTTTATTTTATTTTTTTTATACATTTTTATTTTATCAACTTTTCATTGCCACGTCCTGACCCCCATAACCTTATTATATTTATGTCCACAGAACTGTGTGTGGCAGGGCAGTCTGTTCTTATACCTTTTGGGGTGTGTATGACTTCTTGATAAGGCTACTTTCACACTAGCGTTTTTCTTGAATCCGGCAGGATTACCCAAGATGGATCCGTCATGAACTCCATTGAAAGTCAATGGGGGTTGGATCCATTTTCTATTGTGGCAGAGAATCCCAGGACAGAAAGCAAACCGCATCCTGCTGCGGTTTGCTCTCCGATATGAGAACGGAATGCATTTTGGAGCATACCGTTCTGTTCAGTTATGTTTTGTCCCCAATGACAATGAATGGGTACAAATCGGAAGAGTTTTTTTTTTTTTTATATGCTATTGAGACCCTATGACGGATCTCAATACCAGAAAATATTAACGCTAGTGTGAAAGTAGCCTAATTATGTTACCATGATACCGTGGTAACATAATAGCCATTTTTTCCTCCCTTTATAAACTGTTAACCGGCCACTTACCTTAGATTTTTATTTTATCCTGTTATGGTGTTCACCGTACCAGAAAAATGTGTTTATATATTAATAGTAAGGTGTTTTGGGACATGCAATTCCCTTTTTTTTTTATATTATGCTGAAAGGGGGATATATATATATATATATATATATATATATATATATATATATATATATATATATATTTAAACTTTTTTTTTTTTTTTTTTTTTTTTTTAATTCCCCTATGTGCTATGACTAAAAGACGCCGCCTATCCACAGGATGGGGGATAACTGTCTGCTCCTCTGTCCTAATGGAGCTGTAGGTGGACATGTGTCCTGTCACTCCATGGACTGCCAGAAATAGCAGAGTCCTCTCCAGCAGTCACACAGAAAATGAATGGAGTGGCAGCACACCTGCATGACCTGCCGATCCATCGTGGCTAAAGGATGGGACCCCTGTTTTCAGGCCTGACAGCTGGGACCCCCTCTGATCATTTAGGTGTCCCCTATCCTGTGGACAGGGGATGAGGTTTAATCATGATAACCCCTTTAAGGTATGGAATAATATAAATCAACTTTATTGGCTGAAACCAGAAGACCCCTGCCTTCTTTGGAGCTATTGGGGCACATGGATGTCATAAACAATGGTCCACTAACCAGTGCCCCCTTATTAGTGGAAAGATCCTAGACAAGATGTCCTCCAAGACACCAGATCCCCCTCTGTTCCTAGTGCAGACAATGGGAGTAGTGTCTGCTTCCTCGGACACTGGAGAGGAGCTCCATGGAGATCTGCATGCGTCACCTGCCAGTTGTTGCCTGCATTGCTAAGTAATCGCTGAATCCATCTTCATTAGGGAGACGCAAGGATTCCCCGGTGGATGATTACTGGGTGAAATTCTGGCTTTCGCTGTAGTATCTCTTTATGGTATCCCGGACAACCCCTTCACTGTGCAGTTGGATTAGGATCTACCCTTTAAATCTTTGATGTTTATTCTGCTGCTGTTATTGAGTAAAGTTTTATTTCTTACCTTGCTCAATATTTTCATGAATATATTGCTAAATGTGCGATGTTTAAAGTTTATCAGATAAACACATTTATGTGTAAGGATATGTCTACACATATATTCAGTGCTGACAGGTTTGCAGCTCGGACTATTAGTCAGTAGTGTAGTGGTCATCTGCTTGAATGCACTCTTAAAGGGTCCACCAGCACCACCAGAAATCGTGCCACTACCTATAGACAGGCAGGAAATATCCATGCCGTAACTCTTTTCCCATTGACATGCATTAATGCCGGATCTGGCCCTGAGTGTTCGGGCAAAACTGATCCTGCATTGCGGTTTGCGCATGCTCAGACCGAAAAAAATAAATTCCTGATCCGTTTTTCCGGATGACACCAGAGAGACGGATTCGGCATTTCAGTGCATTTGTCATACATACGGATCCTGATCCGTCTGACAAATGCCATCAGTTTGCGTCCGTATTGCCAGCACGATATTCAAATTTTTCCAGTTTCTCCTGTAAATCCCATTGAACACTTGTGGAGAAATCTTATAAGTTGCTGTTGTGAGAAGGCACCCCTCAAACATGAGACCTGGAGCAGTTTGTATAAGAGTGGTCCAAAATTCCAGTTGAGAGGTGTAAGAAGCTTTGTTGGTTATAGGAAGCAAATGGTTTCAGTTATTTCTTCCAAAGGGTGTGCAAGCAAATATTACGTTGAGGATGCAAGTAAATTTTTCTGGCTCATTTTTGGAATTTTGCATGAAATATTATTTTAATTTTTCTTCTTTTTTTTGTGTTCCAATACACATAGGAAATAGACGCATGTATAACAAAACAAGTGCAATTGCAATAATTATCTGGGAGAAATACTTCATTTTCTGGAGAAATTTCTGTGGTGCCAACACTTTCGGCCATGACACTATAATAATAAAATGACATGGAGAAATATAAAAGTAATCCTAAAAAGGAGGATAAATAATTAATTATTCATGCCAATAGAACTGATAGCACCCAGTTTTATAATGGTGTGATGATTTAACCCAGGTATGCCGAACCTGACACTCACTCTTCAGCTGTTGCAAAACTACAACTCCCAGCATGCCCGGACAGCCTACAGCTATTAGGGCATGATGGGAGTTGAGCATCCCTGATCTAAGCCATTAATTTGTGCAAAGATACGCTGTAAAGCAGCTAACTTCACAGCAGATAAATCTGATTTAGGCCTCGTTCACATTTCCTTTTGTGGATCTGACAGGCTTCACTGCTGGATCCCCACAGGGGGGTTGATCTTCTCTATATAGAACATATTACACATACACCACGGAATCAGAACGGCAAGTAATAGATTCTCTCGCCACCCTTCACATTACCTAGCCTCGATATCTTACAAAAAGAACAGTGCGCACATCTATGGTTATCTTTTGGGGCTGAATTATGTAACAAATTTGGACGATCCTGCTAAAAGCTAGTCCTCGCTAGGTTCCTACTTCTCCTTAATATGATCTGTGGCTGAACTGTCTTTTCTTTTACCCTAAGTTCACACCTGAGCGTTTTACAGCGCGTTCAAACGCGCTGTAAAACGCTCAACACATGAAAACCAATGCTTCACTATGGGAATGGTTCTCACCTGGGCGTTTTACAGCGCGTACGATCGCGCTGTAAAACGCCCGACGCATAATCAAGTACTTGAGCTTCTTTGGGGCGTTTTGATGCGCGTTTGTGGCCATAGGACACTGCAGTCAATGACTTAGAGCTATATCTGTCTCTAATTCTTCTCTATAGAATTCCTGGTTAGATTAATTATGGGACAAAAACAAAGGGAGAATTGACCTGCTTCTTTCGATTACCTGTCTCTCCTGTTCAGCCGCTCTAGAAAACGCCCTATTAATCAGGGATTCATCATGACCTCTTTTGCATCAACAATCTATTAATTCTACACAAACATAAGAACTGACTGTATGGTATAGCATATTTACATTGGGATGGGGGGGGGGGGGATGAAAACTCTCACTATGCAGTAATGCATTAGCTAAAGGTTTTCTGTAGCCTCTGGTCATAGCCACATCTGGACCCCACTTCTATATGGACATCCAAAAAATCCATGTTCGTTTCATCATAATTGGCTGTAAACTGCACGTTCAGATGATTATCACTCATGTATTCTACAAAATCCTTAAACTGAACTACTGATCCCGAGCAACAGCAGATCATCTGGATCTTCCGCAATGTTTCATAAACCGAATGTAAGGATTAAAGGGTTGTCCAAGATGGGAGGGAATAGGAGCCACCGCACAATGGTCCACTGTGACAAATGACGGATTGTGGGGTTCACAGGGTCCACCATGATCCTGAGAACAAAGGTGTCCCGAGACTCCACTCTAAACAGTGGTTTTGTGTATTGGTCCACCCCACTTAAAGGGGGTTTCCAGTATTTTAATATTGCTGACCTATCCTCAGGATAGGTCAGTAGTATCAGATCGGCGGTTGTCCGACACCTGTCACCCCCGCCAATCAGCTTGTTAAATAGAAGGCGCGCGCCGAGCCAGTGTAGCCTTCCCTTCATTGTTTACCTGCTCGCCGTTGACATTGCAGCGGTGTCACTGTATGCGCCTTCTCTTCAACCAGCTGATTGGCGGGGGTCTGACAACTGGCACCCCGACTAATCAGATATTAACACCCTAGCTTGAGGATAGGTCAGCGATATTAAAATCCCAGAACACGTCTAAGGGGTTCTCGCAGCCTTTTAGGAGATGAGTGCTATGGAATTACACAGCTCTATCCATTGTATAGTGAACTGCAGCCCATCTCTAACTGAATAAATGGGAGCAGTGGTGCAGTTACCAACTTCGACTGCCATGTAATGGACGGAATTGTGTAGGGGCTCATGCACACAACTGTATGGCCATGGTGCTTGTATTGCGGACCACAAACGGCGGGTCCACAATACACGGGCACCGCGATCTGCAAGAGACGACTGAGGATAGGACCATCTATCTTTTGCAGAATGGGGGCACTATGAAGCGCTTCAGTGGGATTTCTGATCTGTTCCTTCTCACTGCAGAAAATGCAGACATGTCCTTTCTTTTGATGTATTTTACGGATCGCGGGCCCATTCAAGTTGGTGGGTCCGCATTCACACCCGGAGTGCTCACGGCTTTGTGGGCACGAGCCCTAATTCTGCTGCTGGAACTACCGTCCAACAGCTGATCAGTGAGGGATCGGGGTGTCAAAACCTGTCAATCCTGAGGATGGGCCATCGGTATTAAAATTCTGGAACGGCTCTTTAACACATTTGTCATAGCTGCAGCTTGTAGGAGGGTCAGTTCTATCTGTGGCCCTTGACCCTATTTTTTTGGATGGCGCAGCAATGGGACAGGCATATTGGCTCAATTTGCAGCTTGACTTTACTCCTGCACGAGGCACAGTGCTTAGTGATTACAGACAGATACAAAGCTTTATGGTCACAGATGTTGTTATACGCTTGGCAGTTACCATAGGCAAGAGAACAATCTCTGTGGGGAAACGGCTTAGGACCCTCACTGAGGCCAGCATCGTATCGTTTCTGACCCGCTGATTTCAGCTACCCGTCACTTCTGGACTGGCATTCAGTACTTTTAGAGTTCTGACATGCCGAACCACAACATCTACAATCTCCGCAAATGTGATAAGACTATCTGCTCCCACCTCCAGACTATAACTGTCAGGAACAAACAATCCTCTCTACTGATGATCTGTCTGCGCTAGGGGTGCACCGAAATTCCGGCGGCCGAAAATGGGCCTAATCCATTTCGGCCGATATTGGTACATATCGGCAGAAAATATGGTTGGTTATATACAGGGCTTTTTTTCTGGCGGAACGCACCGGAACGGCGTTCCGCCACCTTTTGACATCGCAGCCTGCCATGCTCCAGCATCGCAGGCTGCGATGTATCAGCGGGGAGGGACTGGGAGGAGGAGCTGGGGGCCGGTGCGTTCACTGTGCTCTGGCCCCCAGCTCCAGTAGTTATAAAATGTGTACAATTAATAAGGATTCTATTTATGAGGCCCCCTCTGCAGTAGAACATTCAATATAGCCACATCCTACTCGCAGGGCTGTTATCTTAATGCTGGCCGGCCGGGCAGAGGAGCGGCAGCGTCACGACTGACGTCATGTGCCCGGCCTACTTTCTGAATGAAGGAGGCGGCGCAGGCATGTGACGTCAGTCGTGACGCTGCCGCTCGTCTGCCCGGCCGGCCAGCATTAAGATAACAGCCCTGTGAGTAGGATGTGGCTATATTGAATGTTCTACTGCAGAGGGGGCCTCATGAATAGAATCCTTATTAATTGTACACATTTTATAACTAGTCTGTACTGGAGCGGCAATGGGGGGAGGGGGGGGGGGTCTGTGGATGGCACTGTTATGGGGGGGGGGTCTGTGGATGGCACTGTTATGGGGGGGGGGTCTGTGGATGGCACTGTTATGGGGGGGGGGGGGTCTGTGGATGGCACTGTTATGGGGTGGGTGGGGGGGTCTGTGGATGGCACTGTTATAAATATCATTAAAAAAAAAAGTATTTTTAAAAGTATTTGGGCAAAAAGGCAGTTTCGGTTTTCGGTCAAGGGCATCCTGAAGTTTCGGTTTCGGACCAGAATTTTCATTTCGGTGCACCCCTAGTCTGCGCTGTCCGGAGCCTGTGTATGTGTGTTCCCTAACGTCACCACTGCTTCCAACACCCCCTAACAACCTGGATGGTGGGCAGCTCATCAAAATGAGTTCAATACAGCGCCCCCTCTCAGTCTGTCAACTGGACAAAATGTCTGAGTGCATAATGGAGGCATGTGTAGCAGTCGGTGATCTCTGAGCAAGAGGTACACCACCCAAAAGTAACCTCTGAGACTACCTTCACACGACAGTGAAAAACTGTGGTAGTCTATGGGGTTATTAACACAACTTACATATTTTTTTATTTTATTTTTTTATGGCAAGTGAATAACTGACCTAAAAACAGAACACTTTCTATTCTGTATGTTTTCATGGACCGACAGCAATTAAGAGACTGTTTAATGTCCCTTTTTCACAAAGGCATCAGTGAAAAAGTCAGTTAAAAACGGACTGTTTTTCCCTTTTTAAGGCATCTTGCTCACGACCGTGCCTTTTTTTTATTTTTTTGTGGTTCACTGATACCGGCAGTGTGCATCCTGAATTTTTCCTTCCACTGGTCCTGCCCTATGTTACAAATGAACGGGCAGGCATAGGACATGTTGTTGTGTGTTTGTTTGTGTGCAGGACTGCAGAACGGACATGCGTTGTGCTCAGAGGTCGCACTACATTTTTTCCAGAAGAGTAAAAATACTCCTCTGACCATTTTTGAGGAGTATTTTTAGCCGAGGGGGAGTACGAAAATTGTAGTTATTCATATATACAATACATAGGCGTATATAACATTAAGATGTTGTTATTCATGCAGGGAAACCATTACCAGTCTTCTCTATAATGTCTTCCATGCAGAATTAGCAAATTTTGACCATTTAAAATTTCTCCCTACTGAATCCTTAACTTTCTTTAAGCACCAAATCTGTCACGTAAGGATCGGAGCAGTAGACTGTGCAAAACTCAATGCAATAAGAATTGAACAGGGACGTCTGGTGGTTGTGGCAGGGAGCACTGGTGGCAGGGAGCAGTGGTGGTCTGGTGGCACTGGGTGGGGTCTGGGACTAATGTACAGGAGGCAGTTATAGGACAGTCTAAGGGTACTTTCACACTTGCGGCAGGACGGATCCGACAGGCTGCAAGTGTGAAAGTAGCCTTATACACAATATATCGGACTGTTGCACAGTATAATGTACCCTATAGTCTTTTCTGTGATCTCTGGAAAGTGTGCTCTATATGGGAAAATAGACCTCTGGTCCAGAGAACTTACATAGAGAAACTAATAGCCAAGAGGCTAAAGAAAACTCTGCTTCTGACCCTTCTGTTAAATCATAGCTTTCATTTGATTGCGCTGATACCTAAACACCAAAAGGAAAAAAATAATTTAAAAAAACCTGTTGTTTCTCTAGATGGACTTTTTTTTGATAGTATGGTTAATAGTCTCAAGGGTCTATAAAAGCAGGTACCGTACTTCTATAAACCTTTTGAGACTCTATTAACACTGTTATCAGCATAAGGTCATCTAGAGAAACAGCAGGTTTCCTTTTTGGTGTTTGCTCTGATACCTAATCAAATGAAAGTTCTGATTTAACATAAGAAGCAGGGTTTTGGCTATTGGTTTTCCATTAATAAACCTGCGCATGGAGCTCCCAGCAGCAGATAGAAGCCTGCAGGCACTGCTGGCGTGACATCACCTGGGCACAAGCCTGACACTTCTCATTGTCTTTGCTCTGCAGAGGCTCCATTCCCGCCATGCTTTCAGCAGCCGGCAATGGCGTGGAATGGCTGCTGCTGTGTGTTCAGCGTGCGGGAGAAGGGGGGTGTGAGAAGATCAGCCAATGGCACAGCAGCCTGTTGATACTGACAAATCAGCAGCCTCCTCTAATAACAAAGCTCTGTACTGTGAGGAGCTTTGTGATTGGATGGCTGTGCTGCATGTGCCGTTCACAACGCTTAGTGCGCTCATGAATGGCAGTGAAATCATTGTGCGCATTCATACGCATTAGACGTTTTTTAGAGTAAAACTGCCTGTACAGGCGTCTGACATCTTCTTCACATCTTTTGAAGCCCAATTGAAATAAATTCGGACCAAACATACGGCTGTGCGCACGAGGCCTAATAAACTTTTTTCCACTATCGTATGAATGTAGCCTTATGTCCTCTTATAGCAGGACCCAGTGTCTAGTCGGACCACACCTGTAGTCCTTTACATATCTGCCTGAGACACTGAATCAATACCACATTTCTATCTGGGTGCGTTATGTTCATGTTGAGTCAGCAATATACGATTGAACTCCAGATTACACTTTGAGTGAAAGATAACGGAGAGAAACATAATCAGTAGAGTCTAGACCTACGAAGGACAAATTCATGTTGTGTCAAAAAGCAATACATATCTAAAAGACGACAAAGCAAAAAAAAACAGGGTGGGGAAGGAATCAACATCTTAGGCCTAGTTCACACAACTAGAAGTGGGTCAAAAACACGGAACATGAGCTGATCTTTCCCTTATTCCTTATGTCTGTGGAGGCTCCAATCCTGGTTTTTGTTCACAATAACCGATGGAAATAACTGACCAAATAACTGAAGTGTGAACTAGGGTCAAGATATGCAGACGGTTCTTCAAGATACCCTGTGGTACAGTCACAGCTTTGCTTCCATTTGCAGTGGATTTGTGTAGGAAGTGCTTCACTCTTTTCCTTGCATAAGGAGGGCTCTATCCAGTCCATTCTGAAGACAAAAGGTAGTTTCTCTAAAATAAGACCTAATCCAACAGAAGAAGAGATCCAGGTACAGGGCTCCAGATGGCGACCAAAATGGTCACCAATGCGACTTAGAATTGCAAAAAGAATTGTAGTCTTGTCACCATTTGCGCCTAGACCCTCCGCTGCTCTGCCTCTTTCACATAGGAGTTAAAGGGGTTCTGCACTTTCAATTAACTGATGATCTATCCTCTGGATAGATCATCAGCTTCTGATCGGCGGGGGTCCGACACCCGGGACCCCCGCCGATCAGCTGTTTGAGAAGGCAGCGGTGCTCCAGCAGCGCCGCGACCTTCTCACTGTTTACCGCCGGGCCTCCCGCCCACTGACGTCACGACTTGTATCAACTAGAGTGGGCGCGGCTAAGCTCTGTTCACTTGAATGGAGCTTAGCCGCGCCCACTCTAGTTGATACAAGTCGTGACGTCAGTGGGCGGGAGGCCCGGCGGTAAACAGTGAGAAGGCCGCGGCGCTGCTGGAGCACCGCTGCCTTCTCAAACAGCTGATCGGCGGGGGTCCCGGGTGTCGGACCCCCGCCGATCAGAAGCTGATTATCTATCCAGAGGATAGATCATCGGTTAATTGAAAGTGCAGAACCCCTTTAAACTGACATGGCACGCACTGCTGTCAGCGGGTGCCATGTTCTCTTCAGCAGCATAGGGGAGAAGAAGGCAGTCCCAACCCCCTGTACAGCCGCTGCCACCATTGGACTGATGGAGGGGAGTGGCTGTCACCACAAACGCAGGTTACGGGTGCCGGCATTATCCCATACCCAGCCTCTGACTGCGCACTGCGATCCGCTGCTATTTACCAGTCAGGTGCGGCACCTGAGGGGTTAAGTGCGGCGCATCGCAGCGCGCAGTCATAGAGGCAGAGTATGGGATATGGCCGCCACCAGCAGCCTGCGTTTTTATTCAGCAATCCAAGGAATAGCTGGCACCTGGACCCAAGGCGCACCCGCACGGGGAGGACACGAGACCACAACATTAGTGAAAGAAAGCCCAGCGGGTGCTTGTAAGCGAACTTCAAGGTTTTATTATTTCATATTATATCCAATAAATACATGGATGCCTAAATACAAGCCTGGGGCTCCGATCGGTTACCATGGCAGCCAGGACGCCACTGAAGCCCTGGCTGCCATAGTCAGCCCCCTACTGCTGTGTGCACTATGCACAGGGCAGCAGGGAGAGTGTGAAGTCCTATTCACCCTGATAGCGATCTATCAGGGTGAATAGGACAAGGGATGAATAAATCCCAGGTTCGGGGCGATTTAAACTAAGGGGGGAAATAGTTATAATTTTTTTTAATTTATTTTTTTAAAACAAGCACCAAAATAAAGTTTAAATCGCCCCATTTCCCAATTTTCCATATAAAATATAAATAAATATTACATATCGCCACACCCAAAAGTGAGAACTATTAAAATATTTAAAAATATCTCCTATGCGGTGAACGCCGTAACAGAAAGGAAAAAAAAAAAACGTGCAATTTGTCACCTTGTCCCAACAAAGAATAGGATCGGACTGTTCTATTATGGTCCAGACGTTCCATAAAATATGGAATGCACGCAGCTTTTTTGGTGTTTGATTTTTTTTCATGTGGTATTGAATATCGCAATACTTTTTTTTTTTTAGGAGTAGGTGGGAGAGAGGGAGTTTGTATGAGTGTACAGGACCATAAGCGGTGACAGAGGCCAGCATGAGGAGAGTGACATTTTGGGAAACATCTCAAAGGCTTGTTCAACTAGCTCCAGCCTTATATCCCTTTTGAAAGAAATAAAAAAAGTAGGATCAATTTTGCATCATCTTGTTAAATGTGCAGTTACCAGGAACCCCTGTAGCTAGCTCTAACCCTGGGTTCAGACCTGAGCGTTCCGAAAGGAGCGCTCTGTATGCACGATTGTACCGGCGTTTACGATTGCGCATACAGAGAAAGGCGAACACACATTGTCGCGCGTTCCCGAATATCTATGTACGGGAACGCGTGACAAAACGCCCCAAAAAAGCTCAAGAACTTGTTTGAGCGTCGGGCGTTTTACAGCGCGATTGTACACGCTGTAAAACGCCCAGGTGAGAACGATTCCCATAGGGAAGCATTTGTTTCTCCTTGTTGAGCGTTTTACAGCGCGTAGGAACGCGCTGTAAAACGCTCAGGTGTGAACTTGGGGTAAAGCTGCAATGCAATGATAAAGCACGATGGCTCAGTGGTTAGCACTGGTGACTTGCAGTGCTATGGTCGTGGGTTTAAATCTGACCAAGGACAACATCTGCATGGAGTTTGTATGTTCTCCCCGTGTTTGCGTGGGCTTCCTCCGGGTATTCCGGTTTCCTCCCACACTCCAAAGACAGACTGATAGGGACCTTACATTGTAAGCCCCATTGGGTACAGTGTGACGCTAATGTCTGTAAAGCGCTGCGGAATAGGTCAGCGCTATGTAAGTGCATAAAATAAATAAATCTGCCCCTCTGGATTTAAAAATGGGAGAGTCTGAGATGGTGTGGGCAGCTACTGATATGGTTCTGGGCACAAACGGCAGTCTAAAAAGTGGCTGTCACAACCAGTGACAGTCCATGATGAAAACGTATCTACATTCATTATACTATACTAATATGTGTTCTTTTGTGTGCATGTCTTAAGGCGGTCATATACACAAGATTTGTTTGTGCAGGTCATGGACAGATCCAGCTTGTTTTGGTAGCATCAGGTATCCACATGACCAACACAGACATCAGATATCTACTTTTCCTTCCTGCTGCATACAGTTCTGGCTTTGGCCTAAAAACTGCATCAGAATGTGTTGGTATGTGAAACAAGGCTTAACCCCTCAACACAAAATCACATACATGTACGTCACGGGCATGCTTGGCGAGGGCTCACAGATTGTGCCCGCTTCATACATGGCAGGTGCCAGCTGTATACACAGACAACCGCTGGCAGTAATAAAGTGTGTCCTGGTCATCCATCCTATTATCGAAGCCCCCATGGCAAAATGGTCTCTGATTTCTATGACTGCCTCTGATCTTATGAGGGCTCTTGGGCCTGCCATAACAGACAGATTTATTATCTCAGACATTGGTAGCATATCACACCACCTTTAGGACTTCCAGAACAGGCTCCGGCTATTTTTGAAAATCCCGTAGAAAAGAATGGAGGTCGCACCATGCAATTGCAGCCACCATTCCATTCACCTCAATGGAGCAGTCAGTAGTAGCTGAACCAGAGCTTGCCTATTTTTTTGGAACTCCCATAGAACGGAATGGAGGGTGGCCAGGCTACTTTCACATTAGCGTTTTCAATAGCGGAAGAAAACGTTTCAGTTTTGTCTCCATTGTCAATGTGGACAGAACGGAATGAAAACGGAATGCATTAAAATTAATTCCGTTCCGTTTGTTTGCACTCCCATCGCGGATAGAATAATGCTGCAAGCAGCGTTTTTTCTGTCCGTGATGTGCGGAGCAAGACAGATCAGTCCTGGCACACATTGTACTGTATTTTTAGCCCTATAAGACGCAAAGTGAGGGGATAACGATAGTGCGCCTTATAGGGTGAATACAGGGGGAAGGAGAAAAAAAAATGGCAATCGGTTTGCATGTGGCCGGTACATTGCAGGCTGTACTGCATAAGGACAGCAGCCTGCGATGACCGGACATCTATCCTGGCGTGTACGGTACCTGCTGAGGAAGAGCCCGGCGCTTCTATGTGGTATGGATAAGGGGACAGCCTGGCCTGCAGAGCTCCTACCCATCTGCAGCATTGACTTCGGCCACACAGTAAAGGAGGAGTGAGGGAGGCCCTCTCTATGATGCAGTTGGCACTGTCCCACTGAAAACAACGGGCTCTGAAGCTCGCGCCACTGCCATCAATGAATGAGCCTATAATAGGAGGAGGAGGAGGGACTGTATTATGCATGCGGCTGTATTATTGTAACGGAAGCGTTTTTGCAGATCCATGATGGAAAATATAATAAATAAAAGAAAGTGATCAAAAAGTCATATGTTCCCCAGAATGGCGCCAATAAAAACTACAGTCCATCCTGCAAAAAATGAGCCCTCGCACAGCTGAATGCCTGACTAACAAGAGATACACATTAGTGGGCGGAATCGTGACGCGTACAGGGAGGTTTTAAAAGCCTGGTCCCGCCCCCCTCACAGTTCACTGCCCAAACCCCTGAAGATGCCAAGTGATATGTTACATTTTAGCCAGCCTGTGAGCGCTAGGAAGGCATTCACAATCCGTGGGTAGCGTACTGTGCCACAGTGTGCACCAAACAGAGCAGGGTAGATTCTGCGTGGAAACAGAGGAGTGAGCCAGGCAGCCTAACGTGAAGGTCTGTCCTCCAGTAGCCTCACAGCTATACTCATACTAGTACTAGCCATAGTGCAGACATGGCTGATGGTTTACGGTATGTCAGTTCTAGTTAGTAATTTTAATGATAAATAAATGCAAATTTTTAGATACCTTTAACACGTGTCAACCCAGAGACAATTACTGGTCCTAGTGACTAATTGTAAATAATTACTCGCACAGCTCTGTAGACACAAAAATAAAAGTTATGGGTGTCAAAACGTGGTAATGCACAGAAAAAAAACTAGTAAGTAGAAACTATAAACTTATTGTTATAACTGTACTGACCCATAGAATAAGGACAGTGGGGAGATTTGTCAAACTGTTTACCAAAAATGACATAATGGGGAGATTTATTAAACTGGTGTAAAGTAGAACTGGTCTAGTTGCCCGTAGCAACCAGATTCCTCCTTCCATTTTCCAAAGGAGCTTTCCAAAATGAAAGGTGGAATCTGATTGGTTGCTGTAGGCAACTAAGTCAGTTCTACTTTACACCAGTTTAATAAATCTCCCCATTATGTCATTTTTGGTAAACCGGGAATGCCGTAAAAACAAAACCACCTGGAAAGCCTTGGTGGAAATGCTTTTTCTTTTCCTAACTTCACCTCAATTTTTGTTGCCAGTGCAAGCTATGGTAAATCACATGGTGCCATTAGAGATACGTCCTGCCCTGCCAAAAATAAGCCTGCATATGGCTATGTGAATAGAACATGTAAAAGGTTATGGCTCTTGGAATGCAAAAAAGTATAGTTGAAAATTGTCACCACGCTAAAGGGGTTTTCCAGTTTGCATTGACAGCCTATAAAATAATCATTTATGAAGGCAGCTGTAATTTTGTAATGTATTTCTTGGTGGTAACATCTTATTTCCTGTGATGTCATGGCCATGTATAAGCAGCAAGAGGGGCAGTGATAGGGGAGTATCTATGTAACTAGCTGGTGGGAGGGGCTATAAACTAGCTGGTGGGAGGGGCTATAATCTAGCTGGGTGTGTCTTTGTAACTAGCTGGGTGGGAGGAGCTATAAACTAGCTGGTTGATAGGGGAGTGTCTATGTAACTAGCTGGGTGATAGGGGAGTGTATATGTAACTAGCTGGTGGGAGGGGCTATAATCTAGCTGGGTGTGTCTCTGTAGCTGGGTGAGAGGAGCTATAAACTAGCTGGGTGTTAGGGGCAGTGATAGGAGAGTGTCTATATGTAACTAGCTGGGTGGGAGGTGCTATAAACTAGCTGGGCGTTGTTAGGGGCAGTGATAGGGGAGTGTCTATATGTAACTAGTTGGGAGGTGCTATAAACTAGCTGGGCATTAGGGGCAGTGATAGGAGAGTGTCTATATGTAACTGGGTGGGAGGAGCTATAAACTAGCTGGGTGTTAGGGGCGGTGCTGGAGATGTGGCAGAGAAAGGAGAAGTGCATTATGGATTTGGTTGGATACAGCAACAGGACGTAATAAACAAGGGTGATTTATTATGTGCTGGAAATGGGTCAGGAGGGTCCAGAGTCCAGACTGAAAAAAATAATTGAGGAAGATGTACATGAGATAAGCAACTAAGTGAGCTCCCTGCACACGGGTGTGGGCTGTCTTGCAGAAATCCTGCCGAATTTCTGTGTGTTTCTGCACTAAAAACTGCATGTGTGTTTTTGTTTCTTGGTGCAGATTTGATGCAATTTTGCTGCAGATCTGATCCTTGCATTTAAAACTGCCCAACCAATTGACATGCTGTGGATTTCAATTTCCACATGGACCGAAAAAGCAAAGGGTACGTGAGACTTGTCTAATCTCATACACTTTGCTGGTACTGTGGTATGCTGCATTTATTACATGCGAATACGTGCAGAAAAACTGCGCGCAATCCTCACCACATGCAGGTAGCGTTCCGGTGGCTGCTGTAGTGAACCTTTTCTGATGACACTGTATAGCAATATGCTCCTCTCCGCCTGCTGTATAATACGCTGCATGTTCAGGTTCTTCTAGGCAGAGACATCCAGTATTATCTGTAACCTATTTACATGACCCCTGTGAAGTGGGCTTAGTAGGGAAAAGGTTGGGCTGTCGTATCGGGTAATATTTGTGTGTACCCACATGCAGTGCTTCTTGAAATGCTACTTTTTTACCCATTTATTTTCCTCTTCTCGTTTAGGCTCTTTTGGTGCTATTTATTCTTGCATACATCCACATTGCATTTTCCCGTTCTCCTATCAACTGCTTGGAGCATGTCCGTGATAAATGGCCCAGAGATGGCATCTTGCGGGTGGAGATCCAGCTGAACTCAAGCCGAGCTCCTATCTTTCTGCAGTTCTATGACAGCGACACTTTTCCTGGACTAGTGAAAGAACCCCTGGGGGAGGAAGATGGAGAAGATGAGGAGGAGGAGATGAGTGTGGATATGTACCACAATAGCTCCATCAAGGTATTAAATTGCAAACCTTTTTCGTATATACAGTAGATGGCGAACAATTTCTTCAGCAGGCAAAATGCCTTTACACTTGGCAGTTTTTTTTTATTTTTGTCAAAAATTCTGTAGCTCATAATTTGTTCCTTTCATTTGAATGGGGATGTTTTAGCGGGAAACACACGGATTTCTGCAAGCCACATTCCGATAACTAGAACTCACTTTCTGAAATCATATCTGCCGCGTGTGAAGGCACCCTGTGTGGGTATGTTCACCTGGCGGGTTTTGACACTGTCAAAATCCGCCACATACACAGTGGTACAAACCACCGCGTTTGTTCGCTTTGGATGTTGCGGATCCACTCGTGGTGTATCTCCACTGAATGGAGCTAAACCATGAGTGGACACCAGCCGCATACCACGCAGCAGTGTCGACTTTGAATCGCCAGTGTGAACCTCTGAAAACAGTGAAAGGTAGGCACTATGCAGTCGTAACAGGAATTCTGACACTGGTGATTCATGTAATCGCTTGGAAACTATAGCTGTGCATGCACAATTACTAGCGCTAGTGTGGATGTGATTGGCAGCTGTACTTGCGTAGTAACAGCCAGGATTGGCAAACACTTTGACTGTTTTAACCCTTTAAAGAAGGCAATTTTGTTCTGCTATGCTAGTCAACCATGATGATGCAATTCGGACAACTATTGGCCTAATTGAGCATATAACCTATGGTTCGTCAGTAAAAGTCCCTTAATGTGAATTAAAAAAAATACAAAAATGAAAATTATTTAAAAAAAATTGTTCGAGTGTTTTGTGGCAGATTCTATAAAAAATATTGGACAAAAAAGTTGTGCGTGCAGGACTATTTTGTCCAGTAAAAGGAAAGACTGCCTAAGGGCTCGTTCACATGAACGTTTTTGCGTTCCATATACGGAATCATTCATTTCAATGGTTCCGCAAAACTGAATGTACTCCGTATGCAATCAGTTTCCGTATTTTCGTTTTTCTGTTCCGTTGAAAGATAGAACATGTCCTATTATTGCCCGCAAATCACGTTCCGTGGCTCTATTCAAGTCAATGGGTCTGCAAAAAATAAAATAAAATACGGAACACGTACATTCCGTACTCCGCACGTCTTCTGTATCCGATCCGTTTTTGCAGAGCCATCTATTCCAAAACAGAATGGAAAAACTGAACGGAACCTAAAATACCCCAAAAAAATAAAAAATGATCCGGAAAAAACGGCCCGCAAAACACTGAAAAAGACATACGGTCATGTGAACGAGCCCTAATGGAAATCTGACAGATACCATTATAGGCAATGGCGTCTGCTGTTGTTAAACGGGTTATCAAATAATTGATATTAAATAGTAATATCCTCAGAATAGGTCATCAATATCAGATCAGCGGGAGTCCGACAACCAGGACCCCTGCCGATCAGCTGCTCCGAGAGGCTGGCGCTCTGTGAGAAAGAAGCCTTTGGTATCACTGTACCCATAATGACCTTTACAGTACATTTGTGCCATATGTAAAAGCTGAAAATCATGCCTAAAAAATTTACTACTTGCCCACAAAAAGCTCTGAAGCATTAAAGCAGTCCTCTGGTTCAAGAAAGAAAATTCACATTCAGCTGCAGATCCTCCTATTCCTCTTCCCAAGGTAATGTGAACTTGTTTCCTTGAATTAGAGGGATGCTTTAGAAGTAAAAGACAAAAGCAAAATACTCAGGGTCCTTTTGATCTCCTCACAGGACTGAAACTGGCTGCATACCCTTACAGCCAGCTCTACAGTTTTGTGAGGACCTGATGGGTTAATTGCGGCGGATCACGGCACGCTAAAATAGAGGCCAGGTATGGGATATGGCCGGCACATGCAGGCTATGTTTCTATTCAGGCATATTAACTATATTCATTGGTGGCGCAGTTGCCACAGTCCCTCCCCTCCTCCTCCTACTCTGTTCTCATTGGTGGCGCAGTGGCCACAGTCCCTCCCCTCCTCCTACTCTGTACTCATTGGTGGCGCAGTTGCCACAGTCCCTCCTTCTCCTACTCTGTTCTCATTGGTGGTCAGCGGCAGCCGCACACAGTGGGGAGGGAGGGACTCCCCCCTTCTCCACTGTGCTGACTCAGGAGAACATGGTGCGTGCAGAGAGCATGCCATGTCCTACTGCGATTTGGCGATATAAACTAAATCGCTATCGTTGGCCAAATTTATATAGTTTATATCGCATATCGTCTAGATCGCCCACCCTTAGTGTCCACAGAGGTCCTGTCCATAAGATGGCCACTGATTTGAGGGTCATGTGACCAGTGAAGTGCCTCCTACATGCAGTTACTATTAAAGACCCTATGGGCCCGGGAAGGAAAAATTAGACATTATTAGGTTCAATAGCCAAAGGCTAGGTTATTCCCGTTTATGGTCTTTATTTAAAACACAACTTTTATTACCTATATTAAAAGTGTAACAAGTAACTCTAAAGAAAAGACACTTTAAAAATAAAACCTGGCCAGTTACTGTGGCAGGGAATGCTTTGTTAGTCCCAGTAGTGGCGAAACATGACGGGGGAGCTGCGTGTTAGATTTGAATTTAATCTGGCTTAATACTGGTGCATGTAATAGTGGTGTGCACTGCAGGCACATGCACAAGGCAGGACAAGCAATGACAATATAATTATCCAGCTCAGTGGTGATAGGGCAAGTCAGGTACAGGCTATTATAGGCATTTGGGAATAACAGACTACCTGGGAAGGATAGTGTAGATCCTCTGGGCTGCCGCGGTGCTGGATGTATTTATACCACTTCAGCATCAGACAATCTGCATACTGACCTTGTGGCAAAACTAATCGCAATCATACGGGGATAACTGACTGCCATTTTATGGTAACCAAGAGGATATGCTAACAATCTCCATACTAGCTATACAATGACTCAGAACTAACAATAATTACAGATTGATAGAAGCATTCCCTGCCCCAGTAACTGGCCAGGTTTTATTTTTAAAGAGTCTTTTCTTTGGAGTTAAATAAACGTTATGTTTTAAATAAAGACCCTAAATGGGAATAACTTAGCCTTTGGCTAATGAGCCTAATAATCCTACATGCAGTGCGTCCTCCATTCTAAGACACTACACCTGCAGTAAACGTCCAACAACGAAGCCTCAGTGGCAGGTGCAGTGTAGTTGAATGGAGGAGACATCACATGGAGGCGATTTATCTGGTCACATGGCCCTCCATCAGCGGCCATCTTATGGACAGGACCTCTGTAGGGACAGCACAAAATACTTTGTAAACAAGGGGACATACCTTATAAAATACAGAAAATGGTGCAGAATTTCAGCAAAGGCTATAATAGTCAGTGCCATATACTCATCACAAACACATTGGTCCCGTGAAGGGATGAGTGAACTTCTGTTTTCAAGTTCGGCGTACAAGGTTCGGGTTATTTAAGAATTCAGTTATGGATTCCACTTCCACGGAGCGTAACTTATGTCTGTGGTAGCGGAATCTATAACGGAATTCTTAGATAACCCGAACCTTGTACGCCGAACTTGAAAACAGAAGTTCACTCACCCTAGTCCCATGTAGCTAGAAAATGGCCAATCCATTTAAGATCAACATTTGCTTGGTTCTTAGGGGGGTTAAAAGCAGTGTCCTTACATGTACTTCCTATCCCATTCACCCCTTTTACAGGCGGGAACTGGTCAGTTGTGAGAGAATCTGGACACTGAAATACTCAATAGTGTCGCTGTATAATGGTTTCTCTTCCCTTGTAGTTCGAGCTGGACATTGAGCCCAAGGTGTTTTTGAAGCCATCACTAGAGAGGGTGACGCAGGCCTCAGATAATCAGAGTCAGGGGCTGTCTTTCAGCGATGCTGCTAGTAAAGGTGAGTGATGGCCTGCTAGAATACAAAGTAGTTCTTAATGATTACTTCAGGTGTATAAGAAAAATTTAAAGGGGTTTTTTTTTTATTTTTTTTTACTTTGATGGCCTATCCTTAAAGGGGTTCTGCAATTTGTTTTAACTGATGATCTATCCAGAGGATAGATCATCAGTTTAAACAGAACCCCTTTAAGACAGGCCTTCAGTATTAGTTTGGTCCAGGCCTGACTTATACCATCACAGATTGTTTGTTTGAAGATGTGTCGATATGACTTATGAAATGCTTTTTTGAAAGATCAGTGACACTTTAAACCCTCAGTGCGACTTTCCTCTAGTTGTGACATTTGGGTTTTCTCATGGGTGGTTTTCAGCTGTTCTAGTTGCTCATAATCTGATGCCATGTGACAAATCTTAGGGAAAGGACAGCTGCAATTTTAAGGGAAGGTCGTTTGATTTCACAGTGACAGTCTGGCCTCCGACCACCATTGCTTTCCGAGTGAAGGTGCTCGTTAGAGTACATTACATTCATTGGTACTGATCAGAGAATTGTAAGGCCCCATTCACACAGTATTTTGCTGGTGGAGACTGGTGCGGATTCTGTGGCAGTCACTGGCAGCTGTGCCGGGCGCCGACTGGAAACCACAGTGAGTGCCATTTGTTGTGTTGCTCCATTCAGGTGGAAAGGGTTTCTGCTGTGTTTTAGGTGGAAGATTTTGCCTTCACCATGTTAAGCAGTGTGCCTTTTGGTTTGGATGATCAAATATCCATTAGCAAAAGTATGATAACTACCAAAATGGCTTCATCGCTTCTTGAAATCAGCTATGCCGTTTTTACTGGATTTCCCCTTTTAAAGGGGTTTTCAGAGATTTTTATACTGATGACTTATCTTCTGGACAGGTCATTAGTATCTGATCGGTGGGGGTCTAGCACTTGGGACCCCCACCGATCAGCTGTTTTGAGAAGGGACCTGTGCTCCTGTGAGTGCCATGGCCTCCATTCTCACCGAGCACAGCGCCATATAGCGCGTGTGCTTGGTATTGCGCTCAGCCCCATTCGCTTCAATGGCGCTGAGCTGCGCCTAGTCTGTGACCAATAAACGCGTAGTCACTGGCCTAGGAAAAGCTGGGAAAAGGCAGCGACTCTACATGCATTCTCAAACAGCTGATTGATTGGCGGGGTTCTGGGTGTTGGACCCCCATCGTTCAGATACTAGTCATCAGTATAAAAATCTCGGAAAACCCCTTTAATGCAGGCCTGCTGGCCATACCCATTAGATAACTTGTCAGTCAGACACTCGTTTTCCATTAGCTATCTCTGTCTACTGCCCCATACACTTGCATATGTTCTGAATAGAGGAAAAAGGCTGCTGGCAGGCTTATGGTGGCAGCTGGTCTCCCAGAGAACAAAAGGGTCATGTAGTTGAAATCCAATAGTTCCAATACCCACTATGTCTTGTGAGGGGATAGTCGGGAGGCCCCCCATATAGCCAGCTAAAGGCTGGTTTCACATTTTTATTTATTAATTAATCTTTATTTTTTTGCAAAATTGCACATATTGGTCAATAGTAAGTTTATGAAATGCACTATAAACGGGGGGAGGTTTATCAAAACTGGTGTAAAGTAGAACCGACTTAGTTTCCCCTAGCAACCAGATTCCACTTTATTTCAAGGAGCTGTAAGAAATGAAAGGTGGAATCTGATTGGTTGCTATGAGCAACTAAGCCAGTTTTCCTTGTGTGTGTGTTTTTTTTTTCCGTAGTTTTATTTTTTATTTTATTTTGTCGTAAATGTGTAACCAAAAATGCTGCCACAAAAATTTAGTTTTACAAGCCCAAGACTATTAACGGATTCTGGGCAGAAGAAGCCATTAATATTGGTCAGTGTGGGTCTGACTCCCAGCAAACCCCGGTGACCAGCTCTTTGATATGTACCTATGATATATCAGAAGTCTTTTTGAAAACTCTGACCTTTTTTTAAAATGCTTAGGCCTTAACTTTTTGTGATGTTTATTTTTTTTTTCTCTCCAGTGTGGCCACAAGAAGAGTACATAGTCGAATATTCACTTGAATATGGATTTCTCAGGCTATCTCAGAGCACACGGCAGAGACTCAACATACCTGTGATGGTGGTGACACTTGGTAAGTGATTATGCTGTACTGGACAGCGTGAAAGGGTATTCACAGCTAAGACCTTTATGGCATAGCCAAATTCTGCCTCACCGGGTGTTAAGAGGAGATCTGTGTGGAGAAAGGGGAGTGCAGACATGGGTAGCACCGCACAGAGGAGGTGATGCCCAACCGACAAGACACCTCAAGGTGTCGAGAGATTCACCTTTTTAGAGATGGGTGTGGAACCTGCAGCTATCGTATGGAGTATTCTGCGTATATGCTAATATGCTACATATGCCTAAGATGTGAATGCCCCTTTAAGGCAGTCTTATATATATTCACCAGCAGCAGAATTTGCATAATTAGCGTCTACCGATGCGGCAGGTTGTTCCTTTTGGGAACAGCCTGATATCGATCACTGCCGGAATGCCTTCCAGCCCCAGTAACCATAATGGGGTCCGGTGGTGATCCAGCAAATATGCCGAGAAACAGCTGGACAAATACTGCTGCACGCTGTGGTTTTTGTCTGGCCGATTTCTGGCATTCTATGCCTTCTGAAAGGCTGTGCCAGCGGTGTGAAACAGGCCTTAGGCTTCAATTTCATTTTGGTAGACATTAGTACCCTAGCATTTGCTCAGGTATGTCTTTTTGAAAGCTGGTTCCTAGATCTACCTTGCATTGCATTTTATTGACCATAACTCCATCAGAATTTAAAAAAAATTATATAAATTTATACATACTTACCACAATTTACATAGACATTAAAAACAGTTAGTGACCCTGGGTAAAATTAGTTACCATGAAAATAAGTATTTGATGCTAGATCCTAATAGTTGAGTAAATACATTATTAATGAACTGCTTCTATTATCTCCCATAGGGCGCATTCATACATCCGCTCCGTTTTTTGCGTTCCGCAAAACGCGGATACCTGCTTTGTGTGCGCTGCAATTTGCGAAACAGAACGGACGGCCCATTATAGAAATGTCCATTTTTGTCCGGACAAGAATAGGACCTGCTCTATATTTTTTTGCAGGACGGCGGAATGGAACAACAGATTCACGCGGTGTGCTGTTCGCATCTTTTGCGACCCCGTTTGAAATAAATGGGTCCTCGTCTGTTCCGCAGTTTTGCAGACTTATTCATACGGTCATCTGAATGAGCCCCAAGACCACCTTCTGCTTTTTGATGGTGGGCAGTACACGCTACATCATAGTCATAAGAGCAGAATTATTACGTGGAAAATAGAAGTAGTTACTAAAACTGACCTGTCAGGAGAGGGGACAGGTCCTAATTAAGAATGAGCATTAACTGTTTCTGACTAGGAGGTTTAAAGGAATTCCCGATCCCTGCTTTTATTCCCTTGATCTTCATGGTGACCGCAGCATGATCAGAGAGGACTCCCCTGTACAGTTGGGTCTCCGGATTTCCTGGTCAATGTCATGGCTCGTAAAATGTAGACGAAAATGGGGAAAAAAAACCTTTAGGTATATTAAGCCATTATTTGGTTGTATCTGCATTTTTTTTCTCCCCAAAAATGTACCTGGTCATACAGCAAGCTGGAGGAAAATCTGTTTGAGGGCTATAATGCCATCCAGCTTTCCCAGAAGCAGATGGCACTAAAATAGTTTTATATATTATAATTTTTTTTTTTACTATTAGATTAAAAGAATGGACTTGCTCTTTAGAGTTAAGACATGGAACATCTATGGTGTTTTATAGGTCTGCTGTGTGCATAGGTCATTGTGGAGGGAGGGGAAGTAGATAAGCTGAGACCTATTTTGAATGGCGTGATCCTTTATCTATAGATTGGTGTTACTTTCCATTATTATACTGCTTGTGATAACACTGAGATAAGGCACTGCTGAAAGTGATCTTGACAGGTCAGGATATGTCTGTCTATTATTATTATTAGGCTTAGGCTTCGTTCACATCACCGTTCAGCCTTTCCGTGAGCAGGAGAACGGAAAGGACGGATTTGGCACATAACTGAGCCAAACGGAACCTAAGGACCCCATAGACTATAATGGGGTCCGTGAGGTTTCCGCTCATAGGAAGATTTTTGAAGTGAAGACAAAAGTCCTGCATGCACTACTTATGTCTCTGCTCCAAAAAGGAGAACAGAAAGGCCTAACAGTGATGTGAACGAAGCCTTAGCAGCCAGTGCAAAATATCAGGATTAAAAAAAAATATATAATATAGATGGTAAAATGATTTTTTTTTTTTTTTTTTTGAAAATGATGTTTAGCATAACATTTTTATTTCAACAATAGGTAATTTTCTGGTGACACATCCCCTTTGACTAATAGTCTCTCTCCAATTCTGTCTCAGACCCAACCCGTGACTTGTGCTTTGGAGACAGATTTAGTCGTTTTCTACTGGATGAATTTCTGGGATATGATGATATTCTCATGTCAAGTGTCAAGGCTCTGGCAGAAAACGAGGAGAACAAAGGTCTGTAAGGAAGTCGGCATGGGACAGTTTTACCGGCTCACACTTAAGTCCTTCGCAAAGTTTAACTTATTTTCTTTGTGCCTTGTTTTTAGGGTTCCTAAGAAATGTTGTTTCGGGGGAGCATTATAGATTTGTCAGTATGTGGATGGCTCGCACCTCATACCTCGCTGCCTTTGTGATCATGGTTATTTTCGTGAGTTTATACTTTTTTTATATGCATTTTATATTTTTGTCTATAGACTAACATTTGTTTCCTGACTACAGTAGTATTTTCAATGCAATTTTTATTTTCAATTTCTGTCTTAGGCCTTGTTCAAACGTCAGTGAGTTTGATCAGTGAGTGAGCCAAAACCAGGTGCGGATCAAAAACACAGAAGAGCAGCAAATCTTTCCGTTATACCTTTTCTGTGTGTATACTCCACTCCTGGTTTTGATCGAAATCACTGAAGTGTGAACTAAGCCTTAGGCCTCATGCACACGACTGTTCCGTGGTTCTGCAAAAAACTGAAGCTTTCTGCGTGCCTTCCGCAATTTGCAGAACGGAATGGGTGGCCAATTGTAGAAATGCCTATTCTTGTCCACAAAACGGACAAGAATGGGACATGTTATATTTTTTTTTTTTGTGGGGCCTCGGAATGGCGCAACGGATGCGGACAGCACACGGAGTGCTGTCCGCACCTTCCTTTCGGCCCTATTGAAGTGAATGGGTCCACACCCGAACGGCCGTGTGCATGAGGCCTTAGTCTGCAACAACCAAAAAATGTCTTCTCTTGGATGTATGTGTTTTTAAATGAGATCCTCATTGTTCTGTTAAGCAAAACAGGTATTCACTCCACTCTAGAGGGTTTTCCATGGTGTTCAATAATAGGACATGTAAAAAACGTATAATGTTTTAACTTTATAATGAGCAAGTGCCGTTTATATACAGTGTGTGGTGCAGGCCTTTAGTCCAGAATGCCGTATTAAAGCTCCTTCTCCTGCACTCTAGTAGGAGCAGGTAAACGCAGAATTGGTTTATTACCGCTTGTGCCTTTCCTCTAGGATAGTGCTCAATTAGCGCTCTGCAAGGATTACAGGAAATTACTATGCTGCCGCCTCTATTGGACCCAGTAATCACTTGATCGCTAAGCCCCCTTTTACAGGGGCGAGAATTCTGCACTGAATCTGGACTCTCTTCAATGGGGCTGTGCACATGAGCGGTGATTTACACGCATCACTTGTGCTTTGCATGAAAATTGCAGCAAGCTCTATATTATGCCTTTTTCACGCAATGCAGGCCCCATAGAAGTGAATGGGGCTGTGTGAAAATCGCAAGCATCCGCATGGTTGCTAGGAGACTATCGGGATGTGGACCCGATCTTTATCATTTTCCCTTATAAGATGGTTATAAGGGAAAATAATAGCATTCTTAATACAGAATGCTTAGTAAAATAATTGAGGGGTTAAAAAATAAAAAAATGATTAATAAACTCACCTTAATCCACTTGAACGCTCAGCCTAGCATGTCTTCTTTCTTCTTTGATGAAAAGGACCTGTGGTGACTTTACTGTGCTCATCACATGGTCCATCACCATGGGGGTGGACCATGTGATGAGCGCAGTGACGTCATCAAAGGTCCTTTAGCCAGTTTCTGAAGAAAGTAGAAAGGAGATCCGCTACGCAATCAAGTGGATGGGGTGAGTTAAATTTATTTTTAACCCCTCAATGGACAATTTACTAAGTGATTCTGAATGCCATTTTTCCTTTATAACCATGTTCTAAGATAAAATAATAAAATCTACACAACACCGATCCAAACGTTCAGGTCTGGGTACCAAACATGCCGACTTTTCTCACGCGCGTGCAAAACGCATTAAAACGCTTTGCACTTGCACTGAAAAATAGCGCATTTTCCCGCAACGCACCTGCATCTTGTCCGGCCCTCACACATGACACCCGTGTGAAAGAGGCCTAAGTGTCTCGGGTAGAGCAGATCTGCAGGGTCTGAGCAGACCTAGAATAGCTCTGCTTGTGTACACTGCCCCCAGGAGGCTGTTTTCCCCTGTAACTACTGCTCCATTTATTATTTTCTGGCAGGGAGGGGGGGATAGGGAAAAAAGAAATTCTATATTTTTTTTTTTTTTTGTTCACAGAATGGTTTAACCCCCTTCAGGACCCTGCAATTTTCACCTTAAAGACCAGGCCATTTTTAGGAAATCTGCTGTTCACTTTATGTGGTGATAACTTAAACATTTTTACTTATCCAGGCCATTCTGAGATTGTTTTCTTGTCACACTTTTTGGGACGTAAGAAGGCTTAGAAGTTTAGATGCAAATCTTAAAATTTTTTAAGAACTTTTCTAACCTTTTGTGTGTCCCACGAGAATTAAAGGGAAATGGGAATGCAATTTTAAAATTTCCCATTTTTTTTTTTTTTAGCAGATTTTTAATTTTAATCAATTTTTTTAGGCAACACATCAAACAAAACTCAATCTATTACCCTGAAGTTCAGTTTACAGAAACACCCCATGTGTGCTCAAAAACTGATGTATGGGCGGACAGCAGGCTTCAGAGTGGAAGGAGCACCATATGGCTTTAGGAGAGCGGATTTAGCTTGAATGGTAATTGGAAGCTATGTTGCATATGAAGACACCCTGAGGTGGCCCTTCAGTGGAAACCCCCAAAAAGTAGCCCCATTTTGGAAACTACACCCCTCAAAGAATCTTTCAAGGTGTGTAGTGAGCACTTTGACCTCAAAGGTGTTTTCTTGAATTAGAAAACACTTGACCGTAAAAATGAAAAAGAAATTTTTTTTTCCCACAAAGTTGCTTTACACCTACATTTTTCACTTTCCCAAAGGGTAACAGGACAAAATGCACCCCAAATTTTGTTGCACGATTTTGTTTTTCGTGTGGCACTCTAGGACTTCAGAAGTTGATCTGAAAGATCCCCCCCCCCCTCCCATGTGCCTGTTGTAGTCCAGGATAAAAACTGGTTTTGGGGTAGTGGTTGTGGTACCTCGTACAGGAGCAGGGGAGCTCGTGTTAGTGTGAATGGTGGTCAGTACAAGGACGTCCCTCTTGTCCTTGTACAAGTATGTTCTTATGGAGGAGAGCCCTACTTTCACCCATTCTCAGTGGTTGCCCTACCAGGATCTAGGGAGGCATTTCTGATTTCTGCGCACTGTGCCACAAGCCACAGTTCCTCTGGCAGTAGGGACCTGAATAGGGGTATGCTGGTATAATAGTTATCCACATAGAGGTGGTAACCCTTATCCAGCAGTGGGTGCAGTAAGTCCCCCTCGATCTTCCCACTAAATCCTAGGATGAGGGGGGCGGGGGGGGGGCGGGCATTCTGGTGGTTTTATCTGGCAATCTTTCCCTTTGTAAAAGCGGAACTTGTGGGTGTACTCAGAGCTACTCTCACAAAGTTTGTATATCTTTTATGCCATACCTTCCCCGTTTGCTAGGCAGATACTATATAGCAAAGAAAGCGAGGGTGGTGCGCTGACCTGAAGCCAATAGAAGGAGGCACTGACAACGCCGGGAACCTGGACGCGAAGGTACGTATCCAAATTGAAAAGAGAGTCCAGCTTCCAAATAGAGTGGTAACTTTAATAATTCAGTGCAGTAAAAACCAAAGACAATCCATTCTATGCGTTTCGGATCCTATAATATTGATCCTTAATCATGACAAAAGAGGGATTGTGTGAACCGGGACTAAATAGTGGCCAGCTGAAACCAAACGGGTGGCCAAAATTAGTCATAGCCACACCTCCGTACAAAGTGATTGACTGAAATACATCAAGACAAAAATAGCTATATAAAATGGCATATAACAATAAAATACAGAAAGCTGAAAAAGATCAATAGTGCAATATCAAATCGTGTTTGCAATTTAGACCATTCGGAATGCAGGAGCCTATTTGAAAAATCCAGTAAGATTCCCTGTTCAGTAGTTTCTTGCTATGGTCACCTCCTCTGACTGGTGGGTTAACTCTTTCCATTTCTGGTCAGAACATGTGGAATGTCAGAAATGTCTGCAGATTCTAGTTTTTAAACAGTTGGAAGTGCAGCCAATATATTGGAAGCGACACAAGGTGTAAGTCAGCGGTATTTTTTTCTAGCCAGCTGTAATTGCTAAAATATTTCCTACCCGAGAAACTGTTGGCAACAGCATCCAACTCCACACGATGTGCCTGGTCCGCAGAACAATTTCGTATGGTGCAAATAAATTCACCCTTGGGGATGTTATTAACAACATGTGGTGGATGGTGTTCCCTGCCGTTTCCTTACAGTAAGTATGGGTGATCACTATTATTCTCTATATTGCCAGTTAGAAGAAGATCTAAAAATGGGATGATGGAAGCATCATGATGTAAAGTGGATTTCAAACCACATGTATTATCATTGAGGAAGTCTCCAAGGAGAGGCACGCAGCCCATGTATGTTGGCCAAGGAAGGGGAGAGATTTTCGCTCCCATGGAAACTCCTGTCAGCTGAAGAAAGAAACGGTGATCAAACATGAAAAAGTTGTATTGTAGCAAAAGCATAACCACTTAACAAATGAAATCCTGAAAGGCAAGAAAATAATCAGCATAAATTAGGAGAAACCTTTGCAATGAAACAATGGCTAACTCGTGAGGGATGACGGTGTACAGCGAGGTGACATCAGCTGTAATCCAGATATAATTTGATTTCCAAGTAAAATCATGGAAGGCTTGGAGAACTGCCCTCGTATCCTGTAGGCCACCTGGGATGCACTGGACCAGCGGCTGTAAAATACTGTCCACCCAAGCTGGACATTTCTGAAAATGAGCCGATGCCTGATAATATCAGGCGCATCGGTGGAGGAAAACCTCTCTTGTGAATTTTTGGGAGAGAATGGAATATAGGGATAACGGGATGAGGAACAAAAATAAAGTCAATCTGCCTCTGATCCATAAAACCCTGTTGAAAACCCACAGATAATATATATGAGAGTTCCTGCTGATAGAGGGGTGTGGGATCGTGGGCAAGCTCCCTATATGTATTGGCATTCTCCTGCATTGCCAGATTTTGTGATTTATAAATGAGCTTGTCCAGGATCACCCCTTATCAACCCGCTTGATGGTTCCCTACGCTAGGCGCTCATAAGTTAAATTCTTGGGGGACCTGTTCACACCTGAAGACCTGAACAGAGGCCTCCAAAGCAAATAAATCTCGCTCGATTAATTCCTGAAACCTATCCAATGCAGTTGTACATGATTGGACAGGATAGAAAATATGGTTATAAGTAACAAAATTATGTGCAAAATCATGAAAAGAAGTGCATTCATGATGGGGTCGCGATTGCTGTATAAAATAAATATTAGCAAGTTCCTGGAAAAAAAAATTGGTTAAAAGTTTGGAAGGTGAAGACACACTCGGTACAGGGGATGTAGAGCTGGATGCCGTAACATCCTCAGATGAAATAAAGTCTGCAAAATGCTTTTTAATGGTGAGGTTACGTGCAAATTAGTTGACATCCAAGATAGTTTGATAAACATCGAAGTGGCAAGTAGGAGACAAGTTAAGTTCTCTGTTCAGAACATCAAGCTGAGGTTGTGAAAGAATCTTTGCTGATAAGTTCACCACCTGCTCCTGCATCCCCAATGGTCTAAATTGCAAACGCTATTTGATATTGCACTATTGATCTTTTTCTTTTTCTGTATTTTATTGTTATATGCCATTTTATATAGCCATTTTTATTTGTCTTGATGTATTTCAGTCAATCACTTTGTACGGAGGTGTGGCTATGACTAATTTTGGCCACCTGTTTGATTTCAGCTGGCCACTATTTAGTCCCGGTTCACACAATCTCTCTTGTCATGATTACGGATTAATATTATAGGATCTGAAACACGTAGACATGGATTGTCTTTGGTTTTTACTGCACTGAATTATTAAAGTTGCCACGCTATTTGGAAGCTGGACCCTTTCTTTTCATGCTAGGCAGATACTGGCGGAATCTAATCCTCCTATTGAAAAGTAATATGGACTCATCTACACTGAAATTTTTTATCAGGGTTGTACACCTCAGTAAACTTGGTGTTAAAGTGGTCAATGATAGTCCTAACCTGAACAGATTGTCAAATGTTGGGTCATTTTGGGGTGGGCACTGTGCATTGTCTTGTAGTGTAGGAATTTCCGAATTCACTCAAATTGTTTCCAGGTCATGGTCTTATTGTAAAATGGAGTCTGATAGAAAGTGTCCAAACTCCAATATTGTCTATTGTTTGGCTTCTTTACTACGCCCATATGCAGCACGAGTCCCCAGAACTTCATCATCTCTGCTGCACTTACTGGGGTCCAATCTAGAGTATACTGATGTAGGGTTCTGATCAATTAATTGTTGGGTGTATAAATTGGTTTAGGCCACCATTAAATTTACAAAATATTCAGAGAAGATGATTTGAAAAAATCAAATTCACTGAAGCCCGCACTATCTGTATTCCGGAGCTGCCCTCAAAACCCGGAATTTGGGGCTGATAATCGTCAGGGGGTGGGGTCCATATGCGGTCACTCTGGGGGGGCTACCTCCGCTGCTACCCTGGGGCGCCTTTCTAGAGGGTCCCTCATCAGCAGATGACGACGACAGCATTTTTATTTTTATTGGGGTGTGAACTGTGTAAACCTTTATTTAGTGTGAGGGGTGTGTATGTTGTGTTTTCACACGTGAAGGGGCTTGTAATAAATTTGAAATTAAATTTAGGAGTAAAAAAGGAGAAGAAAAATTTGTCTTTTCTGCGCGAAAAATAAATTAGCAGTGTAAACTGAGCAGACATGATCAGTAATGGACACTACTGATCGGTGCTCAGTGGTTGCAAAATTCTAAACTGACACTAACTGAAATTTATATATACAGGGACAGAGGGTGGTTTAGGGATCTGGAACAGCTGCAAATGGAAAAAAATATAAAAATAATCAGTGCAGCAATTCCAGATGTTTCTTCTTCTTTCAGCAGGAAAAGTTTAAATTGCAGTGGTGGTGTACCACAAGTCCCAGCAAGCCAACAAACAGCACAGAAAAGTACAGAACTCTCTGCATGCAGTTACCAGCTAGAATGGCTGCCTGCAGACAGGTTCAGCCCTCTCCTGTGCAGCTATAGCGCTACCATTGGCTGGAGCGTTGTTCCAGCCAATCGCAGTGTTGGCAGGAGGAGACAGGTGCTGATCGGTTCAGGTTCCGCACCTGCCAGATAGCTAATTCATATAAGATGGTGGCTGTCCATGTAATACAAGGGGGACTTGAATCCTGCAGTTCAGTCGATACACCCCTCAAGCAGTGAAACCTTACCCACCCATGCTCCATAGGGAGTAAGTACTGGGTTGTCTCCATGAAACGAGTGGGTGTAACATTGATCCTTAAAGGGGTTTACCGAGATGTTCATACTGATGTGATGACCTATCCTCAGGATAGGTCATAAGAATCTGATCGGTAGGGGTCCGACACCTGGGACCCTTACTATTCAGCTGTTTGAGAAGGCAGCAGCGCTCCTATGAGCGTTCCCTAGGCCATGTGACGTCACATTTTATTGTGCACGTGGTCTAGGGACAGCTCAGTCTTATTGAAGTAAATGGGGCTGAGCTGCGGTACCAAGTACAGCCACTATACAATGTACGGCGCTGTGCTTGGTGAGCAGGGAGAAGGCTGCAGTGCTCACAGGAGTGCCACTGCCTTCTCAGACAGCTGATTGTAGGGGGTCCTGGGTGTCAGACCTCCACCAATCGGGTATCCAGAGGATAGGTCATCAGTATCCAAATCTCAGAAAACCCCTTTAAATAAATGAAGTAGTAATTCAGAGTATTATGTGATTTTTGTATCAAGTTCAGAAGCCATTCAGTGGGACAAATGTAATAATTTGGGTCATCTGAATGGTGGGAAACCCTGACGGCACTGTAAATCTGGTATTAGCTGGGACTGTAAGTGTGTGTTTTTGTACTTTATGCATACACTTGATTTCCTCTTTCAGTCGTTAACCCTGTTTTGCCTCCTATAGACTCTCTCGGTGTCCATGCTCCTGAGGTATTCTCACCATCAGATCTTTGTTTTCATTGGTAAGTGGCCATGCATTGGAAAGTAAATGGTTTCTTTCGTTGGCCCTTCTTTCATGGGTTTTTTACCTCTCCTTTATAGTGGATTTGCTGCAGATGTTGGAGATGAATATGAGTATTGCTTTTCCTGCTGCCCCGCTGCTCACTGTGATCCTGGCACTTGTAGGTAGGTTAGCTGCGCAATAGCCAACAGGCTTGTTTTGCAGTCTTGCCTGCATTGCTTTAGTTTCTCTGTCTTCACAGGAATGGAAGCCATTATGTCAGAGTTTTTCAATGATACGACTACTGCCTTCTACATCATCCTCATAGTTTGGCTTGCTGATCAGTATGATGCCATCTGCTGCCACACAAACACCAGCAAGAGACACTGGCTAAGGTGAGCTGCAGGGTCTCTACATTTTGGGACCTCTTTGTATTAGTGTTTGTTTTGTCATTTAAAATGCTTTTCTGTTTTTACATTTATTTTGTGTTGTAAGGCTAAGCGCACATCCACGGCGGTGGTTCCGGTAGGAGCCTTCATTGCAGATTCCCCAAAAAAATAAAGGGTGAAATACATCTGCATGTGGCGATATTTTGTCGGTATTTCCACGGGAACAGACAGATCCCATTATAGTGACTGGGGTCCTACAGGCGCTAGCGGGATCTGACAATTCCAGTCCTAAGTGCAAGTGTGCAGCTAGCACAAGCGCCTTTCAGCCTGCAGTTGTATGGGACCCCTTATTGTGCAGCTTCAAGACCTCCTGGTTCATGTAAGCTTATTACAGAATATATCTATTCAGCGTTTATTTAGAGGGGTATTCCCATATTGGACATTGGGAGCATATCACTAGGCTATGCCCCCAATGTCTGATGGGTGCAGCTCCCAGAGGTGAGATGGAGCCTGCAAAGCGCACTGTGCATGTGTGGCCATCCTCCATTTATTTTTTGTGGTACTGCCGAAAAATATCTGAGTGGAGCGCTCGGCTATTTCTTGTTTTTTTTATTTGGTATAAGTCGGACATATATCAAAACGGGCGCTTCACACGAAAGTCTTGATCCCCTCCGCACTGGAGTGACATGCCCCTAATTTATTAAGAGGACTGTTAAATAAGGCTGTTGGCCCAGAATGTAAGCTGGTGTATCTTTGAGCTATTATTTACCAGATTCTGGCTTAATAGCGCTGTACTCTAGCTTTGGAACCCCCACAGAGTGACCCTATCGCTAAGACCCCCATTGGTCAGACAGTTATCCCCTATTCTATGGGCAGGAATACCCCTTTAGATTATAGCAAGTCTGCTGGGCTACAACCATGACCCTCCTGCTGAGCCCTATTCATACCACTCCCATTTTTGAGTGTGGCGTAAAACCCCCAATTTGCAAATGGCAGTCATACAAACGTGGGACTTTTTGGTTCCACTTTCCTAGTGCACAGGGTTTGACAAATGCTCCTCAGGGTCCCTTGTTCTGTGTTTGTTTTTTAGTTTTTTTTTGTTGTTTTTTTACATGTATTTTGATAATGCAGAAAAACTGGTATTTGCTATTGCGGCGTTATGTGTAGTCAGTGAAAGTCCAACGTGATTCATTGTAATTTCATCGCATGGCCCTTTTTCCTTACAGATTCTTCTACCTTTATCACTTTGCATTCTATGCCTATCACTACCGCTTCAATGGTCAGTACAGCAGCCTGGCTCTGGTAACATCCTGGCTCTTCATCCAGGTAATGGCTTTCCTTACACTATAGCTATTCATACATTTCATTCATGTGATGTCATAGAAATGAAACGTTTGTATTGGTGAGACTGTACATTTACGTTGAATGCTCTGCACGAAAACCTACGTCTGCATTGCCATAAGATTTGACAGTTAGAAGCAATGACATGATGTCATTTTGGTCTGTCGGGATCCATCTTATGTTGGATCAGGCACAACATTCTGTTCTTTCATAACCTCATAGCACAGGTTATGTTTTCATGCTTAGCTTATCTTGCATTTAAACAGCTCCTTTTGAGTACACCTACATGACAAGGTCCTACATTTTCTTGTCTGGGGCTTCTGCATTGCCCTGCCATGTACATTGTATGTGTGCATGTTAAGAACCACTTGAAAGTGACGCTGTCGACATGCTGTGCTTCCCGGTTAACCCAAATCGCACCCAAAAAATATTGTGCATTTAATTGATATGAGTGGTCTAGTTAGCCCACTGTATTGGAGGGGAGCACTGTGTGTATATATACAGATGCATGGTGGGATTTTTTGAATGTTGCAGTATTTCATGGACTTTATTGTGGGGAGTATCCATGTAATTCTTCAGCAGTAATGTGTACTCAGGAGACTACCCTACAACTGATTGCCAGGGTTTACGCTGGGTTCACACCTGAGCGTTCTGAAAGGAGCGCTCTGTATGCGCGATTGTACCGGCGGTTGCAATCGCGCATGCAGAGACAAGCGAACGCCCATGTACGGGAACGTGCGACAAGACGCCCCAAAGAAGCTCATGTACTTCTTGGGGTGTCGGGCGTTTTACAGCGGTATCGTACGCGCTGTAAAACGCCCAGGTGAGAACCATTCCCATAGGGAATCATTGGTTTCTCCTTGTTGAGCGTTTTACAGCGCGTAGGAACGCGCTGTAAAACGCTCAGGTGTGAACCCAGCCTTAGAGAAACCGGACCTGCAGCTTTATTTTCTAAAAGGGATTTTTCTTGTTGAGGTAAACCTTCTCATATTAGAAGTAGGTTGAGAAGGTTGTAAGCCTCTATAGATACCTGTGTTGTGGGCAAAGTTGTAAAGGCACATACAATACAGCCATTTTAAAATGCCACCTCCCATGTTATAGTTATTGTGTGGAGTCTACAGTTGGTCGCACTTTGTCACATGTGGTAATATAAATTTCAGACACTTTGCTAAAATGTGTTCGCTATTATGAATGTGCCTGATTGATGCTGAGCTTTCTGTTCCCACAGCACTCTATGATCTATTTTTTCCATCACTATGAACTTCCCGCCATACTTCAGCAGATCCGCATCCAGGAAATGCTCCTTCAAAATCAGCAGGCTGGTCAGAATCAAACCAGCCTTCAGGACAACCTGAACAACAACACTACATCTGAGCCATCCATTGTAACGCCTCCCCCTGCCCCCAGTTTTACTCTCCAGCCTCCGGCCTCTAGTTTAGTTGCTGCAGGTGTTGTGTCAACTGATACTCCTTCAAGTGGCGGTGTGGCTACAGCACAACCCGTAGAAGATGTTATAGAGCTTCTGTCTGAGGAGCCGATTCAGGATACGGCTAGGAGCCAACCTCTTGAAGCTGGTACTACAGAAGTGACGCAGACTGGTGACCCGCCTCCTATTCTGCCAACTGCTACACCTGATAACATTCCCAAAAAACTGACTGAACCCCAAGTGCAAGTAGCCACAGACTGTAATCCAGTAAGATTTTCAGTTACCAGCACTGATCGAGAGCAGAACAATCTGTCATCCTCTATGTCGTCAGGGCTGCTCTCAGAAGCTAGTGCGCCACAGCCGAGTGCAGAGGCTGAGCAGGGGTCTGAATTGTGAGCGGAATCTCGGATTCACACCGACTGCCCTTAGCGCGCTGTGTACAGGAGAAATGCATTTCTCCTAAGGAGGAGCTGTCTGGACCATTTATCTCTTTGCAACTGGAGTGACTGGTCTGCAGCGCACAAAACCAGATTCTAAAAAAATTGCGCAATGCGTGAGATGCGTTCACGCACAAGGACTGACTGCAATCGCTTTTCTTTCATTATTCAATAAAATGCGGCTTAACGGCCTAGGAAAACGTAACGTAAATGGGTAACGGGGCTGCCGGTCTCTGACACACACAGTTTGTGGGCATATATGTTGTGTTCACGATTTGTATGCACTGACATGCACGCTGGTGTCTCCACGGGTCGATGCAACGTGGTTCCTGTTGAGTTTTAACAGCCATATTTCAGATTGATAGGTTTCCAGAGGCTTTATTACAGAGGCCCTAGGGGCAATATAGCGTTTCATAATTTCACTCCACAACCACTGGACCAAGGATGAGTGAACTTATGATTTCTTTAAAAAAAAAAATGTCCACAGATATTTTCTCTCTACTTTTTTGTTCTACTTTCACCCTGTGTGACCAGTGCTTACTTTATTCTGAAAGCTATGGAATGTAAGTGCATAAGCTGGGACAGAGGTGTTTGTGGAGGTGCCCTGGTTGTGGCAGAAGGATAACATGTGTGCCTTTCCACCTATGACTGAAGAAAGAAGCTGCTCACGAATGTGTAAAACCTGTTTTGCTATTACATTGCACTTTTTTGTAAGTAGAAGTATGAAGGCTATATACAGATAAAGATGACGTACATATATATGTGTGTTTTATGTTTGCATATGCACTTACATATATAGGACAGAAATAAGTGGCCAACAAGATGTATTCCCGAAGCTGCACTCGTGAATAAAATTGGATCAGCACTTCCGTCATGGAGTCTGGTCTGAAATGTAATGATTGTTCCTCAAAAAACACCAAGTGCTGTTCAACATAATTACTTTATATATCCTTAGAATTATCTGATGCTGAACGTTAAATTTCCTAGATAGATTTAAAAGATAGCTTGCTGGTTGCCTGTTAATGGTTACACTGTATGCAGGAAGCTCACATGCTCCCTCTAGTGGTAGCTGCTGGCAGCCATCATTTTATCCTTTTTAAATATATATCTTCATAAGCTCTGTTATCAGGCTACATTAAGAAATAAGCAACAGAAGTTTGAACCTCTTAAAGGATATGGTGTTAAAAAGTCGACATTCCCTTTAAAGCCATTTGTAAATTATACCTTTTTTTTGTCCTATATCAATGTGTTTCTTTAAAAAGGATTTAACACCATTTTATATTTGTATGGCTTCAGTTTTGTAGTTTTCTTTTTTTGTTTGCACCTTCTGTTTGTTTTTTTTTTTTTTTTTTTTTTTTTGCTTTAACTTGTCTGGCAATATTCTTGTTATTTTTACAGGACGAGTGTCAGCTGAAATTATATCCTTATACAGTCCAGGTGGATGGACACAGTCTGCAGTCTACCACTTAAAGTGCCAATATATATATTTTTTTAACACATTTTTTATAAAAATATAAAATGGTGATTTCCTTTTTAAAGGAAGATTACTGTTGGAATACAAGCTTCAGAATTTTAACTAATTTGCCTTATTATGCATCTTTAGTGTTTCTCCCGTTCCAATTAAAGGATAAATAACGTTTCAGAAAACTTCTGATATTTCATAGAGACACTAGTAATTTTGATCAGGTGGGAGTCTGAGCCCTGAGACCCCCACTGACCACTAGAAGCCGGGTAGACAAACACTCGCATATTGTGCACACTCTTATTGCCGCAGGAGAGCAAGTGAGACACACTCAATAGAAAGTCTGTGGGCCCATTTCTATTCTGTTTCCTAATTCTAGCGAACAGTGGGGGTCTTAGAACTCAGACCCCCACCAATCAAAACCTTTTAGCATGTGCCTGTCAAAAGTTTTCTAAAAGCTCAGGACTCGGGCTAATTGATTTAACATTACTGAATTCTTTATTCTTCTGTATGTTATATCCAGGCTTTGTCGCATGTCCATGATTTGTGATCTATGGAGGCTTCATTTCTATACAACAATGGCACCAGCACTTACCATTGCTTTGTGTTGTAGCAGAGTCTCCAGTATATAGCAATACATTGAAGTTTTAGTCAAATAAAGTCCTGCCCCATTTTACCTTTTTACGGGTAGTCCAAAGGCATCCGAGAAGCCACTTCTTTGGAACATGACTGGTATATGGTAGAAAGCAGCCTTTCAAATGTGTCAGTCCCTGAGAAGTATATGAAGGGTATTTTCTCTGGTAGGAGAATTGTTTAATGGCTCTACACTAAAATGACATTGATATACGTAATACAGCGTTCCAGATTCCTTCTCCCTTAGAAACGTGCCGATGAGTATTTGCCAGGAAGTCTATTTAAGCTCTTAGAATTTTGCATTGCTGCCTGTTCGAATTATTATTATGCAAAAGTGGCTTCCGGACGAATCTAGCTTCTCGGGGTTGAGTTTTGGCCACCATCATGATACAACATGTCAGCACTACATGTGCATGTACATTTAACAAAGTTTTCCCTGCAGTGATTGTGGCGGCATTTGATTTGAAGTGGACATATCTGTTTGGCAAAATAATTTATTCCCCATTCAATAACCTTGAACTCTACATTCCATTCATCCGGTGTTGCTACTAGATGTTTATAAAAAAAGGTCCAGATCGGTATTACCATTTGGGGGTGTGTCCCTGTGCAGTCTACAGTCCACGTGCAGCACTGATTGGACAGTGTTGCCTTGTGCAGGGACACACCTCAAACTGGTAAGACCCATCTGGACCTTTATTAATAAACCGAGTAGCAATTACACGGGCTATGCATGAAGCTATTAAAACAGGCCTGTCAGGAGTGGTGACAGGTCCTCTTTAACAAGGAAAACCACCATAATACACTACACATGCAGCATTGTTCACTTTATAGACAAAATGCAGCATGCTTTGAAATAACCTAAATATCCTAGTTTTAAAAGCAGTTCTTAAGTCAGGGAGCGAAATCTTTCATCTTCGCAGAGCATCACACGAAAACCTCTTCCCCAACAACCCCTTTGTGAATTGCGACTAACACTACTTTGTATTCCAACAATAGTTTTCCTGAAACATGAAAGCCAACTTTCGGCGTTGACTTTGGTATGAGTTATTAATAAATGGTGTAACTAGAGCCGCATTGCTTACTACCCATGCTAAGACCCATTTGGAAGGGTCTAATAGAAGCCTGCAGAATGGCCTCTCAGAGGCATCTTGGATCGATACCCCATGCATATGCAGCAACCGACCCTATGCATAGCTTAGAGAGAGCTTAATATTTCTAGTGATGAGAAATGGAATAATTATTGGGGTGTGACTGTTCTGTGACCCCATCATCCCATGTTCTATTTAATTGTACCTCAGAAAATTCATAAAAATTGATAAATTGTGTTTGTATATATGTTAATAAATATTCTATCTTAAGCACACAGTGATCATGTGTATAAGGAAAGTCCTGTTTAATGTACTATATCCTTTATGGGAACAGTGAGTTGTGTGACCACTAGTTGGCAATGTCAAGTAATGATTATGCGTTTTCCCTAGCTACAAGACAAGTGGAAATTAATAATTTCAGAGATTTGTCCCGTAACACAGTGCACAATGTACACTCACCTAAAGAATTATTAGGAACACCTGTTTTATTTCTCATTAATGCGATTATCTAGTCAACCAATCACATGGCAGTTGCTTCAATGCATGTAGGGTTGTGGTCCTGGTCAAGACAATCTCCTGAACTCCAAACTGAATGTCAGAATGGGAAAGAAAGGTGATTTAAGCAATTTTGAGCGTGGCATGGTTGTTGGTGCCAGATGGGCCGGTCTGAGTATTTCACAATCTGCTCAGTTACTGGGATTTTCACGCACAACCATTTCTAGGGTTTACAAAGAATGGTGTGAAAAGGGAAAAACATCCAGTATGCGGCAGTCCTGTGGGTGAAAATGCCTTGTTGATGGTAGAGGTCAGAGGAGAATGGGCCGACTGATTCAAGCTGATAGAAGAGCAACGTTGACTGAAATAACCACTCGTTACAACCGAGGTATGCAGCAAAGCATTTCTGAAGCCACAACACGCACAACCTTGAGGCGGATGGGCTACAACAGCAGAAGACCCCACCGGGTACCACTCATCTCCACTACAAATAGGAAAAAGAGGCTACAATTTGCACGAGCTCACCAAAATTGGACTGTTGAAGACTGGAAAAATGTTGCCTGGTCTGATGAGTCTCGATTTCTGTTGAGACGTTCAAATGGTAGAGTCCGAATTTGGCGTAAACAGAATGAGAACATGTATCCATCATGCCTTGTTACCACTCTGCAGGCTGGTGGTGTAATGGTGTGGGGGATGTTTTCTGGGCACACTTTAGGCCCCTTAGTGCCAAATGGCCATCGTTTAAATGCCACAGGCTACCTGAGCATTGTTTCTGACCATGTCCATCCCTTCATGACCACCATGTACCCATCCTCTGATGGCTACTTCCAGCAGGATAATGCACCATGTCACAAAGCTCGAATCATTTCAAATTGGTTTCTTGAACATGACAATGAGTTCACTGTACTAAAATGGCCCCCACAGTCACCAGATCTCAACCCAATAGAGCATCTTTGGGATGTGGTGGAACGGGATCTTCGTGCCCTGGATGTGCATCCCTCAAATCTCCATCAACTGCAAGATGCTATCCTATCAATATGGGCCAACATTTCTAAAGAATGCTATCAGCATCTTGTTGAATCAATGCCACATAGAATTAAGGAAGTTCTGAAGGCAAAAGGGGGTCCAACAGCGTATTAGTATGGTGTTCCTAATAATTATTTAGGTGAGTGTATATACTACAGTTCCCCAGGTTTGGTGGTGAAAATTACATTTTTAGGCTACATGCACACGACCATATCCGTTTTGTGTGCATTCTGCATTTTTCCCATTAATTGAAAGGATTATTTTTGTCCACAGAACGAACCAGAATAGGAAATGTTCTGTAATTTGCGGAGCTAGACATCAGAACGTTTAGTGAATGGTTATTCATAAATTCTCTTTCTCGTAGGTGACAATTCTTTGGGGCGAATTAAGCCCTGCACAGTGAGAAAAAAGGCTTTTATGTGGGGTTACTTGTGACATTTTTACACCACTTGCTCCAGTGTTGGAACGTGGGTTTGGCTAGCTATGATAGAAAGATAAATCCAGATTTATCACTGCAATAAAAAATTGCAACAAACTCACTCCAGTAAGGGGGTGGCATAGAAAGAGTAGCATTTCTACATAAGTGTTAGGTTTAATCTATTCCTGACCGCCTTACGAATACATACTTTGGCAGTCGAGACTTTAAAGATGGCGCCCGCAGGTGTTTTAAACAGCGGGCACCCGGGGCTAATGTATGTGATCATCAATAATGTAGATCACACACATTTAATCCCTCAGATGTTGTGGTCTAAGGTGACCATGGCATCTGTGAGGATAAAAACCTGGAGCACGCGCTCCTGGCCATGCACTGGTTCCCCCCCCTAGCGCCGATGATGTGTGTGGCAGTCTCTGTACTCCTGAGTGATACGAGGCTGCCGCACATTAGTCACTATGGCGCCCCTTCAATGGGAACACAGTGTATTTCTCACAGACTAGAGTACTAATGCATTGGAGTCTGAGAGAAGAAATCTAATGATTGATTGTTCAAGTTCCCTAGGGAACTATTAAAATGTGTATATAAAAATTCTAAATCGTCCCCCTTTCCTCAAAATAAAAATACATAATTAAAAAAAACATCATGGACAAAGGTGTGTGCGTGCAAAACACCCGTACTTCAAACGGTGAAGCAGAAAAAAAAAAATGACCGCTACTGTTTTTTCGTTGCTTTGCATCCAATAACAAATTGACTAAAAAGTGATCAGTTTGTATTATTTTCTAAAAAAGAAAAACTAAACATATGTGGTATCATAACTAGGCTTGAGTGAATCAACCTTCAAATCATAGATCAAAAGTCGTTTTGTTCAAATACTTCAATGTTAATGCTGTTTCCTTACAGAATTAAAAGGTATTGGCTCCAAGGAGCCAAAGTTCGTTTTGCCCATAGTCGTGCAAGACTTTGGTGAATTCGTACTGTATTATCTGCATATTTCCATATTTAATGGGAACAGGACGGATCCGTTTTGCAGCCCATAGACTTCTATTATGACGGAATGAATAATGGAATGGGTTATGGTCCGTGGTAACGGAATCCATAATGCAATTCACCTTTTACCACCAAATGAAGTGTGAACAAATTTCATAAGCGGAAATTCGCTTGCTCTACTTGCTACCATAGTCCACTTTGGATTCCTGTTTTAAATTGATTTTAAATATGCCGATAGCAATGCAAAACGAATTCACCAAAGTCTTATGTGACTTCGGGCGAGACAGACTTTGACTTCATGGAGCCAACACTTTTTAATGCTGTACGGAAACGGCATTAAGGGGAGATCCAACCCCTTAAATGTTACCCCGTATGGCTGGGCCCCTTGCAGAGGTTATACTTTACCTGGCTCTCCGGCCACCACTGAGTCGCCCTGTTGCGTGGATGAAAACATCCGGCATCGGGGGAGACAGCCAATAGCAGGCCACAATGGAAACGAGACTCCCTAGCGTCACCTTCAATGCTAGGAAGGCATTGGCTGCCCCCCCCCCCTTTCCACACGCTGGATGTTTTCATCCACGCAGTGCGGGCGCCAAAAGCGGCGCGGATCCCGGAGAGCCAGGTAAGTATATCCTCTATCGGGGCCCTGCCGTATAGCGAGACATTTTAGGGGTTGGATAACCCCTTTAGCATTGAAGTAGTCGAATGATTTGCACAAGCCTAGTGGTAATCATACTGCTTCATAGAGTGAAAATAAACAGGTCAATTTTACCACAAAGGAAACGTAAAAACAAAACCCATAAAACTGTGGTTATATAGTAACATAGTACATAAGGCCAAAAAAAGACATTTGTCCATCCAGTTCGGCCTCTCATCCTCTTTCCCCGTGCCTTTTGTAACCCGTACCAAGAAGGGAGGAGGTGTATCAAGCAGCGCGGTTTTCCACTTTCTTGATTCTCATCCTCCAAGTTGATCCAGAGGAAGGCAAAAAAAAAAACTGAGAGGTAGAAGCCAATTTTCCCCATTTAGGGGAATAAAAAATTCCTTTCAGACTCCAATCAGGCATAGAAACATAGAATGTGTCGTCAGATAAGAACCATTTGGCCCATCTAGTCTGCCCAATATATCTGAATCCTATGAATAGTCCCTGGCCCTATCTTATATGAAGGATAGCCTTATGCCTATCCCATGCATGCTTAAACTCCTTCACTGTATTTGCCGCTACCACTTCTGCAGGAAGGCTATCCCATGCATCCACTACTCTCTCAGTAAAGTAATACTTCCTGATATTACTTTTAAACCTTTGCCCCTCTAATTTAAAACTGTGTCCTCTTGTGGTAGTTTTTCTTCTTTTAAATATTCTCTCCTCCTTTACCGAGTTGATTCCCTTTATGTATTTAAAAGTTTCTATCATATCCCCTCGGTCTCTTCTTTCTTCCAAGCTATACATATTAAGGTCTTTTAACCTTTCCTGGTAAGTTTTATCCTGCAATCCATGGACCAGTTTAGTAGCTCTTCTCTGAACTCTCTCTAGAGTATCTATATCCTTCTGGAGATATGGCCTCCAGTACTGCGCACAATACTCCAAGTGAGGTCTCACTAGTGTTCTGTACAGCGGCATAAGCACTTCACTCTTTCTACTGCTTATACCTCTCCCTATACATCCAAGCATTCTGCTGGCATTTCGTGCTGCTTTATTACATTGTCTGCCTACCTTTAAGTCTTCTGAAATAATTACTCCTAAATCCCTTTCCTCAGATACTGAGGTCAGGACTGTGTCAAATATTCTATATTCTGCCCTTGGGTTTTTACGCCCCAGGTGCAGAACAAAAGGAATCAGAATAACTCCCTGGATCAACGACCCCTCTCTAGTAGCTATAGCCTGTAATAATATTATGCTCCAGAAATACCGTATTTTTCGCCGTATAAGACGCACTTTTTCTTCCCCCAAAATGGGGGAGAAATGCCCCTGCGTCTTATACGGCGAATGCAGTCAGTTTTAAATCGCTGGCAGCGATGTAAAGAGAGCGAGGACTCGGGGAGGGACTGGGAGGAGGAGCTGGGGCCGGCAATAGCGGCGGGGCGGTGCAGTCACTGTACTAAAGGCCCGCCACTCCGGTATACTAATAAAATATGTCATATTCAATGAATGGTTATTAAATATGCCTCTTTATGCCTAATAGTACCTTAAATCCTTAGCGCTTCAGTAGTATGCAGGCTGGGCGGGCGGCAGCGTAACTCCCTGATGTCACGTGCCTGCGCCGCCTACTTTATGAATGAAGCAGGCGGCGCAGGCAAGTGACGTCAGTGAGTGACGCGCCGGCTGCCCGGCCTGCCGGCATTGTACTGAAGCGCTTCGGATTTAAGGTACTTTTAGGAATAAAGAGGCATATTTAATAACTATTAATTGAATAAGACATATTATATTAGTATACAGGAGCGGCGGGGGATCTGTGGATGGCACAGTTATGGGCTGGGAGGGTCTGTGGATGACACATGTATAACAGTGCCATCCACTGATCCCCCCCTGTAACAGTGCCAGCCACAGATCCCCCTGTAACAGTGAAAGCCACAGATCCCCCCCCATAACAGTGTCTGTCATCCACAGTTCCCCCCATAAGTGTCCGTCATCCACAGATCCCCCCATAACAGTGTCCGTCATCCACAGATCCCCCCATAACAGTGTCCGTCATCCACAGATCCCCCCCATAACAGTGTCCGTCATCCACAGATCCCCAGTAATAGTGCCATCCACAGACCACCTAGTTCCAAACCCACAGCACACCTTTTGGTTAAAAATATTTTTTTTCTTATTTTCCTCCCCAAAAACCTAGGTGCGTCTTATACGCCGGTGCGTCTTATACGGCGAAAAATACGGTACATCCAGGCCCCTCTTGAATTCCTTTATTGTACTCACCATCACCACCTCCTCAGGCAGAGAGTTCCATAGTCTCACTGCTCTTACCGTAAAGAATCCTCTTCTGTGTTTGCGTACAAATATTCTTTCCTCCAGACGCAGAGGATGTCCCCTCGTCACAGTCCTGGGGATAAACAGATGATGGGATAGATCTCTGTACTGACCCCTGATATATTTATACATATTAATTAGATCTCCCCTAATTTTGATCATCGTTCAGGGTACTGTAGCTGACCCATTCCAGTTATTACTTTTAGTTGCCCTCCTCTGAACCTTCTCCAGCTCTGCTATGTCTGCCTTGTTCACTGGAGCCCAGAACTGTACACAGTACTCCATGTGTGGTCTGACTAGTGATTTGTAAAGTGGTAGGACTATGTTCTCATCACGGGCATCTATGCCCCTTTTAATGCAACCCATTATCTTATTGGCCTTGACAGCAGCTGCCTGACACTATTTTTTGCAGCTTAGTTTGCTGTTTATTAAAATTCCTAGATCCTTTTCCATGTCAGTGTTACCGAGTGTTTTACCATTTAATATGTACGGATGACTTGCATTATTCCTTCTCATGTGCATAACTTTACATTTGTCAGTGTTAAACCTCATCTGGCACTTATCTGCCCAAGCCTCCAATCTATCCAGATGGCTCTGTAGTAGTATACTGTCCTCTTCAGTGTTACCTTACACAGTTCTGTGAAAATTTATATTTTACTATGCAAGCCTTCTACAAGATCATTAATAAATATATTGAAGAGAATAAGGCCCAATACTGACCCCTGAGGTACCCCACTAGTGACAGTGACCCAATCTGTGTGTACCGTTAATAACCACCCTCTGCTTTCTATCACTGAGCCAGTTACTTACCCACTTACAGATGTTTTCTCCCAGTCCGAGCATTCTCATTTTATATACTAACCTTTTATGTGGTACAGTGTCAAATGCTTTGGAGAAGTCCAGATATACGACAGCCATTGATTCGCCGCTGTCAAGTCTAGAACTTACCTCCTCATAGAAAGTGAATAAATTAGTGGTGGAATATTTTTTATTTTATTAAGTCCACCCCATTTGGATTTTTTTTTTCCCCACTTCACTTCCCACAGAAACATGCCCTCATCTGGCTATGTTAATGGAAAAGTTGTGGCTTTGGGAAAGCTGGCATTAAAAAAACGAAAATGAAAGAATGGAAAATCGCCATGTCATTAAGGGGAAAAAGATGCATCTTTTTAATAAACAACATGCAGAGCTTGATAGATTTGATGCAAAGTATGACAATGTGGAATCAAGCAAAGCTGACTTCAAATATTACCCACAAAACTAAAACCTGCAAAAAACTGTATGGACCTCAGAGGGTTTTCCAGGTATTAACAATTGATGATCAGCTTTTTTCAGGAGCTGCAGCATTGGAACTACAATGCTCCATATTTTATAGTTACTGGTTACTGCAGCACTGCCCCTGTTCACATGAGTGGGAGCAGCGCTAAAATAAATGGTAGAAGTGGTTGATTCACAAAATTATTACAAAGCTAATTTGCTAATGAAGCTAATTTGACTTTGCTAGTGCTTGAAGTGCTAAAATCTGAATAAAGTATTTGTCACAAACTGGTATTTTAACCACATTGATAATATAAGGTTTACCTCCCTCTTCATTACCAAGACTAGTGCAGTGTCGAACTTCAAAATCGTTAAAATAGCTAAAAATTTAAATATGAAAGTTTAAATCACCCCTTTCCATAGAATAATAAAAATAACCAAAAGTATAAACGTCATGGGTATTGCTGCAACCAAAAACGCTTGTACTTTTAAAATCTAAGAATATTTTTCAAATACAGCAAATGGTGTAACAGAAAAAAAGGTCAAAATGGCCAATTTGCCATTTTTCATTGCTTCTCTAATAAAATGTGATCAAAAAGTCACATACACTACAAAATGGTATCAATAAAAACTACAGATGGTTCCGCAAAAAAACTAGCCACGCACACAGCTCAGTAGATATAACTTTTTTTTTTTTTACAAGTTTAAGTATATTTTTACAGTATTTAGACTTAAAAACCTAATACATATGTGGTAATGCTGTAATTGTACTGACTAGGGATGAGCAAATTTCATATTTTCAAGTCCGTGTACTGATTCGTGTTGTGGTTATTACTGAATTGCGTTATGGATTCCGTTACCACGGACCATAACGCAATTCCATGAAGGAATGCATAACTGAATGCCTTTTAGAGGAATTCCGTTATTCATTCCGGCATAATAGAAGTCTATGGCCTGAATAATGGATCCGTCTGGTTTACGTTATGTAGGAGAGGACTCCAGCATAACGGAAACTGGATGGATCCGTTATGCAGGCCATAGACCTCTATTATGACAGAATGCCTCTAAAGGCATTCTGTTATGCATTCCGTCCTGGAATTGCGTTATGGTCCGTAGCAACGGAATCCATAACACGAGTACTGACCTACAGAATGAAGGACACAGGTGAGTTTTGCCACAAACAGAACGCTGTGGGAACAAAACCCATAAAGCAGTGGAAGTATTGAGTGTTTTATTTTATTTTTTTTTCCAATTCCACCCCATTTGGAATTTTTCTCCCCCCCTACGTCCCACTGTATTGTATTCCATATTAACCACTTCAGCCCCGCTAGCTGAAACCCCCTTCATGACCAGAGCACTTTTTACACTTCGGCACTACACTCCTTTCACCGTTTATCGCTCGGTCATGCAACTTACCACCCAAATGAATTTTACCTCCTTTTCTTCTCACTAATGGAGCTTTCATTTGGTGGTATTTTATTGCTGCTGACATTTTTACTTTTTTTGTTATTAATCAAAATGTAACGATTTTTTTGCAAAAAAATGAAATTTTTTACTTTCAGCTGTAAAATCTTGCAAAAAAAAACGACATCCATATATACATTTTTTGCCAAATTTATTGTTCTACATGTCTTTGATAAAAAAAAAATGTTTGGATAAAAGTTATAGCGTTTACACACTATGGTACAAAAATTTTTGAAACTGCTCTGACTTTCTGAGCACCTGTCATGATTCCTGAGGTTCTACAATGCCCAAACAGTAGAAAAACCCCACAAATGACCCCATTTCGGAAAGTAGACACCCTAAGGTATTTGCTGATGGGCATAGTGAGTTCATAGAACTTTTTATTTTTTGTCACAAGTTAGCGGAAAATGATGATTTTTTTTTTTCTCTTTTTTCCTTACAAAGTCTCATATTCCACTAACTTGCGACAAAAAATAAAAAATTCTAGGAACTCGCCATGCCCCTCACGGAATACCTTGGGGTGTCTTCTTTCCAAAATGGGGTCACTTGTGGGGTAGTTATACTGCCCTGGCAATTTAGGGGCCCAAATGTGTGAGAAGTACTTTGCAATCAAAATGTGTAAAAAAATGGCCTGCAAAATCCGAAAGGTGCACTTTGGAATATGTGCCCCTTTGCCCACCTTGGCAGCAAAAAAGTGTCACACATCTGGTATCGCCGTACTCAGGAGAAGTTGGGGAATGTGTTTTGGGGTGTCATTTTACATATACCCATGCTGGGTGAGAGAAATATCCTGGCAAAAGACAACTTTTCCAAATTTTTTATACAAAGTTGGCATTTGATCAAGATGTTTATCTCACCCAGCATGGGTATATGTAAAATGACACCCCAAAACACATTCCCCAACTTCTCCTGAGTACGGCGATACCAGATGTGTGACACTTTTTTGCAGCCTAGATGCGCAAAGGTGCCCAAATTCCTTTTAGGAGGGCATTTTTAGACATTTGGATCCCAGGCTTCTTCTCACGCTTTAGGGCCCCTACAAAGCCAGGGCAGTATAAATACCCCACATGTGACCCCACTTTGGAAAGAAGACACCCCAAGGTATCCAATGAGGGGCCTGGCAAGTTCGATCGTACGCGCTGTAAAACGCCCAAGTGTGAACCATTCCCATAGGGAATCATTGGTTTCTCCTTGTTGAGCGTTTTACAGCGCGTAGGAACGCGCTGTAAAACGCTCAGGTGTGAACCCAGCCTTAGAGCTCCGCAGTCAAGAACAGCTCAAAAAAATCCCAGGGCCGAACCGATCTGAGCTGTCTCAACCCGAACTCCAGACTGGGCAGTGAAAGGGGGAACTACAGGTGCGGCTGAAGTTGGGGACTGCCAATCAGGGTTTGCCAGCACCTCAGGGATTCTAGGGGCTCTACGGGCACGTCTTTGCGGTGGCTGCGACGGGGTCACTACTGCACGTGCCACCGTACCAGCTTCAACTGCCCTTCTGGTGCGCGCTAATTCACCAGGTTGTACGGCAGTGCTGGTACTAGGTCCAGGGAGGGCTGGGCTGCTGGTGTATGCCTCACCACGTAATCCGACAGCACCAGCCCCACTCTGCTGCTCTTGAAGCGGATCCTGCGCAACCTTTGGTCTAGCGACACGGGGCCGGGTATGCCTGGTGCTATCAGGGACCTCAGCCTCCTCGTCCGAACTTTGGGTCAGAGAGCCACTGCTTTCTACAGGTTCGTATTCTGACCCGCTGGATTCATCAGATGAGGGTTCCCATTCCTCATCCGACTGGGTCAGAAGCCTGTAGGCCTCTTCAGAAGAATACCCCCTGTTTGACATTTTGGGCAACTAAATTTAGGGGTATTCCCTGAGACTACCCAAGAAAAAAAAGCAAGCCTGTCTTACAAAGGGGAGGCTAGCGAAGTACCGGAGGCCGCTGCGGTTGATAAAAAATGTCAAAACTGATTTTTTTTTTTATCGCCGCAGTGCGTGTAAAGTGATTGTGCAGTGAACCAAAAAAAAATTTTTTTTTGTCACTGCGGTGGGGCGGGCGTGGGCGAACGCACGTGTGGGCGACAGATCAGGCCTGATCGGGCAAACACTGCGTTTTGGGTGGAGGGCGAACTAAAGTGACACTAGTACTATTATAGATCTGACCGTGATCAGTTTTGATCACTTCCAGATACTATAAAAGTACAAATGCTGATTAGCGATACGCTAATCAGCGAATAACGGACTGCGGTGCGGTGGGCTGGGCGCTAACTGATCGCTAACTACCTAACCAAGGGGCCTAAACTATACCTAAAACCTAACGGTCAATACCAGTGAAAAAAAAAAGTGACAGTTTACACTGATCACTTTTTTCCTTTCACTAGTGATTGACAAAGGGGTGATCAAAGGGTTAATTGGGGTTCAGGGGGGTGATCTGGGGCTAAAGTGTAGTGTTTGGTGTACTCACTGTGAAGCCTGCTCCTCTGCTGGATCCAACCGACGAAAAGAACCAGCAGAGGAGCAGGCAGCCATATAACAGATCATATTTACAAATATGATCTGATATATGGCTCTGTGATTTGGCTTTTTTGAAAATCATCAGCTTGCCAGCCGCGATCATTGGCTGGCAAGCTGATGCCCAAATGGTCCTCTTCGAAATGCCGGCGCGAACTGCGCATGCGCGGGCCGCATAGCGCGTCATCTCGCGAGATGACGCGTATATGCGTCGTTGTGCGCAGCGCTGCCGCCTCCGGACCGCACATCTGCATTAGGCGGTCCGGAGGCGGTTAAATAGTGGCGTTAGAAAGTACAACTTGTCCTGCAAAAAATAAGCCCCCATACAGCTATGTGAACGGAAAAATATAAAAACGTTTTGGCTCAAGGAAGATAGGGAAGAAAAATGAAAACGAAAAAACCTCCAGTATTCTAAGGGTTAAACAGACTTTTCTATTTCTACACCTCCTTTGCACCCAAGGGTCTTGGCGTCACAAAGCTCAGGGATAGAGATGAGCGAATCGAAGTTGACAAAGTGGAATTCGATTCGTCCCAAAGTCGAATTTCTTTGTGCTTTATGGTAACAAATCGCATTTTTTCTAAAATGGCTGCTGTCAGTAGGACCTGGCTTTGTTGCTGTGGTGCGGCATTGCCGCTGCTGCGTGAAACAGTAACCCAGTGGGACGTAAAAGGCATAAACTGTCCTTGTCGGTAACAGCTGCTCTGCATATCAATGGCGCACATTGATGCGCAGTGACTATTCCAGGGAGTGGTCCATGTGCGAATACAAATGCCAAGACGATTTGGTATATGTATATGCAGGCACACTGGAGAGAATGGATTTTAAAATTTTCAGGTTTGGTGAAGAAAATGTGGAACTTAAAGGCAACAAGACAACGTTCATCAATTTTGGTAAAGACAAGGTGGAACTGAAAGACAATTTTGTGAACCCTACCTGGTGGGGGCCTATTAAATCAGGCATATAATTCGCAAGTCTGTTCATCATCAGTTTGGTCAGTATTTTTAGATCTTGGTTGATCAACGAAATCGGTCTATATGAACTAGGCGAGGTTAAATCCTTGCCCTATTTGGGAATAAGTTTAATGTACGCCATGTTCCCGGAAGGTAATATGTCCCCGCCATTTAAACAGGAATTGAAGATGGCCACTAAGGTTGGGGTGATCTCCTTATGGAGAGCCTTAAAAAATTCTGCAGAGTAGCGATCTGGTCCTGGCGCCTTCCCCGTTTTGAGAGATTTGATGGTGAGTTGGACTTCCTCCTCCATAATCTGTTTATTGAGATGTGACAGCATTTCTTCCGTAAACCTCCGAAGAGTGACTTTGGAGAGAAGGTCCTCCGCTTTAGCAGAATCATACTGACCCTGCATATACAACTGAGCAAAAAATTTACCGAAACACTCTGTTATACTTTTAGGATCCGTGAGTTTTTCCCCCAAATCGTCTATAATACTTTTAAAGCCTGGGCCGGGGTCATGTGATTTCGTTAGGTTAGCTAGCATCTTTCACGCCTTGTTACCAAATTTAAATAGGTTCGGTGATTTGTAATCTAGGGACAATTTAGTTTTTTTCTCCAAATGGTGAGAGTAATTATGCTGCGCCGTTACCCACCGCACCTTATTGAGGTCTGTAGGGTTCGCTAGAAAGGATGTATAGGCGCTACGAACCTCCGCTGTAGCTTGTTGGAGCTGAAGTTGTGCCTTTTTTCTTTTTTGCCGTGGTGTAAGACATTATCTGACCTCTAATGACCGCTTTTGCTGTCTCTCATAATAGCGTGTGGTTGTCCCTATGATCCTTATTATCTAAAAACTCCCACCACCAGCCTTTCAATCTATCGATAAAGTCTTCGTAGGCGATAAAATAATTGGGGAGTTGCCATAAGTAGTCGGTACCCCTTGGGACACTTTCTGATAACATTAGGGACACCGGGGCATGGTCAGAAATCACCAAGTCCGAAATCTCTGTTGCCTGAACTCTTCTCATAAGTCGCGGTGAGACCAGAACGTAGTCTAATCTGGACCACGACTGATGAGCGTGCGAGAAATGAGTGAATTCTCTTTCGGTTAGATTAAAAAAATCTCCATGCATCTACCACACGCTGGCTCGTTTTTCTTTGGTGGCCTGCCTAGTCTTCCTCCATATCATGGACTTCATTAAAATCTCTGGCTTCCAGGATCTGGGACCTGCCCTCTTGTAAGATCGCCAACTCCAGGTCCTGAAACAAAGAGCCCTGCGACGAGTTAGGTCCATACACATTTAGTCTGTTTAACTGGCCCGCGTCAGTGTCCAGTTTTACTGTCAAGAGTCTCCCCTTCTCATCCCTAGCAGTAGACAGGACTTCACAACGTACCCTTTTGTGTATGAGTAAAAGCACTCCTGCTTTTCTACCATCCGAGGGAGAGCCCAAGACCCGCCCCACCAAGAGGCGCTTCATACGCCAGAAGTCCGCCTCCTCCAGGTGCGTTTCCTGCAGCATAGCTATGTCTGCATTCATTGTTTTAAGATGTTTAAGAATCATAAGCCTTTTCTGAGGGGACCGTAGTCCCTTTACGTTCCATGTGACTAACTGCATAACTTTAGGGGCATACAAATTGAACAACAGCTGCATCCTGGAGGAGGCCGGTCTCCCTCTAGCATACAGTATCCCAGCCCAGGGTTACATCCCAGTACCACGGCAAGGTTCCAAAATAACAATTCCCTCCCAAACCCACAAACATTAAGATGAACATAGTCCTTCGTCTCCTTGGATTGTGTCCACCAGCTTAAAGTCTGTCTGGACTTCTCTTTTTTCGCACTGAACTGGTCAGGAAAGCTGATATCTCCTAAACCAGAATCTACCATCATAGATCTCCCTCTGCACATGTTCCGTCCACCACAGATTAATTAGCATATTTTATCCCCTCCCCGCCCGACCACAAAAGCCAGCAACACAACATCAACGATCGGTGTTCTCGTTCCCTTCCCACCCTCCACCTCTGAATACAGCATTTCTCACCCCCCTCCTGAGGTTCTTGATTCCACAGACAAGTGGCAAAGAATCCCTGCAAAAGTAGTAACCAGCCGCCAGCAGAACAGAGTTCGAGGTAGAGGTATCACTCCCACTCTGGGCTTGTAGTAGACGGTCGGTCTCTCTGGTGAACGTGGAGAGCCCCCCACAGAGCTTGCGTGGGACCCCTCCCCCTGATGGCTCCCACGCGGAGAAGGGATGCCTCGGAGCGGCGTTCTACCGCCAGGACTTCCTGAGATATCTGCTTCATCTAACACTGCATGAGTGTCGCTGGGTGACAGGTAAGTATCCACTCTGCCGTCTCGTCTGAAGACAGCCGGATAGATGAGGGCAAACTTGATCTTCTCATGCACCAGCTGCGTGCAGATGCTGGAAAATGCTCTCCTCTTCTTGGCGACTTCTATGGAATAGTCCCCAAAAAGTAAGATTCTGTGACCTCTCACCTTAAGCGGTTGGTTAAGTCGCCGATACTTGAGCAGGAGGGATTCCTTGTCGGCGTATTTAAGGAATTTAACTATTGCCAGTCGAGGTCTCGACCTGGGGCCGTCTGTAGCAGTGTCTCTCACCGGGCCGATCCTGTGGGCCCTCTCTACCGTCACCGGGTCTTGGATCCCCAACGCTTGTGGCAACTCCACTGAACAGACATGTGCTAGCTGGTGCACCGGGATGCTTTTGGGGAGGCCAATGATCTGCAGATTGCTCCTGCGGGAGCGATTCTCCAAATTCTCCACCTTATCCCTCAGAGCCTGGTTAGAGCGCAGCACGTCTCTGACCTGTGTGTGGGCCTTTTCCAACTCATCTTAAATGACACCCACTCTTTGCTCCAACTCTTGTATGTGCGCTGAATTTTGGGCCACCTCATTCTGCAGCTGTTTCAAAGTATTGGCGATCGTTGCTTCTAATGTGGCTTTTATATCTGGAGCCAGTAGCTGTGGGACCGCAATGGCCATTTCTTTGCAGGGCATCTCCAAACCCTGAGATTGATGAGAAAAGTCTGGCCGGTGCCTCTGGGGTCATCCATATCTGGCGGGTGGGGGGGAGTGGGATGAGGAGTAGGTTGCTCTCCATCTTGCGTCGGCCATCTTGCCATTCTGTAGCACTGCAGTCTATCGTGGCTGGAGAGGAGATTCTGTGTGCGGGGAGCCGCTGCGCACAAGGTACTGCTCCATGAATCTCCCGGCAGCCCCAAGAGGTAAGATGTTTGTGTATTAGCACCCCGGGTCGCGGCAAATCCTCACTATATGTAGCCGGGTGGACGGAGCGCTGTCTCTGTGCCTCCCTACATGTGTGCGCCGGAACCTGAAGTAGCATGGGTTTTTAGGCTTTAAACCCTTTACTGCTGCTTGAAAGCAAAACTAAGATATTCTCCTTCCTAAAGTCCGGATTTTTGGACAAATAAGTTTCTGGCAATGTCTAAGTGTGTTATATTTCTTCCTCCTTGGAAGAAGGTTTCAGACATAGCATATATCCTGGTTAAGGTTGGAAAATGATGGAACCTTAGGAGAGAATCCAGGAAGGAATTTCATTAAAACTCTATTCGGCAGAAGAAAAAGCTTGCAAATCACCTATCATCTCAGCTGAGGTAAATGGCGAGCAGAAAAGTAAGTTTCATAGACAAGTACTTTAGGTGAACCTCATCCAAAGGTTCAAAGGGAATGTGTCACCAAAATTTGTATCTGCCAGTTAAAACTAGATAACAACACATTATTTTTTTCTGATTACAGATTTTTTTTTATTCTAATTTCTGAACATAATTATGTGGGCAGCCATCTTGCCTGAGTTGTTCTTAACAGCATTTAGAAAGTATTAAGAAAATTGCTTTATGGCAGACCCATGGGCCAAAGACACATTGGTCAGGAGGGACCTCATTGACTTTTATGGGAGGGTTTTCTACGCATGCTCTGTGACCTGTGCAGAGGTCATTGTACAAGGAAAGAATAGATAAGATTTGATAATCACCTATTGTGTATGGCGGATCTTGTCATATCTGTCATTCTAATCCTGCCTGTAATGATATCACCTCTGAGCAAAGATAAGCAGGTAACTGCAGTAAAGTGATCTGTATAGACCATGAATTAGATTTTATTAGTAGGCTTAGTGGTCAGTGCAGAAACTGCAGGATTTTATAGTTTTGTTGAAATATAAATATTGACATGGAAAGTTAAAAATAACATCATCAAAAATTCTTAAAAAATATGTTAAACATAAAAACATGATTTAAACAATAGGTCATTTTTGATGACACATTTCCTTAAAGGCCATAGATAAATCCCATTGGAGGATTGGCTTGAGGACTACAGGTCTCATCTGGCTGCCCCTCTGAGATACTTCTTTATAAGGGGATCATGAGAAAATTGTGTCAACAGGGTAGCTGATAGGGTTAATAACTGAACTTTTAGTGTAGCAACACGAAGGCCTTTGTCAATTCCATCTTGTAAAAATTTAAGGATCTTTGAGATTGGAGGATTAGGTAGTCTACGTCTTTCCCATCATACCAAGAGACAGAGATCTTCCTGATCCAGGCATAACTCTTTTTTTTGGTGTGGATAGAGACATGGTCTTCAAGATGGCAGATCTTGTTCAGATCTGTACAAACCTGTTCTCCTTGTGATATAAGATTCTGCAGTGGGGGTAGTCTAAAAAATTGCCCTTGGATCATCAAGGCTTGGTCTTGCCTGATTTTCATTAATACCCTTGTATCATGGAAACAGGGGGGAATACATAGACCAGAACCTCCACAGAATGGACAGAGCATCAACTGCCAAGGGATTGTCCTCCCAATACAAGGAGCAGAATTTCTCCACCTTGGCATTGAACCTTATAGCCATAAGATCTATCGCTGGAACTCCCCATCTCAGAGTGCTCTGATGGAAGATTTCTGGATTTAGAGACCACTTCCCCGGAATTGACAATCCGCTACAACATTGATATTACCTCGAATGTGTACAGCTGATAGATGGGTTAAAAGAAGAAGAGAAGAGGTAGCGATCGAGTGCTTTCCTGCTTGTTGATGTACAGGACTGAGGTCATGTCTGACCTGATCTTAACAGCCTTTCACCGAAGCTGGGGAGCAAAATGAAGAAGGGCTAACTGAATAGCTCTAAGCTCCCTCAGATTGGATGTAGCTTAAACCTCCAATATATTCCATGTGCCCTTCACAGGAATCCCATCTAGATGAGTTCCCCAGCCTAGTTGAGGCGCATTAGTGGTCAGTAAGGTCCACTGTGGCTGAATTCAAGATTTCCCATCTTCCAGTCGACACTGCCACCTGAATGAATGACAGCTTGTAAAGACAGGGAGCACTTCTCCAATTCCCTTTGGTTATGATTCAAATTGCAAAGAATCTCCTGTTGAAGAGGTTGAAGGTGCCAGAGAGCCCAGGTATTGCTTCTACTGTCATAGAAAAAAAAGGCCTAGTACCCTCATTAAGATCCTTATCAAGTCCTGTCGAGGACAGGAAAGCAACTTTACTGCTGACATCAACATCTTCCGCCTTGCAGGAGTTAGCGACAGCCTTGTGTGAATGGAGTCTATTATAAAGCCCAGATTTATTATCCCAATTTATTATCCAACCAAGACACTGGATGTCTGGGAGAGTAATATAGGAAGGGGAGAAGTTAGTTTGAATATTTTCTTAGTTCAATAAAATTCCTACCAGTACACAGGGGCAGAAATACCCCATTATTGTTCTGCTGGTAGGACGTAAGGGAAGCATACATTTCTGGGCAGGAAGGCGGGGGGTGGGGCTGGCATTTTTCTCTATAGGCTTTTCTTCAGAACATCAAATTTTGCTGGTACCAAATTGCACTAATTAGGCAAAATAACAATCAATAGAGAATGCCACCAAAACACACAAAAATGTTTTTTTTTAGTTTTTTTTTTTTTACATACACTCCTTCCTAATGCAGGCGTTTTTAGTTTTTCTTTTCTACTCCATGCCTTCCAGGAGCCATAACTTTTACAATGTTTTGCCCATATAGACATATAAGGCCTTGTATTTTTGAGGGACAAGTTTTACTTTTCTAATGGTGCGATTTGATATTGCATATGATGTTGTGAAAAGCTTGAAAAAAAATTCTAAATTTGGTGGAATTGAAACAAAATGCAATTCCGCCATTAGTTTAATGGGCTTTGTTTTTACAGCATTCACCACGGAGTACAAGTTACAATATTACATTTATTCTGAAGGTTGGTTTTTATAGTTTTTCTTATGTTTTTAATACTTTTTAAGAAATCAAAACATTTGGAAAAAAAAGAAAGAAAAACATTATTTATTTTTCGTCAATTTCTTCTGACATCCGTAACATTTAATGGGTAACTGTCATGTTTTCAACAACCTATGGCTCTCCAGCTGTTGCAAAACTGCAACTCCCAGCATGCCCACACTGTTTACAACTATCAGCCTACAGCAGGGCATGGTGTGAATTGTAGTTTTACAACAGCTGGAAAGCCGCAGGTTGACCATCCCTGACCTTTTCCTTCCCAGATGAGGGAATAGGAGACCCCCTCAGGCCTAATACCAGATAGTAGGGGAAGACAACAAACAAAGAAGGAAAGACACTTAATTTCCGAAAGTATGCGGATGAGCAGGAACTCCGAGAGAACCAACACCAGGACTTCCACAAACGAGGAACTATCAACTGCATAGCCTGATGGGTGTGGCCAGACTAAATAGAGGAGAAGGAATGACCACTTAAGCTACACCTGAAACAAGAGATGTGGTCATCCCCAGCAACAACACAGAAAAGTGAAACCAAAGAGGCTGTCAATCACGTGCAGCCAGTCTCCTCGATCTTCTAGTCACTGTCACAGGCGGGACCTTCTCAAGATACGACCTTCTCAAGATGGCTCCTCTGCCAGTTCTCTGAGACCAAAACAGTTTTTTCTCACTTCCCATACACACTTGCTGTGGCCAGCAGCTCCATGCCAGCCAATCAGATTGGATTACTGAGAGACACGCTTCCTCAATCTGAAGCCTAATGCAGGCATGCAGTGTGGAGACTTCCCCTCTGTCTTCTGTTTATACTAAAAGGAAGACAGACCAGCCCTAGCAACGGTCTTTTAAGGAACCAGTGGAAAGAGACCGGGGACAGTAATGAAAGCTGTTATTATAAGGTAATTACAGATCTTTTGACAATCACTTACAGACTAACTCAGGTATACATGCCTAGCTCTAAAAAAATTGCAAATAAAAAAAAATATGACAGTTACCCTTTAATGTTTATGTCTACGGAGCTGTGTAAGGGCTAATTTTTTGTGGGGTATTGTTTAGTTTTTATTGAAACCAGTTTGGGTTATGTATAACTTTTTGATACTCCAAGGTGGCTGCCACAGTTAGGAGGAGACAGGTGAAACGTCTCCTTTGAAGTCTATGGAAGTAGGCACGGCTGCTGGTTCACTCATTGCCAACATAACAAACCCTTTAATGAAGCCAACAGTTTCATAGATTTCGTTGGATAGTGATTTTTGTCCCCTGTAAATTTACTATATGTGACATATATCAGCAACCAGTTATATAAACAATATTGTACAATAATTGTCATGTAGAAATGGAATCAAGAAATAAGGCAACTTGTACACCGTCATAATTGTGAACTAATCTCCAGGGAACTGTACTTTATTAACTATTTTATTTATATTCAGCATGCAGCAGTTGTGTATATTACATGTGGATAATGAAGATACAATTCAATTACTATGATATTTGGGATCAGAGGACAAAGATACTGTGTAATGATGAGGATAAATCCTGCCCATTTCTATTGTGATCTACCTCCTTAGTAGTTAGTGGTTCTCTTGTGCTATTAATGCTGTGATTTATCATTTTTTCTTTGTACTGTGTTTTTGTCAGTTCGGTCAGTCCTGTTTAACAAATGTCCTGGAAAGCTACAACTTCTAGCATGGCTTGATGGCATGTACCTGTCTGACGATGCTGTGAGTTATGGTTTTGGCCATTGCAGACCACTGATTTGTAAGCACTTTTCCCTTCTGCAGACCTTATATAGAGGAGAAGATGAAAAACTTTAATTTTGTTAATAAGAAAAATATGATGAAAAATCTAGCTGTAAGTGCTGTTAATGAGCTTTATACCTTTAAGGAAACCCTCAAATCTCATACCCCCTCATTTTCATTAGCATTAATTCTTTGTCTATGTCAAGTCTACTGATTTTAGTGGCGCTGCTAACATCTTATTGGAGCTTTTCAATTTTGAAAAACATTTAGTCAAAGGCAAGGAAGGTGTTAACGGAAAAAAGAATGCATACTCACTGGTTCAAACCTCCTCTGCTGCAATGCTGCTCTGATCCTCCCTGCTGCTGCAGCCATGATGTCGTATTTTTGGCTGCAGCAATTATGTGCCTGTATACTGCATGTGACTGCTGCAGCCGGTCACTGTCCTCATCAATACAGTATATGACACAGTATATGACCCCTGAAGCCAGTGATTGGCTGCAGCAATCATGTGCAGTATATAGTATATCACTGCCGCGGCCATGTAAACAAAGCCTGGCCACGAGGACCACAGTGTGGTGATGGAGCAGAAGGGGTTTGAACCTGTAAGTATGCATTCCTTTGTTATTTTAACACTTTCCCTTCTTTTCACCATTTTTATTTACTCAGACAACCCCATTAATATGTATGGAGGACTCCCAACAGTCAAATGTTGGAGGAAAGTGGGACTGGGTAGGTTGACCTTTGTGCCCCTGGGATATAAGATGTGGGTATAGCAGCAGCTTATTCTCTCATGGATGCTCAGCCAAGCATGGCTGTATATAGGGAAGGGGGCAGAGACACCTAGGAACACAGCCACAACTATCTATGGTGAACTTAAAGGGAACCTGTCACCGGGATTTTGTGTATAGAGCTAAGGACATGGGTTGCTAGATGGCCACTAGCACATCCGCAATACCCAGTCCCCATAGTTCTGTGTGCTTTTATTGTGTAAAAAAACCTATTTGATACATATGCAAATTAACATAAAAGAGTCATATATTATTTGTGTGACCAGAGAAGAGTCATATTTTCAAGCTCTGACTCCTCTTCGGTTAATTTGCATATGTATCAAATCGGTTTTAATACATCTAGTAACCCATGTCCTCAGCTTTATACACAAAATCCCGGTGACAGGTTCCCTTTAAAGAGATTGGCCCATTTAGGACATTGATGGCTTATTGCTATGATATTGTCACGAGGGTGTCAAGAACCACGCCTGACTCCGTTATACTCAAGGTCAGGAAGTCGCAGCGGTTGGCTGCGCGCTCTATGTAAGATGGGGCTGTTTCCTTATGGTAGCTTTCTGGGTTTGCTTTGCAACCCTTTTTGGCTCACTCAAGGATCCGTAGCTACATTTCCTCAGCTGTTCCTTGCCCAGCACTCCCAACCTCCTTATATTCCCCTCTCACACTTCTCTGGTTGCCAGATATAGAGCTTCCTGCCTGGACTTCTATACTGGCCCACTGGAGCTGTGTTGCTGCGTTCTCTGGTTGTTGGTCCAGAACGTTTCCCTCCGAATCCCTGTTGGACCTTTGTGGACTGCTGTGGTCGCCCACCTGGGTTTATGTGTTTGTCTGTATTGTCTGTCCTCTCCCTGGTGTTTTCCTCTTCGGCCTGTTCACTATCTAAGGCTCATTTTAGGGAAAGCCAGGGTTTAGGCACGTGATCGCCGCACGGGTGAGGAACCCGTCTAGGGACGTCAGGGCAGTCAGGTGCCAGCCGCAAGGTGAGTCAGGGGTCACCACCTTTCCCTCTCCCTTGGGCAGGGCTTTCCCTTTTCCCTCCCTGTGTGTGACGCCGGTCATTACATTATATCTGGCCGCCAGAGAAGTGTGAGAGGGGAATATAAGGAGGTTGGGAGTGCTGGACAAGGAACAGCTGAGGAGAAGGAGCTACGGATCCCCGAGTGAGCCAAAAAGGGTTGCAAAGCAAACCCAGAAAGCTACCATAAGGAAACAGCCCTATCTTACATAGAGCGTGCAGCCAACCGCTGCGACTTCCTGACCCCGGGTATAACAGAGTCAGGCATGGGTCTTGACACCCTCGTGACAGATATGCCATCAGTGTCAGATAGGTGTGGATTCCACCTCTGGGACCTGCACCTCTTGTGCAGCATTCTCTCCATCCATCTTTATGGAAGTTCTGAAAATAGCCAAGTGAGCGCACTGTGGTGAACGTAGAGCGCAACGCACAAGCATGGCCATTGCTCCATTCACTGGTGCGAGACTGCCGCAGTGTGACGTGGCTATTTTTTTAACTCCTACAGTGGTGAATGTAGGGTGACCAGGCATGCCCAGGCCCCATTCTGCAGATAGGTATGGGTCCCACCTCTGGGACCCGCTCCTATCTGACACTGATTGTATATATTAGCGATATGCTTAATGTCCCAGATGACCCAACCCCTTTAAGAAGTTGTGCATTCTGTTATTTTATCTGTAATGGACAGCTTGCATGAATAAGTCAATGATTTTTCAGCTGGAACTGAAACATAATTAAATCGAAAAATGTCAGTAGTCTACAGAGTTTCATTATGCTGATAGAAGAAAGAAAATTACACCTAGAAAGACTCGTTCCCAGACACAACCTTTCATACTGCAGCATTATACAATGAAAATCGGGTATTTCTATTCCACAGTAGTGTTATAAATCACTGTTCTGGTTATATTTCCAAAAGCTAAATTGATATTCTGATAACCTTTCAAACCACAGCTTTGTAAGTAGGAAGTGTAACATTCTCAGTTGGCATAAATGTGATAGTGCTCTGCTTCAAATGTTATTACAGACAAAGAAATAAAGCAATCAATCACTATAATCCTCCTACTTGAGTCAGTAAATTAGAAGCAAGCTGAGGTCTGTCTGGTCTGTCTCCCGGGTCGTGAAGTATAGACAGCATATCCTTCTTCCTCTTTACGTTTTAAGTAGTTGTCAATGTTGGTTAGACTCTTTTTTTTATTTTTTATTACGTCGTTTGCATGGTTCCTAATGGTTACCAGATGGTTATTCTGGTGAGCTCAGAAATGAGGTCCGCACCCAGGTAGTAAGCTAGCAATGTGACCTGCCGCCTTTAGGCTTTCATTTTATGCAATTAATATAAATTAATAGTTCCTTCCTGTTTCTTTTATTATTCAAAAACATTTTTGGGTCTATTCTTAAAAGGGTTATCCAAGACTTTACAACTGATGTCCTCAGGATGCACTCCTGTGAGCGTCGCAGCCTTCTCATAGCTTACCAAATACAGTGCCGTACATTGTATGCACTTGTATATGGGATAGGTTATCAGTTCTAAAGCCTCGGAAAACCTCTTTAATATAGACCATCAATATAAGTTTGGTGAAGGTCTGGTTCTTGGCACCCTTGTGATCAACTGACTGAAGGGCTGATGCTTTCTGTTGAGCACCAAACACCTTCATTGTTCACCAGGCTAAACACCATACGTTTTGGAGTGGCTATACCTGGCACAGCAGCTCTCTACAACTCACTCCCATTCAAATGAATGGTGCAAAGCTTCAATTAAGGGCACAGCCACTAAAATATATGGAGCTGTGCTTAGTAAATAGTGAAATGGATGCAATGCTTGTTGAGCCCCACAACCTAAATGGGCAGCTGATCAGTAGGGCTTCTCATAGCCAGACCTCTACCTATCTGATGTTGATGGCTTATTGTAAGAAGCCATCAACATAAGTTATTGTAAGACGCCATTAGCAGCCTAAGAAGAGCGTCCTTTCTGCCGCAGCTAAGGGGGCGTGTCTTTTCGGCTGGAGCTCCCTCCATGTGTGGCCATCTCAGTGAGCCAGTCAAAGAAATAAGAAAAAAAAAAAACAGTAGGTGGCGCTAAACGGTATATTTTGTTGAATAGCTCAGTGGCTATGCTAAATTTTTAACTACATGCAGTTACAAAAGTATTCAGATCCAGGCGCTGGATTAAAAATTATTGAATATTTTTCGTGGGACAACCCCTTTAACAGAGAACAATCCACCAGGCACAGTATATAATAAAACCTCAATATTTATCTTTAAAAAATAAATTCTGTGACTTTGATATTGCTGGCATACAACAATATCTGGCATACAGCAATATCAAAGTCACCGAATTAATTTTTTAAAGAGAAATATTAAGGTTTTATTATATACTGTGCCTGGTGGATTGTTCTCTGTTAAAGGGGTTGTCCCAATATTAAATTTTTTTTTTATCCAGCGCCTGGCTCTGAATACTTTTGTAACTGCATGTAGTTAAAAATTTAGCATAGCCACTGAGCTATTCAACAAAATATATCTGTATAGCGCCGCCTGCGGTTTTTTCTCTTATTTCTTTGACCGGCTCACTGAGAAGGCCGCACATGCTCAGTTTCATCCTTCAACTGCCTCCTGAGCTGTGATAGGGAGGGCGCTCCAGCAGAAAAGACACGCCCCCTTAGCTGCAGCAGAAAGGACGCTCTTGTTAGGCTGCTAGTTTGATATAAATCTAACAGAGCAATCAATGTGGAGATCTCTGGTTCCATGTGAGGTGCAGGGCTGGTTCTAGATTTGTTAGAGATTGTCATGTACTATATGATGTCTGATTTTCATTTTTTATATAAGTCATGGGATAACCCCTCTAATGTTGATATCATGGACAGAATATGGCAGCCACTAGAGTAGACACATGAGGTAAATATACATGTCCCAAATACCTGTAGGCCATAAGGTAGCTAAGTCTAGAAGATCTGTCACCAGTGTATCAACTATCATACTAAGAAAAGCCTTAGGCCTCTTTCACACTTGCGTTGTCCGGATCCGGCGTGTACTCCACTTGCCGGAATTACACGCCGGATCCGGGAAAAAACGCAAGTGTACTGAAAGCATGAAGTGTACTGAAATGCGTTCAGTGTTACTATGGCAGCCAGGACGCTATTATAGTCCTGGTTGCCATAGTAGGAGCGGGGAGCGGGGGAGCGGCATACTTACAGTCCGCGCGGCTCCCGGGGCGCTCCAGAATGACGTCAGAGCGCCCCATGCGCATCGATGACGTGTCCATGCGATCACGTCATCCATGCGCGTGGGGCACCCTGACATCACTCTGGAGCGCCCCGGGAGCCGCACGGACGGTAAGTTTGCTGCTCCCCCGCTCCCCGCTACACTTTACCATGGCTGCCAGGACTTTAGCGTCCCGGCAGCCATGGTAACCACTCTAAAAAAGCTAAACGTCGGATCCGGCAATGCGGCGAAACGACGTTTAGCTTAAGGCCGTATCCGGATCAATGCCTTTCAATGGGCATTCATTCCGGATCCGGCCTTGCGGCAAGTATTCAGGATTTTTGGCCGGAGCAAAAAGCGCAGCATGCTGCGGTATTTTCTCCGGCCAAAAAACGTTCCGTTCCGGAACTGAAGACATCCTGATGCATCCTGAACGGATTTCACTCCATTCAGAATGCATTAGGATAAAACTGATCAGGATTCTTCCGGCATAGAGCCCCGACGACGGAACTCTATGCCGGAAGACAAGAACGCAGGTGTGAAAGAGCCCTTAATGGGGTTTCCAGGGTTCCACACGTGTCTATGGGTTGTGTATGGTATTGCAAGTCAGTCCAATTGAGTGAATTAGGCTACGTTGTAATACCAGACACAAGTCGACAGGTATGACACTGGTATTGTATGAAAGGTTTAGTGTTTTTTATGACTGGGGCAGACTCTGGTTTTACATGCAGTAGCCCTGTTAATGTGACTGTAAATTATTTGGAATAGTATTATACAAAATACACGTAAAATGGGCTTAAAGAAGTACTGGCAGTTTATAAAGTGACTATGACGAGGATATGCTAATATTGTACGATTGGTGGGGACGGATCTCCTGGACCCCCACCAATCCTAAGGAAGAAGGGCGGCAGCACTGACAGAGTGTTCACGTAAATGGGGTGGGCTGCAGTTCCCTCCACATCGGGATAGCCCGGAGTGGGAATACTCAGCATTGCTCCCATTCACTGTGTATTTCCACCACATTTCCATTTAATCAGTTCTCATAATGACAACTTGATTGCATACAGGACTCCAATTATCAGCTGTTATCAATGGTGGGATCTGTAGTTTAATACTCATCTCCAAATGGAAAATGAAACCTCTTACAGCACCCACTGAAATTAAGGAGGGTCTGCTTATTTTAGAATATGTTAGAAGCCCTCCACATAAGATCCCCACATTCAACTTGACCAGTCTCACAGTTAAAGGGTCACTAAGTTTTCAGAAAACTTTTGATATGTCATAGAGAAATATCAAAAGTTTTGATCAGTTTAGGTCCAAGCGTTGAGTCCCTGCAGATCGCTAGAATGAGGGAAAAAGAAGCGCTCACGGCAGAAGGGAGAATCGAGACAGATCTATAGATGTTCTATTAAGTCCTTCTCACCTCCTCTCCTGCAACGAGGAGAGAAAGTGTGATATGTGAGGATTTCTCTCCTCGCTGTATCAAATGTTTTTTTTTCTAAACTCAGTGGCCCTTTAGAGACATTGCCTAAGTATTTATTGCATTACATATCTTCTATGGGATAGTGCCAATGGACTGTGGATCATCTTGCATTCAAAATGAGGCATTAAAGGCAATCTGTCACCAGCGACCTTCCTACCCAACATAACTGTGGTTCACCTAATTAAAAGGCTGTTTTTATTTTGTTGACCTGAAGCTCTGTTCGTGAGTTATGATACATTTTCTTAATATGCAGATTAGGCCTTTGGTGCATTGAGGGCGTCACCATTGCTCTATTTGCACCCAATTCCACTCATTTCTGTGGTCAGCCCCTCCCTTGCTGCTTTGATTGAAAGGTCCAGGCAATGGCAAAGCAGCCAGAGAGAATATGGCTACAGAAAGGAGTGGTGCTTGGAAGCAACAAGGGCAACGGTTGACACCCTCATTGCACTAAAGGCCTAAATTACATATTAATAAAAATATCATAGCTTGGAAACGGAACCTCAACAAAAGAAAAAACAAAAACATACCAAGGTGAATCACAGGTATGTGTCTATTCAAACAGCTGAATAGGTAGGTTGTTGGTGACAGATTCCCTTTAAGGCCCTATGCACACGGCCACGGATCCATAAAACATGTCTCCTTTTCCTGTAGAAATGTCCTATTGTTGCAAAACAGACAAGAATAGGACATGTCCGATCTTTTTTGTGGGGCCACGGTTTGCTGCCTGCTTTTTTTGCGACCCTATTTAAATGAATGGGTACGCAAAAAAATGCGTTTCAGATGTTGACCGAAAATATGGTTGTGTACATAGGACCTAAAGGTGTTTTCCGGGATAGGCCTTCAGTATCTGACTGGTGGGGGTCTGACACCCCTTGCCAATCCGCTGTTGTGCAGTAGCTTCTGTGCAGGAAGTCAGCGCTGGAACTACACGGCTCGGTCCATTATGTCGTGGATCAAGCTGGTAACTGCAGTTCTTCCCCATTTACTGCACTAACCAGCTTTATCTACTACATAATGGACCGAGCTGTGTAGTTTAGGCGCTGGAGCTGGTGGAGAAGAGCTGACCGTGACCGGCAGGGGTGTGGGTGTCGGACCCTCAGATATTGATGGCCTATCCTGAGGACAGGTCATCTTATTTTAAATCCTGGAACACGCTTTTATAAAAGATCCTAAAATGACAAGAAAGCAGATGACACAGGGAGATGTTTCTCAGTACCCGGTGGGAGGTCAGTACTGTAGAGCGCATTCCCAGCTTTGTGCCATTTTACTGCGATGACATTTTGTCTGCTTTTCAGAACTAATGAACAAACCAGGAAACATTTTGCAGAAGACTAAATAGAAATAAAGGACAGGCGTGATGTAAGTCATACAGCAAACAAGACAAATGGCAGGCTTTCATTCCAGAAACAGGAGATATCATTTCAGAGCTTGCATGGTGTCCGTCTATTTGCTTGCACCTGTTTGCACAACGCTCTTAGGGTGGAATTTCCTCAAGGATTTAGTTATTGTGCCTTATGCAACAATCCATCAGTCGTGAACTGCCTGCAACTCCTCACTGGAAAAACTGTGATTAGACTGTAAGCTCTGTGACAGAGCATGTGATTAGATCAAGTACGTGACCCAAGCAGTCTGTGTATCATCTGTTCCCCTCTGTTTTTGGCTGCGTGTGGTTGCATGGAGGTTGCAGAATGACCATCAGCTCACTTTTTCTCACCAGCGCAGCTCTCAGCTGATCCTTCATACCTTCTATTTTCAACTCCAGTTCTTTTAGTTCCTGCTCCTTGGGGTTGGAAATTTGTCCATTTACACATGAACAATCCTTATCCTTAATATTTACAGTCTCTAAATTAAAGTGCACCCTTTTCTCCAGGTGAACTGGTGCGCGCCGCAGGTTATTCCAGACAGACTGAGGTTCTGCATTTGATTCTTTCTGGAGGTTGCAGCTGAAAGGAAGAGATAGATAATTACTACTGTTGGGCTACCCGCATATATTGTGGATTAGGGCTCATGCCATGAACGTATATTTTTTTCAAAATGCAGATCGGATGTAGATCCATTCACTTCAATGGGGACGCAAAAGATGCGCACACAGAGTGTCCGTTCTGTGGCACCCGCAGAAAATGAAACATGTTCTATTCTTGTCTGTTTTATGGACAAGGATAGGACTGTTCTATGGAGGGCAGAACTTTCCATTCCATTCCGTGTTTTGGTGGATGAGCCCTTATGCACAAATTTTCTTGCAGAAAAACCGCAGTGTAATACAGTAGCAGCAAAGTGTATAAGATTGGACATTTTGTTTCTTCACAGCAGAAATTGACCTGTCTGTAATCCTCAGCATGTCATTTGTTTGTGTGATTTTTCTTTTGTGCGGATTTCACAGTTTTCAATAGAAGGGTGAGATCTGGGGCAAAACTGCATCAAATCTGCACCAAAGCCTGCATGTAACACGTGGTTTTTGGTGTGGATTTGATGTAGAAATACACAAAAATCTGCACACAAAAAACCAAGCAGAATTTCTGTTTTTAAATTAGGATTATGCATGGGTTTTCTGCACAGATTTCGGCTTAATACAGTACTGCAAAGTGAATGCGACTTGACAAATCTCATGTACACTTTGCTTTTTTTCCTTAGGTGCGGAAATTGACCTGTAATGCGGATTTTAAAATCTACAATTGTTGGTGTGTAGAGTAGAGTGGTTTTCCCCATAGACTTCAATGGTGCTATTAACATGAACAGAAAATCCACAACAAAAAAATGCACCAGAACCATGATAAAAAGTGTGGATTTATGTGCGTTATATGGTCTGAAACCAAATAACGCACATAAATCCACACTTTTTACGCCTGGTTTTTCTGCATGGATTCTCATGTGGAAATTGTTTCAGTGTGGAAACTGACATGTTCTGCGGATTTCCAAATCCACAGAACGTCAACAATGTTTGCGATTTTAGCTGCGGATTTCACCCTTTTCAATGGAAGGTGAGATCTGAAGCAAACCCCACATCTAATCCACACCAAAATTCATAATTAGAAACTGCGGATTTTGGTGCGGATATGCTGCAGAAACACACATAATTCCACACGGAAATTTGTGCGGATCTTATGTGCATTCACCCGCATGTGTGTATAGGTGGCCTTAGGGTGCTGCCACACTTCGTGGCTGTGCTGCATTTTTGGTGTGGCAAAAACTGCACCAAAAAAAACATGCAGTTTTTGCAAAAACATAACTGTGATTATGATGCGTTTTATTCCACCGAATCTTTATTAAACAGTAAAGATTCCCCAATACAAACCCATAATATGGACCATTTTTTTTAAAGTATATAACTTACCTCAATACTGAAATTATAAAAAGCTGTTTAACTCATAATCACTATTAAGACCCATCGGTTCCAGTTTGGAGTCAATGGATCCAAGAAGCCTCAAGTTTCATCAATAATTTATTTCTATCACCCCCGCGGCGTGGTTGTGATACACTTTCAATAATCTGAAAACGTAGCTGTGCAATTGTATGTTTTTGTTGGTGAAAATGATATGGTATAGGTAGCAACAGATTGCTTGTCCTGATAGTAGATTTATGCTTGCGGAATCTGTCTTTCATGCGGAAATGACGTCTCGCCAACATACAAAAAGCCACATATGGGTATTTGCTCTCCTTTATGTGGGTGAGTTAATTGCAAGTAGATGGGGACTGCAATCTCGTCACATTTGACGTATGCGGTCTCTATACATCTATTACACATGAGAAAGGACTTAATGCAGTACGGTGTCTTTTTAATCAAAGCACGTACAATGACACAGAATGAGATGTCTCAGAAATATTTTTTATCAACAGCGATGGGTACGAACGTTGCACCGCCATACGCAAATTGCTACATGGCTTACTTTGAGAAAGAATTTATCTATTCTAACCATTCATACCAGCAACATTGCATTTTTTGGCGACGGTTCATTGATGATATTTTTGGTGTGTGGCGGGGCGACGTTCAAACCCTAATGGAATTGACCTTGTTTATTAACTCTGGTTAGAACTTCAGTTCACTTTACATTTTGACATGCATCAGATTTCCTTTTTTAGACACCTGGGTTATTAAAGGAGAGGATGGCAGAATTAAAACTGATTTATACATTTATACTTTAAAACCACAGACCGTAATAGTCTGTTGGCATACTCTACCAATCACCCTACAACTACTAAGAAATCCCTCCCTTATTCCCAATATCAGAGAATAAGACGCATAGTCAGTGATCCTACAAACCTGGACATCAGAATGAATGAGATGACTACTAAATTCACGGCAATGGGATACCTTACACATGTACTACAGGAACAGAAGGATAAAATGAATATTTCTCCTAAAATAGAACCTCTCAATAAAACATCTCATATACCCTTCATAGTTAGGTATCATTCATGGGTTAATCAGGGCTGCCATCAGAAATTTTGGGGCCCCTTACACAGCTCAAGGCCTGGGCCCCCCCTCCTACCCCGCCCCTTTAGAATCCATCCTGACTCCACCTCCCCTCCACCCCCAAGGACCTACCCCCAATTTCATAATTTTTTTACAACTACAAAGACAGTAAAAAGTGATAATCAGCGATTTCAGTAAGGAACTAATTTTTGACCAAATAATATGAAGCCTGCTACCACGACAAGGTAGACTCTTTTAAGCAGGACCCTACACTAACACTAACTACACTACCTGTTCTAATCTGCCCTAGCAATCTTCCCCTGGCACATTTAGGAAAAAACACCTTAAAAGCACAAGGTTTACTGTTACAGTGTTATGGGGGGGATCTGTGGAGGACTTACTGTTATGGGGGGAATCTGTGGAGGACTTACTGTTATGGGGGGGAATCTGTGGATGACACACTGTTATGGGGAATCTGTGGATGACGAACACTGTTATGGGGGATCTGTGGATGACGAACACTGTTATGGGGGATCTGTGGATGACGAACACTGTTATGGGGGATCTGTGGATGACGAACACTGTTATGGGGGATCTGTGGATGACGAACACTGTTATGGGGGATCTGTGGATGACGAACACTGTTATGGGGGATCTGTGGATGACGAACACTGTTATGGGGGATCTGTGGATGACACTCAACCACTCTCAAACCCAACTGGTCAAACTTGTTAAATGGATCCCAAACACAATATGCACAATAACACCCCCCACCCCCTCCAACACTTAATTAACCCCTTCATGGCCTAAACATTTTTTTCAAAGCAGAACACAAAGCTAAATAGGGCTGGGTGGGCTGGCAAGGGAGGGGTTAATAACAATAAGTGATGGAGGATCCTGGCCCTGTGGGATAATCCAGAAAACGGCTTTGCATTTTACCCCCGAGCAAAGACCACACAACATAGAGCTGCCAAGTAGACAACATAAGGATCAATATGAAAATAAATAATTTGGAGCCTTTGAAATAGCTCAGCTCAGTATGCGGCATAGGCTACTTTCACACTGCCGTTTCTGGGTCCGCCTGTGAGATCTGTTTCAGGGATCTCACAAGCGGCCCCAAACAGATCAGTTTAGCCCCAATGCATTCAGAATGGATGCGGATCCGTTCAGAATGCATCAGTTTGGCTCCGTTCCGCCTCCATTCCGCTCTGGAGGCGGACACCAAAACGCTACTTGCAGCGTTTTGGTGTCCGCCTGGCGGTGCGGAGCCAAACGGTTCCATCCTGACTCCATCCTGTACTATGCCGCATACTGAGCTGAGCTATTTCAAAGGCTCCAAATTATTTATTTTCATATTGATCCTTATGTTGTCTACTTGGCTAGGCAGCTCTATGTTGTGTGGTCTTTGTTCGGGGGTAAAATGCAAAGCTGTTTTCTGGATTATCCCACAGGGCCATGATCCTCCATCACTTATTGTTATTAACCCCTCCCTTGCCAGCCCACCAAGCCCCGGCTATTTAGCTGTGTGTTCTGCTTTGAAAAAATACTGTATGCCACCATTAACAGTAAAATGATAACATTATTTATGGAAACAAGTAACCTAATGGACCTTAATGAATCGTTGGAGTCCGTCCGGTCCAACATGTGATGGAGTGGAGCATGGAGCCGCACTGACTCCTTCCTGGGCTGGCTAAGTGGGGAGAGGGGCGAGGGGACTAGGGCAGCTGGACAGGCTTCCACCACAATTCTTTCCAGATTTGATTCCAGTCCCACTCCCAGAGGCCAGAACAGAAGTTCCCGCCGCCACGCCTGGCTGCAAGCCTGCAAACCAGAATTGACCGTGTCTGGCAGTGGCAGGCAGGCTGCGGCGCGCTAATCTGAAGGCGGTGTCACGGCATGAGGCGGTAGCAGCCAGTGGACAGCGTCAGCCTCTGACGTCACCTGCCGCTGCGCAGCGGCTCAGAGCCTTTTAAAGGGGAATGCAGACTATAATGGGGACGGGGGCGGAGATCCGGCGCAGTTCGCGGTGAGAGGCCGCCGGACTAAAAAGTTGGACATGCAGTACTTTTAGTCTGGCGGCCTTTCGCCATGCACTGCCGTGCTGCGCCGGAGCTCCACCCCCGTCCCCATTATAGTCAATAGGGACGAAACGGCAGTCCGGTGAAATAACGGCAGGACGGATCCGACAGGGTGAACAGCCTGTCGGATCCATCCTGCCGCTAGTGTGAAAGTAGCCTCACAATCTCATGGCTTCTGAGCAACAGATCGCGTGGTCTTCAGTCATCTGTCACTTCACTTCTCTCTCTGCTCCTGTCCCTTAATCTTATCACTGCTGCAACAAAAGCATCTTCCGACAGCCTCAGTGTTCTAGTGACTCACGGCTCTTTTAACTCAAAGAATCGAATGAGTCTCTAACTAAAAAAGTCGGATCTTTAGATTGTATTAACCTGAGACTCATTTGATTCTTTCTCAGACTCCCTGTACTGTGCGACTCAGACTCAGAGCTGATTGGTTGGTGGGCGGGGAGGGGAGGGGCTGGCAGAAGCAGCTTCCCCTCTAGGATCAGATTACACTCCTCCCTGTACTGGTGTCAGTGACTCAGACTCAGAGCTGCTAGTGCTTGCCTTGCCTCAGCTCGGATTGGTTGGTGGGCGGGGAGGGGAGAGGCTGGCAGAAGCAGCTTCCACTCTAGGATCAGATTACACTCCTCCCTGTACTGGTGTCAGTGACTCAGACTCAGAGCTGCTAGTGCTTGCCTTGCCTCAGCTCGGATTGGTTGGTGGGCGGGGAGGGGAGAGGCTGGCAGAAGCAGCTTCCACTCTAGGATCAGATTACACTCCTCCCTGTACTTGTCAGTGACTCAGAGCTGCTAGTGTTTGCCTTGCCTCAGCTCTGATTGGTTGGTGGGCGGGGAGGGGAGAGGCTGGCAGAAGCAGCTTCCACTCTAGAATCAGATTACACTCTAGGTCAGACTGAGCTGGTTCACACAGATCAGCTCAGTCAGAGGAATCGACTCCTCCGGTTCAATCGATTCATATGAACGATTCAATTCGTTCATGAACCGGACATAACTAAAGGAATAATCAATTGCCCCCCTCTAGCGATGCAATAAAGTTGAACTCAAGTTTTTTTTTTTTTTATTGGAACTGGCCGGGCCCCCCCCAGGGTCCGGGCCCCTTACTGGGGTATCGGCTGTGCCCCCCTGATGGCGGCCCTGTGGGTTAATAAAATAAGGGCAGTCATTAATAAACATTGGAACTTTATAAATAAATCTTATCCACAGGTTGAAGAGTTCCAGAACCCCCCCATGATCTTCTGCAAAAGAGCAGAAAATATCAGGGATAAAATCATTAGGGCTGATATAGGGAGTAACAGAATGGAATTGAGACTAAGTGTTTTTCTTGCCTCTAGACAAGGCACTTTTCCATGCCTGGACTGTATTCACTTCATGTGTGATAAAAGGCACCCATTTAACTCGCCCACATACAGGAGAGCGAATACCCATACGTGGCTTTTTCACATGTGATAGCAAATTTGTTGTTTATATTCTCAAATGCCCGTGTGGCTTATGGTATGTTGGTGAGATGTCTTTTCTGCATGAAAGACAGATTCCGCAAGCATAAATCTACTATCAGGACAAGCAATCTGTTGCTACCTATACCATATCATTTTCACCAACGAAAACATACAATTGCACAGCTACGTTTTCCGATTATTGAAAGTGTATCACAACCACGCCGCGGGGGTGATGGAAATAAATTATTGATGAAACGTGAGGCTTTTTGGATCCATTGACTCCAAACTGGAACCGATGGGTCTTAATCGTGTTTATGAGTTACACAGCTTTTTATAATTTCAATATTGATGCAAGTTATATACTTAATATGGACCATTATTTTCAACAACGGAATCGAAGCAATATGATCTGTACCACAAACAAAGATACAATTTTGGATATTGAGAGATATAATCTGACCTTCCAGGAAGTGTTCATGTGATTGTTTACTTGGTCGTCACGGCAACGGTTGTTTGGTGGATTATTTAAATGGGTTTGTATTGGGGAATGTTTACTGTTTGATAAAGGCGCACTGTGTGCCGAAACGTGTCACAGGTATGTGGAAATAAATAAATACTTTGCAAGAATTCCAGAGTGAGTGCCGGTCTTTTGCTATTTTTACTATTATATGGGACGCCAATCCTAGGACACGTGCACTGCCACGCTACATCCACAGTGCCGACTGATTCACATTACACACTTTATCTGGTAATAATTCTAGAATGCTTTTACTGATCCAAGCCATTCTGAGATTGTTTTCTTGTGACACATTGTACTTCATGTCAGCGGTGAATTCAAGTTGCTATGTTTTATGTATAAAAAATCCAAAATATACATAATTCTGTTAATGTAATTTAATTTTTTAGTACGTTGGAGGGCTTAGAAAATTTAAAAAAAACATTTTTTAAGGACCAATTCAGTTCTGAAGTGACTTTAAAGAGCTGATATAATAGAAACCACCCAAAAATTACCCATTTTAGAAACTACACCCCTAAATTCAATTTTACAAGCTTTGTTCACTCTTTAGGTGTTCCACAGGAATTAAAACAAAATGAAGGTGAAATTTAAAAATTTCATTTTTTTGTGCAGATTTTCTATTTGAATCCATGTTTCCTGTAACACAGCAAGGGTTAACAGCAAAACATGCATCAAAGTTTATTACCCTCATGCTGCAGTTTACAGAAACACCCCATAGGTAGTTGTAAATCTCTTTGTAGGCACATGGCAGGGTTTAGAAGGAAAGGAGCGCCATGTTGCTTTCAGAGGGCAGATTTTGCTGGAATGGTTTTTGGGTGTTATGTCACATTTGAGAAAACGCTTAGGTACTCCTAGAAAGGAAACCTCCAAAAAGTGACCCCCATTTTGGAAACTACACCCCTTAAGGAATTGATCAAGGGGTGAAGTGACCCAAAAAGCTTCTGGCTGTGAAAATTTAAAATTACATTTTTTTTCCAATAAAATGATGCTTTAGCTTCAAATTTTTCATTTTCACAAGGTGTAACAGAAGAAAAGCACCTCACAATTTGTTATGCATTTTTTCCTGAATACGGCAACACCTTATGTAAACTGCTATTTGGAGCACAGCATTCAGAAGGAAAGGAGCAGCATCAGGATTTTCTAATATGGAATTTGCTGAAATTAATTTTAGGGGCCATAACATTTAAATTTTTTTGTTGACTGAGCTGTGTGAGGGCTTCTTTGTTGCAGGACAAGCTGTATTTTTTTTTTAACCATTTTGGGTTACAAAGGTGGGCAAAAAATGCAATTCTATCGTATACTGGCCGTGTGCGTTTTTATGGGGTTCTCTATGCGGTTTGTATGATAATGATAACTTTGTTCTGTGTGTATATCTGGTTATGACTAGGGATGAGCGAACTCGAACTGTATAGTTCGGGTTCGTACCGAATTTTGGGGTGTCCGTGACACGGACCCGAACCCGGACATTTTCGTAAAAGTCCGGGTTCGGGTTCGGTGTTCGTCGCTTTCTTCGCGCTTTTGTGACGCTTTCTTGGCGCTTTTTGAAAGGCTGCAAAGCAGCCAATCAACAAGCGTCATACTACTTGCCCCAAGAGGCCATCACAGCCATGCCTACTATTGGCATGGCTGTGATTGGCCAGAGCACCATGTGACCCAGCCTCTATTTAAGCTGGAGTCACATAGCGCCGCCCGTCACTCTGCTCTGATTAGCGTAGGGAGAGGTTGCGGCTGCGACAGTAGGGCGAGATTAGGCAGATTAACTCCTCCAAAGGACTTGATTAACTGATCGATCTGCAGCTGTGGATCATTGAGCTGCTGATCCTCAATTGCTCACTGTTTTTAGGCTGCACAGACCGTTTGTCAGTCTCATTTTTCTGGGGTGATCGGCGGCCATTTTGTGTCTTGTGGTGCGCCAGCACAAGCTGCGACCAAGTGCATTTAACCCTCAATGGTGTGGTTGTTTTTTGGCTAAAGCCTACATCAGGGTGAAGCTGTCACACCAAGTGCATTTAACCAGCAATAGTCTGTTCATTTTTTGGCCATATACAAAATCAGGGGCAAGCTGCGCCTGTCACCAAGTGCATTTAACCCTCAATGGTGTGGTTGTTTTTTGGCTAAAGCCTACATCAGGGTGAAGCTGTCACACCAAGTGCATTTAACCAGCAATAGTCTGTTCATTTTTTGGCCATATACAAAATCAGGGGCAAGCTGCGCCTGTCACCAAGTGCATTTAACCCTCAATGGTGTGGTTGTTTTTTGGCTAAAGCCTACATCAGGGTGAAGCTGTCACACCAAGTGCATTTAACCAGCAATAGTCTGTTCATTTTTTGGCCATATACAAAATCAGGGGCAAGCTGCGCCTGTCACCAAGTGCATTTAACCCTCAATGGTGTGGTTGTTTTTTGGCTAAAGCCTACATCAGGGTGAAGCTGTCACACCAAGTGCATTTAACCAGCAATAGTCTGTTCATTTTTTGGCCATATCCCAGTCTAATTCTGTCACTAAATCCATACCGGTCACCCAGCGCCTAAATACTAGGCCTCAAATTTATATCCAGCTAAATCTGTCCCTAGTGCTGTAGCTGGGCGAGTTATTTAGTGTCCGTTCAAGCACATTTCTTGTTCTGGGTTGAAATACAATTCCCAATTTAGCAATTTCATAATTTAGTGGTTCCTGCTATATCAGAGCTCTTTGAAATCTATCCCAAAAAGGGTATATAATATTGAAGGTGCACATAGGGTCATTCAGAGTAACTTCACACACACCCGCTACTGTGTATTTCCAAGTCTAATTCTGTCACTAAATCCATACCGGTGACCCAGCGCCTAAATACTAGGCCTCAAATTTAATTCCCTCTAAATCTCTCGTTACCCACCGCTGTACTGTTGTTGCTGGGCAAGATATTTAGTGTCCGTCAAAGCACATTTTTTGTTCTGGGTTGAAGTACAATTCCCAATTTAGCAATTTCATAATTTAGTGGTTTCTGCTATATCAGAGCTATTTGAAATCTATCCCAAAAAGGGTATATAATATTGAAGGTGCACATAGGGTCATTCAGAATAACTTCACACACACCCGCTACTGTGTATTTCCAAGTCTAATTCTGTCACTAAACCCATACCTGTCACCCAGCGCCTAAATACTAGGCCTCAAATTTAAATCCCTCTAAATCTCTCGTTACCGTTGTCCTGTTGTAGCTGGGAAAGTTATTTAGTGCCCGTCAAAGCACATTTTTTGTTCTGGGTTGAAGTACAATTCCCAATTTAGCAATTTCATAATTTAGTGGTTCCTGCTATATCAGAGCTATTTGAAATCTATCCCAAAAAGGGTATATAATATTGAAGGTGCACATAGGGTCATTCAGAATAACTTCACACACACCCGCTACTGTGTATTTCCAAGTCTAATTCTGTCACTAAATCCATACCGGTGACCCAGCGCCTAAATACTAGGCCTCAAATTTAATTCCCTCTAAATCTCTCGTTACCCACCGCTGTACTGTTGTTGCTGGGCAAGATATTTAGTGTCCGTCAAAGCACATTTTTTGTTCTGGGTTGAAGTACAATTCCCAATTTAGCAATTTCATAATTTAGTGGTTTCTGCTATATCAGAGCTATTTGAAATCTATCCCTAAAAGGGTATATAATATTGAAGGTGCACATAGGGTCATTCAGAATAACTTCACACACACCCGCTACTGTGTATTTCCAAGTCTAATTCTGTCACTAAACCCATACCTGTCACCCAGCGCCTAAATACTAGGCCTCAAATTTATATCCAGCTAAATCTGTCCCTAGTGCTGTAGCTGGGCGAGTTATTTAGTGTCCGTTCAAGCACATTTCTTGTTCTGGGTTGAAATACAATTCCCAATTTAGCAATTTCATAATTTAGTGGTTCCTGCTATATCAGAGCTCTTTGAAATCTATCCCAAAAAGGGTATATAATATTGAAGGTGCACATAGGGTCATTCAGAGTAACTTCACACACACCCGCTACTGTGTATTTCCAAGTCTAATTCTGTCACTAAATCCATACCGGTGACCCAGCGCCTAAATACTAGGCCTCAAATTTAATTCCCTCTAAATCTCTCGTTACCCACCGCTGTACTGTTGTTGCTGGGCAAGATATTTAGTGTCCGTCAAAGCACATTTTTTGTTCTGGGTTGAAGTACAATTCCCAATTTAGCAATTTCATAATTTAGTGGTTTCTGCTATATCAGAGCTATTTGAAATCTATCCCTAAAAGGGTATATAATATTGAAGGTGCACATAGGGTCATTCAGAATAACTTCACACACACCCGCTACTGTGTATTTCCAAGTCTAATTCTGTCACTAAACCCATACCTGTCACCCAGCGCCTAAATACTAGGCCTCAAATTTAAATCCCTCTAAATCTCTCGTTACCGTTGTCCTGTTGTAGCTGGGAAAGTTATTTAGTGCCCGTCAAAGCACATTTTTTGTTCTGGGTTGAAGTACAATTCCCAATTTAGCAATTTCATAATTTAGTGGTTCCTGCTATATCAGAGCTATTTGAAATCTATCCCAAAAAGGGTATATAATATTGAAGGTGCACATTGGGTCATTCAGAATAACTTCACACACACGCTTCTGTGCATTTCCAAGTCTAATTCTGTCACTAAATCCATACCGGTGACCCAGCGCCTAAATACTAGGCCTCAAATTTAATTCCCTCTAAATCTCTCGTTACCCACCGCTGTACTGTTGTTGCTGGGCAAGATATTTAGTGTCCGTCAAAGCACATTTTTTGTTCTGGGTTGAAGTACAATTCCCAATTTAGCAATTTCATAATTTAGTGGTTTCTGCTATATCAGAGCTATTTGAAATCTATCCCTAAAAGGGTATATAATATTGAAGGTGCACATAGGGTCATTCAGAATAACTTCACACACACCCGCTACTGTGTATTTCCAAGTCTAATTCTGTCACTAAATCCATACCGGTGACCCAGCGCCTAAATACTAGGCCTCAAATTTAATTCCCTCTAAATCTCTCGTTACCCACCGCTGTACTGTTGTTGCTGGGCAAGATATTTAGTGTCCGTCAAAGCACATTTTTTGTTCTGGGTTGAAGTACAATTCCCAATTTAGCAATTTCATAATTTAGTGGTTTCTGCTATATCAGAGCTATTTGAAATCTATCCCTAAAAGGGTATATAATATTCAAGGTGCACATTGGGTCATTCAGAATAACTTCACACACACACGCTTCTGTGCATTTCCAAGTCTAATTCTGTCACTAAATCCATACCGGTCACCCAGCGCCTAAATACTAGGCCTCAAATTTATATCCCGCTGAATTTGAATACAATACATTGGGCCAAATAATATATTTGTTGTTGTGGTGAACCATAACAATGAGAAAAACATCTAGTAAGGGACGCGGACGTGGACATGGTCGTGGTGGTGTTAGTGGACCCTCTGGTGCTGGGAGAGGACGTGGCCGTTCTGCCACATCCACACGTCCTAGTGTACCAACTACCTCAGGTCCCAGTAGCCGCCAGAATTTACAGCGATATATGGTGGGGCCCAATGCCGTTCTAAGGATGGTAAGGCCTGAGCAGGTACAGGCATTAGTCAATTGGGTGGCCGACAGTGGATCCAGCACGTTCACATTATCTCCCACCCAGTCTTCTGCAGAAAGCGCACAGATGGCGCCTGAAAACCAACCCCATCAGTCTGTCACATCACCCCCATGCATACCAGGGAAACTGTCTCAGCCTCAAGTTATGCAGCAGTCTCTTATGCTGTTTGAAGACTCCGCTGGCAGGGTTTCCCAAGGGCATCCACCTAGCCCTTCCCCAGCGGTGAAAGACATAGAATGCACTGACGCACAACCACTTATGTTTCCTGATGATGAGGACATGGGAATACCACCTCAGCATGTCTCTGATGATGACGAAACACAGGTGCCAACTGCTGCGTCTTTCTGCAGTGTGCAGACTGAACAGGAGGTCAGGGATCAAGACTGGGTGGAAGACGATGCAGGGGACGATGAGGTCCTAGACCCCACATGGAATGAAGGTCGTGCCACTGACTTTCACAGTTCGGAGGAAGAGGCAGTGGTGAGACCGAGCCAACAGCGTAGCAAAAGAGGGAGCAGTGGGCAAAAGCAGAACACCCGCCGCCAAGAGACTCCGCCTGCTACTGACCGCCGCCATCTGGGACCGAGCACCCCAAAGGCAGCTTCAAGGAGTTCCCTGGCATGGCACTTCTTCAAACAATGTGCTGACGACAAGACCCGAGTGGTTTGCACGCTGTGCCATCAGAGCCTGAAGCGAGGCATTAACGTTCTGAACCTGAGCACAACCTGCATGACCAGGCACCTGCATGCAAAGCATGAACTGCAGTGGAGTAAACACCTTAAAACCAAGGAAGTCACTCAGGCTCCCCCTGCTACCTCTTCTGCTGCTGCCGCCTCGGCCTATTCTGCTGCTGCCGCCTCGGCCTCTTCCTCCGCCTCTGGAGGAACGTTGGCACCTGCCGCCCAGCAAACAGGGGATGTACCACCAACACCACCACCACCACCACCTCCGTCACCAAGCGTCTCAACCATGTCACACGCCAGCGTTCAGCTCTCCATCTCACAAACATTTGATAGAAAGCGTAAATTCCCACCTAGCCACCCTCGATCCCTGGCCCTGAATGCCAGCATTTCTAAACTACTGGCCTATGAAATGCTGTCATTTAGGCTGGTGGACACAGACAGCTTCAAACAGCTCATGTCGCTTGCTGTCCCACAGTATGTTGTTCCCAGCCGGCACTACTTCTCCAAGAGAGCCGTGCCTTCCCTGCACAACCAAGTATCCCATAAAATCAAGTGTGCACTGCGCAACGCCATCTGTAGCAAGGTCCACCTAACCACAGATACGTGGACCAGTAAGCACGGCCAGGGACGCTATATCTCCCTAACTGCACACTGGGTAAATGTAGTGGCAGCTGGGCCCCAGGCGGAGAGCTGTTTGGCGCACGTCCTTCCGCCGCCAAGGATCGCAGGGCAACATTCTTTGCCTCCTGTTGCCACCTCCTCCTTCTCGGCTTCCTCCTCCTCTTCTTCCACCTGCTCATCCAGTCAGCCACACACCTTCACCACCAACTTCAGCACAGCCCGGGGTAAACGTCAGCAGGCCATTCTGAAACTCATATGTTTGGGGGACAGGCCCCACACCGCACAGGAGTTGTGGCGGGGTATAGAACAACAGACCGACGAGTGGTTGCTGCCGGTGAGCCTCAAGCCCGGCCTGGTGGTGTGTGATAATGGGCGAAATCTCGTTGCAGCTCTGGGACTAGCCAATTTGACGCACATCCCTTGCTTGGCGCATGTGCTGAATTTGGTGGTGCAGAAGTTCATTCACAACTACCCCGACATGTCAGAGCTGCTGCATAAAGTGCGGGCCGTCTGTTCGCGCTTCCGGCGTTCACATCCTGCTGCTGCTCGCCTGTCTGCGCTACAGCGTAACTTCGGCCTTCCCGCTCACCGCCTCATATGCGACGTGCCCACCAGGTGGAACTCCACCTTGCACATGCTGGACAGACTGTGCGAGCAGCAGCAGGCCATAGTGGAGTTTCAGCTGCAGCACGCACGGGTCAGTCGCACTACAGAACAGCACCACTTCACCACCAATGACTGGGCCTCCATGCGAGACCTGTGTGCCCTGTTGCGCTGTTTCGAGTACTCCACCAACATGGCCAGTGGCGATGACACCGTTATCAGCGTTACAATACCACTTCTATGTCTCCTTGAGAAAACACTTAGGGCGATGATGGAAGAGGAGGTGGCCCAGGAGGAGGAGGAGGAGGAGGAGGAAGAGGGGTCATTTTTAGCACTTTCAGGCCAGTCTCTTCGAAGTGACTCAGAGGGAGGTTTTTGGCAACAGCAGAGGCCAGGTACAAATGTGGCCAGCCAGGGCCCACTACTGGAGGACGAGGAGGACGAGGATGAGGAGGAGGTGGAGGAGGATGAGGATGAAGCATGGTCACAGCGGGGTGGCACCCAACGCAGCTCGGGTCCATCACTGGTGCGTGGCTGGGGGGAAAGGCAGGACGATGACGATACGCCTCCCACAGAGGACAGCTTGTCCTTATCCCTGGGCAGCCTGGCACACATGAGCGACTACATGCTGCAGTGCCTGCGCAACGACAGCAGAGTTGCCCACATTTTAACCTGTGCGGACTACTGGGTTGCCACCCTGCTGGATCCACGCTACAAAGACAATGTGCCCACCTTACTTCCTGCACTGGAGCGTGATAGGAAGATGCGCGAGTACAAGCGCACGTTGGTAGACACGCTACTGAGAGCATTCCCAAATGTCACAGGGGAACAAGTGGAAGCCCAAGGCCAAGGCAGAGGAGGAGCAAGAGGTCGCCAAGGCAGCTGTGTCACGGCCAGCTCCTCTGAGGGCAGGGTTAGCATGGCAGAGATGTGGAAAACTTTTGTCAACACGCCACAGCTAACTGCACCACCACCTGATACGCAACGTGTTAGCAGGAGGCAACATTTCACTAACATGGTGGAACAGTACGTGTGCACACCCCTCCACGTACTGACTGATGGTTCGGCCCCATTCAACTTCTGGGTCTCTAAATTGTCCACGTGGCCAGAGCTAGCCTTTTATGCCTTGGAGGTGCTGGCCTGCCCGGCAGCCAGCGTTTTGTCTGAACGTGTATTCAGCACGGCAGGGGGCGTCATTACAGACAAACGCAGCCGCCTGTCTACAGCCAATGTGGACAAGCTGACGTTCATAAAAATGAACCAGGCATGGATCCCACAGGACCTGTCCGTCCCTTGTCCAGATTAGACATTAACTACCTCCCCATAACCATATATTATTGGACTCCAGGGCACTTCCTCATTCAATCCTATTTTTATTTTCATTTTACCATTATATTGCGAGGCTACCCAAAGTTGAATGAACCTCTCCTCTGCCTGTGTGCTAGGCCTAAATATATGCCAATGGACTGTTGCAGTGGTGGGTGACGTGAAGCCTCATTCTCTGCTATGACATGCAGACTGATTCTCTGCTGACATGAAGCCAGATCCTCTGTTACGGGAGCTCTCTCCTCTGCCTGGGTGCTGGGCCTAAATTTATGACAATTGACTGTTGCAGTGGTGGGTGACGTGAAGCCTGATTCTCTGCTATGATATGAAGACTGATTCTCTGCTGACATGAAGCCAGATTGTCTGTTACGGGACCTTTCTCCTCTGCCTGGGTTCTGGGCCTAAATTTATGAAAATTGACTGTTGCAGTGGTGGGTGACGTGAAGCCTGATTCTCTGCTATGATATGAAGACTGATTCTCTGCTGACATGAAGCCAGATTGTCTGTTACGGGACCTTTCTCCTCTGCCTGGGTTCTGGGCCTAAATTTATGACAATGGACTGTTGCAGTGGTGGCTGACGTGAAGCCTGATTCTCTGCTATGACATGCAGACTGATTCTCTGCTGTCATGAAGCCAGATTGTCTGTTACGGGACCTCTCTGCTCTGCCTGTGTGCTAGGCCTAAATATATGCCAATGGACTGTTGCAGTGGTGGCTGACGTGAAGCCTCATTCTCTGCTATGACATGCAGACTAATTCTCTGCTGACATGAAGCCAGATTGTCTGTTACGGGACCTCTCTCCTCTGCCTGGGTGCTGGGCCTAAATTTATGACAATGGACTGTTGCAGTGGTGGCTGACGTGAAGCCTGATTCTCTGCTATGACATGCAGACTAATTCTCTGCTGACATGAAGCCAGATTGTCTGTTACGGGACCTCTCTCCTCTGCCTGGGTGCTGGGCCTAAATATATGCCAATGGACTGTTGCAGTGGTGGCTGACGTGAAGCCTCATTCTCTGCTATGACATGCAGACTAATTCTCTGCTGTCATGAAGCCAGATTGTCTGTTACGGGACCTCTCTGCTCTGCCTGTGTGCTAGGCCTAAATATATGCCAATGGACTGTTGCAGTGGTGGGTGACGTGAAGCCTCATTCTCTGCTATGACATGCAGACTGATTCTCTGCTGACATGAAGCCAGATTGTCTGTTACGGGACCTCTCTGCTCTGCCTGTGTGCTAGGCCTAAATATATGCCAATGGACTGTTGCAGTGGTGGGTGACGTGAAGCCTCATTCTCTGCTATGACATGCAGACTGATTCTCTGCTGACATGAAGCCAGATTGTCTGTTACGGGACCTCTCTGCTCTGCCTGTGTGCTAGGCCTAAATATATGCCAATGGACTGTTGCAGTGGTGGGTGACGTGAAGCCTCATTCTCTGCTATGACATGCAGACTGATTCTCTGCTGACATGAAGCCAGATCCTCTGTTACGGGAGCTCTCTCCTCTGCCTGGGTGCTGGGCCTAAATTTATGACAATTGACTGTTGCAGTGGTGGGTGACGTGAAGCCTGATTCTCTGCTATGATATGAAGACTGATTCTCTGCTGACATGAAGCCAGATTGTCTGTTACGGGACCTTTCTCCTCTGCCTGGGTTCTGGGCCTAAATTTATGAAAATTGACTCTTACAGTGGTGGGTGACGTGAAGCCTGATTCTCTGCTATGATATGAAGACTGATTCTCTGCTGACATGAAGCCAGATTCTCTGTTACGGGACCTCTCTCCTCTGCCTGGGTGCTGGGTAGTGTTGAGCGCGAATATTCGAAAAGCAAATTTTTTTCGCGAATATCGCAACTTCGCGATTTCGCGAATATTTCGAATATAGTGCTATATATTCGTAAAAACGAATATTCGTTTTTTGTTTCCCCCCCCCCCCCCCACAAAATTACAGTACACATATAATTGATTGTTTCCCAAAGGTCCAACAGCTCAGATCTTACTCACATTGCCTAGAAAGTGATTGAGGCGCGAATCTTCGTAAGGCGATTTTATTAGCGCACATGCGAATATCGGCACGTCCCAGAACAGAGGCAAAGGGCTTTGCATTCATACATTAGTGAATTGAGTTGCGAATCTTCGTAAGGCGATTTTATTAGCGCACATGCGAATATCTACACTTGTCCCAGAACAGAGGCAAAGGGCTTTGCATTCATACATTAGTGATTGAATTGAGCTGCGAATCTTCGTAAGGCGATTTTATTAGCGCACATGCGAATATCGGCACGTCCCAGAACAGAGGCAAAGGGCTTTGCATTCATACATTAGTGAATTGAGTTGCGAATCTTCGTAAGGCGATTTTATTAGCGCACATGCGAATATCTACACTTGTCCCAGAACAGAGGCAAAGGGCTTTGCATTCATACATTAGTGATTGAATTGAGCTGCGAATCTTCGTAAGGCGATTTTATTAACGCAAATGCAAATATCTACACTTGTCCCCAGAACAGAGAGGCAAAGGCCTGTGCATTCATATAGTATAGCACCATATTCGCGAATACGTAGAACTTCGTAAAATTCGATTTACGAATATTCGTATTTTTTATTTTACTTTCCACCTTACAGATTACATTGATCTGTACTCTGTCAACTACTGTCATCACCCCCCACTGTATCTCGATTGATTCCCAAAAGTCTCACATTCCCTAGAAAGTGATTGAGGTGCGAATCTTCGTAAGGCGATTTTATTAGCGCACATGCGAATATCTACACTTGTCCCAGAACAGAGGCAAAGGGCATTGCATTCATACATTAGTGATTGAATTGAGTTGCGAATCTTCGTAAGGCGATTTCATTAGCGCACATGTGAATTTTGCATAGCATATGTATTATGCGATAATTCGAATTATCGCATATGCGAAATAATAACGAATTTGAATAATCGCGAATATTTTACGAATATTCTTTCGAATATTCACAAAATTTCGCGAATTCGAATATGGGACATGCCGCTCAACACTAGTGCTGGGCCTAAATTTATGACAATGGACTGTTGCAGTGGTGGGTGACGTGAAGCCTGATTCTCTGCTATGACATGCAGACTGATTCTCTGCTGACATGAAGCCAGATTGTCTGTTACGGGACCTCTCTCCTCTGCCTGGGTGCTGGGCCTAAATATATGCCAATGGACTGTTGCAGTGGTGGCTGACGTGAAGCCTCATTCTCTGCTATGACATGCAGACTAATTCTCTGCTGACATGAAGACAGATTCTCTGTTACGGGACCTCTCTCCTCTGCCTGGGTGCCGGGGCCTAAATATCTGAGAATGGACTGTTCCAGTGGTGGCTGACGTGAAGCCTCATTCTCTGCTATGACATGCAGACTAATTCTCTGCTGACATGAAGACAGATTCTCTGTTACGGGACCTCCCTCCTCTGCCTGGGTGCTGGGCCTAAATATATGCCAATGGACTGTTGCAGTGGTGGCTGACGTGAAGCCTCATTCTCTGCTATGACATGCAGACTAATTCTCTGCTGACATGAAGACAGATTCTCTGTTACGGGACCTCCCTCCTCTGCCTGGGTGCTGGGCCTAAATATATGCCAATGGACTGTTGCAGTGGTGGCTGACGTGAAGCCTCATTCTCTGCTATGACATGCAGACTGATTCTCTGCTGACATGAAGCCAGATTCTCTGTTACGGGACCTCTCTCCTCTGCCTGTGTGTGTGCTGGGCCTAAATATATGCCAATGGACTGTTGCAGTGGTGGCTGACGTGAAGCCTCATTCTCTGCTATGACATGCAGACTGATTCTCTGCTGACATGAAGCCAGATTCTCTGTTACGGGACCTCTCTCCTCTGCCTGTGTGTGTGCTGGGCCTAAATATATGCCAATGGACTGTTGCAGTGGTGGCTGACGTGAAGCCTCATTCTCTGCTATGACATGCAGACTAATTCTCTGCTGACATGAAGACAGATTCTCTGTTACGGGACCTCCCTCCTCTGCCTGGGTGCTGGGCCTAAATATATGCCAATGGACTGTTGCAGTGGTGGCTGACGTGAAGCCTCATTCTCTGCTATGACATGCAGACTGATTCTCTGCTGACATGAAGCCAGATTCTCTGTTACGGGACCTCTCTCCTCTGCCTGTGTGTGTGCTGGGCCTAAATATATGCCAATGGACTGTTGCAGTGGTGGCTGACGTGAAGCCTCATTCTCTGCTATGACATGCAGACTGATTCTCTGCTGACATGAAGCCAGATTCTCTGTTACGGGACCTCTCTCCTCTGCCTGTGTGTGTGCTGGGCCTAAATATATGCCAATGGACTGTTGCAGTGGTGGCTGACGTGAAGCCTCATTCTCTGCTATGACATGCAGACTAATTCTCTGCTGACATGAAGACAGATTCTCTGTTACGGGACCTCCCTCCTCTGCCTGGGTGCTGGGCCTAAATATATGCCAATGGACTGTTGCAGTGGTGGCTGACGTGAAGCCTCATTCTCTGCTATGACATGCAGACTAATTCTCTGCTGACATGAAGACAGATTCTCTGTTACGGGACCTCTCTCCTCTGCCTGGGTGCCGGGGCCTAAATATCTGAGAATGGACTGTTCCAGTGGTGGGTGACGGGAAGCCAGATTCTCTGCTATGGAACCTCTCTCCAATTGATTTTGGTTAATTTTTATTTATTTAATTTTTATTTTAATTCATTTCCCTATCCACATTTGTTTGCAGGGGATTTACCTACATGTTGCTGCCTTTTGCAGCCCTCTAGCTCTTTCCTGGGCTGTTTTACAGCCTTTTTAGTGCCGAAAAGTTCGGGTCCCCATTGACTTCAATGGGGTTCGGGTTCGGGACGAAGTTCGGATCGGGTTCGGATCCCGAACCCGAACATTTCCGGGATGTTCGGCCGAACTTCTCGAACCCGAACATCCAGGTGTTCGCTCAACTCTAGTTATGACCATACCAAATTTATATAGTTTTTTTCATATTTTACTACTTTTGCAGCATAAAATCACTTATTTGTTAAAAATACGTTCTATTTTGCATCGCCATATACCAACAGTGATAACATTTTCATTTTTCTGCCAATGAAGATGCATGAGAGCTTGTTTTTGCAGGATAGACTGTAGTTTTTATTGGTACCATTTTGTAATATGCATATGACTTTTTGATCACTTTTTGTTAAATGTTTTTGGGTGGTGAGGTGACAAAAACAGCAATTCCGTCACAGTTTTTTTTACAGCATCAACATGCAGGATTAGAAACAGGATCCTTTTATAGATGGCTCATAATAGATGCAGCAATTTCAATTGTGTGGCAACCATCAGGACACTGCCATCGCATACAATGATGGAAACCGCATGTTGCGCTGCAGAGGGCATCTGAGGCACAGAGTGGAGATCAGAGCCTGAAACCAGAAGAATTAGGGCAACTATGCTCTGATTGGTTAGTCTGTACAGACTAACCAATCAGAGCGATTACCAGCAAGAGTCCACTCTGATTGGTCCCTTGCCAGCTGATCCCATGTCTGCTGTCTGTGACAGCGGAGACTCTTGGGTTGTGACACTTTATATTGTCACAGCCCCGGTTAACAGCTCAGGCATAACTGTATGCCCGATTGTGGTAAACTACATGCAATCCCACAAGAAAACAAGCCCTCACACATCCCATCCTGCAAAAAAACAAGCTCTCACACAACTACGTTGGTGGAAAAATAAAAATATTATGGATTTTGATATATGATGATGCAAAATATTACTTATTTTTAATACAAAAGTGATTTTTTTTGCTGTAAAAGTAGTGAACATAGAAAGAACTATAAATTTGCTATCGCTATAACCATATCAACCCACAGAATATCATATCATATATATCGCATGGAGAACCCCATACGAATAAAAAATAATGACAGAATTGGAATTTTTGCCTACCTCACCTCCCGAAATTTTTTTATAAAAAGTAATTAAAAAGACATATGTACTCTAAAAGGATACCAATAAAAACTACAACTCGTCCTGCAAAAAAAAAGCTCACACACCGTTACATTGGTGAAAAAATAAAAATGTTATGGAAACAGGAGTAAATGTAAACGAAAAACTGCTCCAGTCAGGGGCATGAGTACTTTTTACACCAAGTGCACAGAACGCTGGAGGTGCACCTAATTTATGACGAGAAGCACACCTTGTCAGAAATTAGCCAAATCCTTCAATTGAGCAGAGGGAAATTAAGACCCCAATGAGATTACAAATGCAGCACCAGATCTGCATCGCCAATCTGATATTGATGACCTATATTTTTAAGCCTGCTGCAAGATTTCTATTTAATTGGCAGCAGTATTACACTGCCAGATCATTGCTAACGAGCGTTCATACAAACGCTTGTTAGTGATGATCTGAAAGATTGTTTTCAGGTGTAATAAGGCCTTTAGTGAATATTAATTTGTTGTTCTGATAAAGAACCACTAGAGGTCAGACTAATGCCAATTCGCCCAGTCTAATTTATGAAGTGCTTGATAAATAGTCTGCAAGAGACAGACAGGTGAAGCAAATATAGTACCTTGAAAAAGTATTCATACCCCTTGCGACTTTTCCACATTCTTTCACGTTACACCTAAAAACGTTCACGTATTTTATTGGGATTTTATGTGATAGACCAACACAAAGTAGAAAGAATGTGTGAAGTGAAAAGAAAATGATACATGGTTTTCAAATTTTTTAATAAATAAAAATCTTGAGTTTTTTTGTATTCAGCTCCCTGTACTCTGATACCCCTAAATAAAATCCAGTGTGACCAATTGCCTTTAGAAGTCTCCTTATTAGTAAATACAGTCCACCTGTGTGTAATTTATTCTCTGTACAACTGTTCTGTGAAGGCCTCAGAGGTTTGTTACAGAACATTAGTAATCAAACAGCATCATGAAAACCAAGGAACACACCAGACAGGTCAGGGATAAAGTTGTGAAGAAGTGTGAACCAGGTTTAGGTTATAAAAAATATCCCAAGTTCTGAACATCTCACGGAGCACTGTTCAATCCATCATCTGAAAATGGAACGCTTATGGCACAGCTCCAAACCTACCAGGACATCACTGTCCACTTAAACTGACAGCCTAGGCAAGGGGAACACTGATTAGAGAAGCAGCCAAGAGGCCCATGGTCACTCTGGAGGAGCTGCACAGATTCACAGCTCAGGTGGGAGAATCTGTCCACAGTTTGCATAAGCAAAGTAGGGGACACAGCAAACATGTGGAAAAGGATTCTCTGGTCAGATGAGACCAAAATTGAACTTGTTGGCCTAAATTCAAAACCCTATGTGTGGTGGAAAACTAACACTGCACATCACTTTAAACATACCATCCATGAAACATGGTGGTGGCAGCATCATGCTATGGGGATATGTAAACCGAGACTTACAAATTTGTAAGATAATAGAGATGTTTCCCAAATTACAATTTTTTCAAAAATAGACAAGGTAACAGGTATATTATTTTCCTGTCAAAATAGTTACTTTTCTAGATTAGGTAACTGTGACATAACAGTTGTGAGACAGCATTTTTGGAATGAGTACTTTTTGCTATCAGTGCAGCTGAAAAAACAGAATGCACCCTATATTCACACTATCTAGTGAAATAAAACATTTGAAAAGAAGGTAAAGTCAGACCCACCGTTTGTCAGGTTTTGGCAGCTTCACATCTTGGTCTTCACTTGCCATGTTCAAAGCCCAATGTATTTTCTGTAAATAATAAAGTCTAAGTTGAAATACTTGTAGGCCATCATAGGCATCATTATCGAGATTTAATTTGTTATTTAAAAGAGTCATCTTGCATCTTGCCTAGTATTTTGATTCACTATAGCTTTGGTGTATTCAACTGAACGAGACTAAGCTATGAAAAACTACTACTACTACTACATACATTATTAAATACTGTAAGAATGTCTTTTCACACTGCAGATTTTGTGCAGAAAACAGATTTGTTTCGGGTCTGGCTTCCTGAATTTTTGAAAAAGTTTGGTTTGCGCTGAACCGAAGCTGCTTCAATTGCTCTAAATGTTGGTATATAATCCCCTCTAGCCTCCTAGGACTCAGAAAACTTGACATCTTTTTTCGTTTATTTTTTATAAATTTTGTTGCTGACCGCCTTGCCCAGTTGGAGTCGGCAAGTTGACAGCCAGTGGGATGTTTGCTACTTGATGTACTTGAGCAACAGGTCACCAGTGTGGCTACTCTCTCCCAAGCTGATCAGCTCCAACAAGGCGTAGCAACGCTTGACACAAAGTGACCCTGTATCCTGCTGCTTTTGAGGAGGGAACATTTCCATGGAGGAGATGCATAAGTGTCTGCTGTGGGAGCCAGGCTGACACACTCGTGGGGGTTCAAAAGGAAATGGCCTCGTTGCCGGGGTGCTGCCTCGCCGCTGCAATAAAAAGCATGGACCCAGTGGGCTGTTAAAGACATGTACTGTCCCTGCCCGTAAGAGCTGCTCCAGGTGTCCATCATGGCGGGAACCTTGGTGCACACCAAGAATAGCAGGAAGTGTCCCATTTTGTCCGCTACATGAGAGTATAAGGCAGTACATGGCTTTTTGGGAAAAATAATGCTGGCTAAGAATCTTCCAGCGAGGCTGAGAACACGTCATTAGCTCCCTAAAGAAAGCAGACTCTATTAAATGTTACGGCAGCACCTGCACAGCCAGCAACTTGGCTAGGTGGGAATTAAGCTTGTGTACCATTGGATTGCTGAGCGCATAGAGTTGTTTTCTGGCTGTGCATTCCATTAGCAATGGCTGGAGCGGAGTAGGAGTCTGAGCAGGAGAAGTGGAAAGGGATGGTGACTATGTGAAAGACACCGTACTGCCCATGGATGCGGCCTGGCACAAGGGGAACCAGGAGAAAGAGGCAATTTCTGCTGTGGTGGCTGGCTGCCACTTCTGTTTGCCCACAGGATGGGGTGATGCCGCTTCCTGCAGTTCAATAGAGCTGCGGTGCCCACGTTTATGTTTGCCTGCCCACGGCCTAATTTGCTCCTGCACAGCTTGAACAAGGCAATGCTTTTGTCTTTCGGCAGCGTAGAGAAAAAAATGCCAGACGGGAGATACTCGTACAGCAGAAGTAGAGGCAGCTGAGCTTGGCTTAGCTCTGGCACATTTTGGGCCTAACCCACTTGGAGAAATAAATGAACGTAAACTGATGATTAAGGGCCAGGTCTGACACTCAATTTCATATTGAAACTCACAGGTAGATTGCTGCCCTACCCTGTGTTTTGTTGTAGTAATCACGTACATATGCCGGTTTAATTAAATTGAACAATCCCCCAAAAAATGAAATTCCAACAGTGTGGATATAGAATAAACAGAAATGGACGATTTAAGCCTGACACTCAAATTCACATTAACAATTACAAGTAAATTGCTGCCCATGGGTATTGTGGGGATTCGCTCTGGTAGGCAGGGTAAGCGGACGCAGTACAGAGGCAAAAACAAGGTTGTAAAGCAAAAGTCAGTGTTTATTCACACAACAAGGAACAAAATAAAACAAACACTTGGCAGAGTCCTGGTGTTAATTCACACCGCAGGAATTCCTCCGTGGTTTTTTCAAAGTCCACCAAACTCAAACAAACAAGTCACCTGGATGTTCACAGTAGGCTTTTAGGGCGCTTGGCTTCCAGCTGGCGGCTCTCATGCAGCTCCTAGAAGGCCAGAGCCTTCACAGCTCCACTCTCACTTGGAGGAACAGACCACACCCAGCTGAGCTTCTGGCTGGGCTTTTAAACCCCAGCCCAAAACCTGGCCTGGACGAGGGGAACAGCCACCCACCCTGCTCTTTGGCTGCTCCCAATAAGAACCGGCCCGGATCGGCTTTTCAGCCACACTAAGAATAAAACAGTGTCAGTGAGCACTAGCTGCGGCTGACACATAAAATAACTGGTTCTTATCTCACCGAGGCCAGGAACCTCGGTGACACGTACCTTCCGTCAATGACGGACCCTTGCGCCTTCCTACATACCTCCCCCCTTTGTTCAACCCTGAGGGGGTGAACACACGCCAGACAGTGTACTCGGGACAGGGCATCCGCGTTTCCCTGTAACCGGCCTGCCCTGTGTTCTACTGTGAACTTGAAGTTTTGCAGCGACAAGAACCACCTGGTGACCCGAGCATTCCTCTCTTTGGCCTGGCTCATCCACTTGAGAGGGGAGTGATCGGTCACCAGACGGAATTTCCTCCCCAACAGATAATAGCGGAGAGACTCGAGTGCCCACTTGATGGCCAGGCACTCTCTCTCCACTATACTGTACCGGGTCTCCGCTGGAGTGAGCTTACGGCTGAGGAAGACAACGGGATGCTCCTCCCCGTTGACTTCCTGAGACAGTACCGCACCGAGGCCTACTTCGGAGGCATCAGTCTGGACCACAAATTCCCTCTTGAAGTCGGGCGTCACCAAAACCGGGGACCCACACAGGGCCGACTTCAAAGCGGAGAAAGCCTCTTCCGCCTGGTCATTCCAGCGGACTATCACGGACTTCCGTCCCTTTAAAAGCCCTGTCAACGGAGCCGCTAAAGTGGCAAAATGGGGAACGAACCTCATGTAATAGCCCACTATTCCCAGGAATGACCTTACTTGTCTAGAGGTGGCAGGTCGGGGCCAATTCCGTATCGCTTCTATTTTGCTCACTTGGGGTTTAAGGACTCCACGTCCAATGACATACCCAAGGTATTTAGCCTCCTCTAACCCTATTGCACATTTCTTTGGGTTAGCTGTTAGTCCCGCTTTTCGAAGGGAGTCCACTACAGCCTGTACTTTAGGAAGGTGACTTTCCCAGTCGGTGCTATGGACAACGATATCGTCCAGGTACGCCGAAGCGTATCGACGATGTGGACGGAGTACAATATCCATTAGCCTTTGAAACGTGGCGGGAGCACCATGTAGACCAAAGGGTAATACCTTGTACTGATACAGCCCCTCTGGCGTGACAAAAGCCGTTTTTTCTTTGGCAGCCTCTGTCAAGGGTACCTGCCAGTAGCCTTTGGTGAGGTCCAACACAGAAAAATACCGGGATTGTCCCAACTTTTCAATAAGCTCATCCACTCGGGGCATGGGATACGCGTCAAATTTGGACACCTCATTAAGTTTGCGGAAGTCATTACAGAACCTCAATGTCCCGTCTGGCTTGGGTATTAATACTATCGGACTGGCCCACTCACTTTTAGACTCCTCGATAACATCCAACCGCAACATAAGTTGCACTTCCTCCGAGATGGCTTTTCGCCGAGCCTCGGGTACTCTGTATGCTTTTAACCGGATTTTTGCCTGAGGCTCGGTGACAATATCATGTTGGATTACGGAAGTGCGTCCAGGGAGGTCTGAGAACACATCCGTGTTCCGACTAACAAACTCCCTGGTTTCCTGAGCCCGTTTAGGGGAGAGGCTGTCAGCAATTTTTATTGTGGCAACCGCTTCCCTTGCATCAGACTTAGGAGCCGGAACCTCTTGTCTTCCGTACAGGTTTCCCTATCCTTCCAAGGTTTTAGCAAATTAACATGGTAAACCTGCTCCGGCTTCCGCCTCCCCGGCTGGTGTACCTTGTAATTTACCTCTCCTATTTTTTCACGTACCTCGTAGGGCCCCTGCCACCTGGCTAGGAACTTACTGTCCACTGTCGGCACCAGAACCAAAACCCGATCACCCGGGTTAAAGTTCCGGACCCGAGCCTGCCGATTATAGATCCGACTCTGGGCTCGCTGAGCGGCCTCCATATGTTCCCTGACAAGAGGCAAAACGGTCTCTATCCGCTGTTGCATCTTGGTAACATATTCCAGGACGCTTTTATGTGGAGTGGGTTGTTGTTCCCATGCCTCCTTGGCTACGTCCAACAAGCCACGAGGATGTCTGCCATATAGCAATTCGAAGGGCGAGAACCCAGTAGAGGCCTGGGGCACCTCTCGCACTGCGAACATGAGATAGGGCAGAAGAAGGTCCCAATCCTTTCCATCTTTGGTCACCACCCTTTTTAACATGGTTTTTAGAGTTTTATTAAACCTTTCCACCAGTCCATCTGTTTGTGGATGGTACACGGACGACCGTAACTGTTTTATACGCAGCAACTTGCAGAGTTCCCTCATGACCTTGGACATAAAAGGGGTCCCCTGGTCAGTCAGGACCTCTTTAGGTAGCCCCACTCGGGAGAACATCTCCATTAGCTCTTTAGCTATAAGTTTCGCAGAAGTATGTCGCAGTGGCACTGCCTCCGGGTACCGAGTAGCGTAATCAAGGACAACCAAGATGTGCTGGTGTCCCCAGGCGGACTTTGGTACAGGACCTACCAGGTCCATAGCGATTCGCTCAAACGGTACCTCAATGATCGGGAGGGGTACCAAGGGACTGCGAAAAAGGTGCTGGGGGCTAGTTGCCTGGCAGGTCGGGCAAGACTTACAGAACTCGTCCACCTCTTTAAACACACTGGGCCAGTAAAACCGTTGTAGTATCCGGTCCTGAGTTTTCTGCATTCCCAGATGACCCCCGAGAACATGCTGGTGTGCTAACTCTAACACGAGTTTGCGATAAGCCTGAGGCACCACCAACTGTTCAATGGATTCACCTCGCAGCTGATTAACCCGATACAACATATCCTGATGGACCACAAAACGGGGGAACACCGACTCTGCCCCTGGTTGTTGTGGTTCACCATCTATTATTAGCACATTTTCCCAGGCTCGGGACAAGGTTGGATCCCGGTGTTGCGCGGTACCAAAATTATCCCCGGAGACATTGAGGTCTGCCAGCTCAGGCCCCGGCGGCAAGTCCTCCATGTCTCCCACCATTACACTCAACGGGGTTGTCTCCTCCTCTTCCACCAAAGTGGCGGTCACCCCTACTGCGGGACCTTTAGACTCAGGTTCCCAGGGTTCTGGTCTCCCCCCTGAGCCAGGCCATTCTGCTAGGGTTACACCTGTATCATGCATATCAGTCAATCTCGGAACCGGCCACAGTGCCGTGAAACCCGGGAAGTCTCTCCCTACTATAAGTTCATAGTGGAAGTGGGTTGCAACAGCCACCTCGTGGATCCACCTGCCGGAAACCGTAGACAGAGACACCATAGCAGTAGGATAGTCTTTTAAGTCCCCATGGATACACATGACTCCAACTTTACGGCCGGTGTACTCAGCGGAGCGTACCAGGGAAGCCCTTACCAGGGTCACCAGACTTCCTGAGTCCAACAGAGCCTCCGCTGGAGTGTCTCCCACCTCAACCTGGCATAGGTGGTTCAGAGACTCCGAAGCACCCACTGCACACAGTTTCCTGGCATATAATGATTGACGGAAGCCACAGTTCGTGTCCATGGGTTCCCCCTGACGTGGACAGTCCGCTCGAACATGACCTGGCTCCCGACACCGCCAGCAGATTATTGGAGCGGGGTCCACAGGGGTTATATCCCGGGCAGGTTTGGTGGGCACCGGTTGTTGGGTCCGGGGTGGAGAGTTACGGGATCTGACTGCCCCCCTCCCAACAGAACACCCCTGTAAGTTCCGGGTAGCCTCATAGCGCTCCACCAGGTCGACCATCTCCAGCGCATTCCCTGGGGAGACCTGGCCAATCCATTGCTGGAGAGGGGGTGGCAGAGCCCTCCAGAACCTGTCTGCTAATAACCGGTCCAACATAGCAGTGGGGCTCAACACGTCAGGTTGTAGCCACTTTTGTAACAGGTTATGCAAGTCATAATACTGGGGCCTCACGGGCTCCGCCGGATTGAACCCCCACTGATGCACCCGCTGGGCCCGGACCAGCACATTCACCCCCAGTCTTGCCAAGATCTCCCCCTTTACCTTTGGGTAGTCAGCCGCTTGAGCGTCAGGCAAGTCGAAAAACACCTGCTGGGACTCTGATGTCAGAAACGGAGCGACAATCTCAGCCCACTGGTCTTGGGGCAGCTTCTCCCTGGTGGCCACTTTTTCATACATCGCCAGGTAGGTCTCGACATCGTCTGCGGGGGTCATTTTAGGGATCGCTGCACGTACTGCTTTCCGGGCATCGTGTAAGCTTGGGGTTGCTCCTGATGACTGTAATGCCATTACATGTTGTAGCAGCAACTGGTTGGTCTCCTGCTGCTGCTTATTAGCCTCGCGTTGCTGCAGGTTAGCTTCCACGAGGGCCTTCATAACAGCCTCCATTTCGTCTCTTGACACCAGTTTGAATCTAGCCGGTTTGATATATGACATACAACCGTGAGAAAAAAATATTTTCGGCGTTCACGCCAGCCTCACTGCGCTTGCCCGCTCCAAGCCACCAATTGTGGGGATTCGCTCTGGTAGGCAGGGTAAGCGGACGCAGTACAGAGGCAAAAACAAGGTTGTAAAGCAAAAGTCAGTGTTTATTCACACAACAAGGAACAAAATAAAACAAACACTTGGCAGAGTCCTGGTGTTAATTCACACCGCAGGAATTCCTCCGTGGTTTTTTCAAAGTCCACCAAACTCAAACAAACAAGTCACCTGGATGTTCACAGTAGGCTTTTAGGGCGCTTGGCTTCCAGCTGGCGGCTCTCATGCAGCTCCTAGAAGGCCAGAGCCTTCACAGCTCCACTCTCACTTGGAGGAACAGACCACACCCAGCTGAGCTTCTGGCTGGGCTTTTAAACCCCAGCCCAAAACCTGGCCTGGACGAGGGGAACAGCCACCCACCCTGCTCTTTGGCTGCTCCCAATAAGAACCGGCCCGGATCGGCTTTTCAGCCACACTAAGAATAAAACAGTGTCAGTGAGCACTAGCTGCGGCTGACACATAAAATAACTGGTTCTTATCTCACCGAGGCCAGGAACCTCGGTGACACGTACCTTCCGTCAATGACGGACCCTTGCGCCTTCCTACAGTATGTATTGTTATAGTAATCATGTATATATTCTGGTTTAATTAAATTGAACAATCCCACCCAAAAATTAAATTCCAACTGTGTGGACATGGAATTCATAGAAACAGATGATTAAGGCTTGCCTCTTAATTTCATGTTAACGCTCACAGGTAGATGGCTGCACTACCTTCTGTTTTGCTGTAGTAATCATGTATATATGCTGGGGAAATTAAATTGAACAAGTCCCAAAAAACGATATATGATTCCAACCGTGTGGAAACTGAATATAAGGAAATGGACGATGGAGGCCTGACCCCTAATATTGCGTTAACACTTACAGTTAGCTTGTTACCCTAATGTGTATGGGTCTTCTGATCACCTATATGCTTATTTCATTAAATTCAATAACCTTCCCCCTAAAAAAATTAATTGGAACTGATATATATGGTTTTTCAAACACCACACACACAATTCTTCTTCTTCTTTGTAATTCTAGCCTTTCCCTTCACTCTCCCTGGCAGTAGAATAAAAGCCTGATTGATTTCTGACTGTCCCTGATTGTTTTTTCACTCTCCATGATTCCCTTTTCTGGCAGCTATTGTAAGACCCAATCACCTTCATTCACAGCCCAGCAGAGAATTAAGTTCTTCTAGGGCACCTACCTGCCTGAGACAGCACTAATTGGCTCATCCAGACTGTCTGTCAGCCTGGAAGCCAATCAGCCCTTCTCCCCACTTCCTCTCAGGGTCATGTAAGAACCCTTCTTCTTCCTCCCTAATGCTTTTTTCCCACCAACATGTGCACTAAAATGGTGCTATGCGCCGTTTTAGTGGATTTGTCAAAACTAACCTGAAAAGATTTGGGTTCGTCTGCCCTCCGAAAAATAGCAATGTTCAAACTAAACCCGGTTTGGTTCGAACTGGTTTGCTCATTCTCAAGTCAGAGTTCTGTGTGTGTGTTTTATACTGAGGGCAGCTGCTGATAAGTGGGAAGTTTCATGTAATGAACTGAAAATACAGCAAAAACCTGCAATGATGCACATACATCATTTTTTCTCTACGTGAACAGCCAGCTTCTTTTTTTTTTAAACCCAAAACTTCTACTATTCATCATTTCTTTTAGCTTATTCCCAGCGCCTGCAGTACCGCAATCAACTGAGGAGCCGATGCAGAGGACAGGAGTAGAAGTGGCCCTGATAAGATGTTGTTTCTCAATGTACTCCCTCAGGAAGTCACTCCCTGAGGTTCTGTGTAGTGAAAAGATGGTATGAAGGAATCAGGCAGAAGTAGAAGAACAACAAACATTTTGCTTTACTGATTGCAAAGGATGAATTAAATCCAGCTGTCATCTGTACAAGGCGCGATGTCTCTATCCCCAGATGATGAAGAAGGGTGACAGGCAAGATGGCAGACAATAGGACTATAGAGTAGACCTTATCTCTCTCCTGATTTCTCTTTGTTAACAGCCAGGGGCATAGACCCTACAGGTAAATTTACCGGTAGGCCGATGCCCCAGGGGGCCACCCAAGTCCTTCTCTCTGCCACTGACCAGGTACATAATTAGCTCTCAACAGTAATTAACACTCTGAGAATCAGGTACTCATGTACCCAGCCAGCGACTGCACATGCCCTCCTAAATTAAACTGCTATGACCCGCATCTCACCTCCTAATCCCCCTGCTCCATAGACCACTGGAGGAGGAGGACATAAGATGGTAGCTATTGATGGCCACCACAAAGGGCCAGCTTTGGGGAAATATATTGTGCTGTATTGTGGTATATAGTTTTGCTGGGATATTTTGCCCTATGGTATTATTGACCCAGCCTACTTGTGTTGCCCTGCCTTCTGTCAATTTGGACCTGCCTACAAATGGGGCCACTTTTATTTTTTTCCAGGGCCACTTTAAGTTCCCAGTCCGCTAAGTCAGCACTTGTGGCTCTAGGTGTCCACTTGTGTGATGCATGCCTTTGCTTGTGCCTGTCCTGAACTGTGATGATGGGTGTCTTAACTTTTTTATCCCCTCACCTTGCAGTGGAGTCTGTATAACCTAGTGCTGATCACTCTGCTATGTGTAAACTTGGTTGCTTGCAGATCTTCTGTGGCCTGGGACCCTGCAGTCTCCCTGGAGTATTGGTCTTCACAGACAAGCTGGATCTTTAGTCCCTCACTCCATGCTTGCCAAGCTAACTCTCCATAGAACTCTCCCTCCTGGCAGGAAGCAGGACCAGCCAACTCCCACCAAGATGGGAGGAATGGAATAGTAAGCTCCATTCCTAACACCAGACATACCTTATCATTGCTGTAGCATATGGCAGATACAAAAAACATGATATGACATTACAATAGATAACAAACAATTACATACATTTTGCTTGAAACACAGAGCAATTGCACATTTTTCTTTCCAAAAAAGAGCTGCAATTTTGCTACTGTTAATAATTATAGTGAATCTGTCATCCTGATTTTGGACTATCTACAGTAATACTGTACATGGGTAGTACTGCAGATAAGGAGTCCAGATTGCTATTTTTTACTTTCCTACTGCCTCCTCTCCAAATGTGGTGCAATTTCCATCCCTTCAACAAAATTGAATTCCACGGGCATTACTCCCTCTGGCCAACTGTCCATAAAAAGTGTTGCATTGTTCTCCAAATATGGTGCACCACAGTACCTTCACCAAAATATTATTAGGCAAGCATTACTCTCTCTGTCTAGCTGTCCGTTAAAAATTGTCTTGTCATCTCATTCTCCAAATGTGGGGCACTTCTGTGCCTTCACCAAAATTTAATTCAGTAGGCACTCTCTCTGGCCAGCTGTTTGTAAAATGTTTCTTGGTGTCCAAATGTGGCGCACTGTCCCTTCTTCACTGAGAATTTAGTTCAGCAGGCATTACTCCGTCTGGCCAGCTGTTTGCAAAAATTGTCTCATTGTTCACCAATGTGGCGCAGTTCCACGCCGTCACCAATTTTTTTTTTTTATCAGGAAGTAGTAGGTCCGTTAAAATTGTTTTCTGAATGACTGTGTCCTTTCTCCACCACATACCCTGTTCCCTGATCCCATGGCCTTCTGGAGAGGCTGTTCGGAACAGTGGCTAGAACAGGATCCTCTTGCATCATATGACCAATTGTCATGACGTGGCCAGTGAATGGCTGCAGGTGATATATGTAAAGGGGTGACCAACCCCTTAAGATATATTCCAAAATACCTATGTAAACATCTGAAGTTAAAAAAAAACACTCCGACTTGAAACATTTTTGTGTTTTCTTTATTATGTTGAGTCTGTAACCTCCTTTTGCTGCAGGAAGATGGCACTGTGTGATTAAATTATTACGCCATGTGCAAATCCTTGAGCTGGAGGGCACAGCAAGGTAATGTTATAGCATTAAAGAGGCTGGTAACGCGAAGATACAGGCAGTAATGTCATTTTACTGGAATAGCTTTTCAGAGATTTTACTGTGTAAAATCTTATATTGGCTAAACACCAATGGTATTGCAGAGCAATCATTTAAAACCTATAATCTGTATTAGCATGGGGATATACAGCAATCTATATAAAGATGACATTATGTTTTAAAGTTCCAATCAAAGTACAGTCGGCACTCCGTATTCTCAGTGGCGTGGTGCACGTGTCCCAGGTCAGCCTCCAATATACGTTCATGCAAGATAAGACCGGCACTCACGGGATGCATCCAGTGAGTGCCGGTCTTATCTTGCATAAATATTCTGTATCAAAGTGTCACTTTCATTAAATCTGTATTTTAAGAATAAATCCCTACATTGCTAGATTAATTACTATATAATACAGTATATTAAAGGAGTTATCCCATAATTAATGTGAAAAATGGAAATAACACATCATCTAGTACATGACGATCGCATTCTTGCAAAGCTAGAATCAGCCCTGTACCTTACATGAATCCAGATACACCCCCCGCTTTGCTAGATCCTTTACAGGCTGGCTGCTCAGAAGGCATGTCCTTTCTGCAGCAGCTTTCTCCCTATCACAGCTCAGCCAATGTGTCTTTTCTGCTGTAACTAAAAGAGGCCCCATGTTGTAGGTGAGTCCAAATAAAAAAAAAGGTGGGGCAACACAAGTAGGCAGGGCCAACACAAACCAAATAAAGCTGAGAGCATCAGATCAATATATACCTTGTCAGCTTGGGCAGGGCTTGGGCAGCCCCCGGGCATTGGCCTACCGGGCAATTTCTCTGTAAGGTCTATGGCCAATCCACCCCTGGCCAACTCACAGTAATAATGCTCACATTGTACCCCACACAGTAGCAATTTCCACACTGTGCCCCTCACATTAGTTATGCCCACATCGTGCCTCATTCACAGTAGTTATGGCCACATTGTGCCTCTTTCACAGTAGTAATGCCCACAATGTGCCCTGTCACAGTAGTAATGCCTACATTGTGCCCCATCACTGTAGTCTTGCCCCCACTATGCCTTCTTTACAGTAGTAATGCCCACATTGTGTCCCCTCACAGTAAAATGCCCACATTATTCCCTTTCACAGTAGTAATGACAACACTGTGTACCTCAAATAGTTATGCCCAAATTGTGCCCCTCACATTAGAAATGCCCACATTAGGTCCCCTCACTCTAGTAATACCCACCTTGTGCCCCCTCACTGTAGTAATGCCCACCTTGTGCCAACATTTTGCCCTTTTCAGTAGTGTCCCCTCCAGCTCCATTAATAAATAAATAAATAAATAACAAAACCTGAATACTCACCTGTTTCCTGGATGATTGTGCACATCTGGTGTTCCCCAGCAGCAGCACGATGTGGTCACACACACGATGTGTAGAAGGAGGCTGATTCTCAGGCCTGCACCATTCCTCCCACACAGCCCAGCATTGTGATGCGTGGACTGCTGGGCTGCAGTGCAGCTCAGCAGAACAGCGAAGCAGGGATCTTCACCATGTAAATGAACTGCCTTCTGCGACCTTGACTTCATCTCACATTACATTCAATATGTTGTGTTTACTGTTTGCAGAAGAGAGATGGCCTTACATGTGAGGTCATAGGCACACTGTAGAGTACATGGATGGGGAGCCACAGGCTAATAATAAAATAAATAAAAATTTATTGAAAATCAGCTAATAAAAATCTGACATTACTTCTGAATTGTGGTTCAACAGAATAATTTTTTAAAAACAAACTAAATAAACTGGCCTGGACAGAAATGACAGTACCCCTTGGAAGGATTGAAAATTATTTTACTATAGAGACATATTAAACTAAGGTGTGTCCTGTCATTAGAATGTGTCTTCAAACTTGTAATCAGTCAGTGTGCCTATTTAAGGGGTGAAAAATAGCCACTGTGCTGTTTAGTATCATGGTGTATACCACACTGGACACAGACAGAAGAAAGCTTAATTATAGCTAAACATGGTAAAGGCAAAGGCTATAATACTGTCTCCAAACAGCTTGATGTTCCTGTTACTACAGTTGCACATATTATTCAGAATTTTAAGGTCTGAGACTGTAGCCAGCCTAACTTGGACGTGGCCGCAAGATTAAAATTGATCAGAATTTAAAGAGACAGATAATACAAATGGTAACCAAAGAGACCAGAACAACTTCCAATGAGATTAAAGGTGAAGTCCAAGGTCAAGGTACATCACTGTTGGATCACACCACCCGTAGCTGTCTTAGCCAAAGTGGACTCAATAGAAGACGGCCGAGGAGGAAACCACTGTTGAAACCAAATCATAAAAAAGCGAGAATGGAATTTTCCAAAATGCATACTGACAAGCCACAAAGCTTCTGGGAGAATGTCCTTTGGAAAGATACGACAAAACTGGAGCTTTTTAGCAAGTCAGTGCAGCTCTATGTTCAAAGACACAAAAATGAAGCAGACAAAGAAAAGAACATTGCACCTACTGTGAAATATGGAGGAGGCTCAGTTATGTTTTGGGGCTGCTTTGCTGCATCTGGCACAGGTTATTTTGAATATGTGTCGGTTACAATGAAATCTCAAGACTACCAAAGCATTTTGGAGTAAAATGTGCTGCCCAGTGTCAGAAGGCTTGGTCTCATTCCCAGGTCATGGGCCTGTCAACAGAATAATGACCCAAAACACACATCCAAGAATGGCTAAGAGTAAAGTAATGGACTAATCTGAAGTGACCTTCTATGAGCCCTGATCTAAATCCTATTGAACATCTGCGGAAGGAGCTGAAACACGCAGTCTGGAGAAGGCATCCTTCAAATCTAAAACAGCTCATGAGGATTGGGCAAAAATACCTGTGGACTGGTGCAGAGGTCTCATTGAGACTCATTGAGACAGAAATCACTTGATTGTGGTGATTGACTCAAAAGAATGGGCAAAAATATATTAGGCCAGGCCAATTTCATTATTCTTTTAAACCACAATTTACAAACATTTTGTCCACATGTGTATAATATATAATCCTGTAAAAGACCACTGCAGTCAGCAGCCAGGTATATATTGTAGCAATAATTCAATAGCCTTCATAAAGTTGAGCATACCACATACATAGTTACACTGCACCAACCATTGCAACCAATATCCAGTGGATGCTTTTGTATATACAGTATTTAATAATGATGCAGAATGTCAGAGCACAAATTTAATCATTGGGGATTATGTGTCAAAGCTTCACACCTTGTTTTTGGTGTGAAAAAGTCACAAACTTTGGAGCAAAAGACATTTTGCACAAAACTTTAGCAACTTTGTGTTTTCCAACACTTTCACCATTTAAAAAATCAGGCAGAGCTTAGCGGCAGGGGATGGGGTCACCGAAGCACAACCCATTTACAATAAATTAACGTCAGAAAACTGCCATAAATTATAACTAAAATGTTCTTCAACTTTTGGCTGGAGTAGATTTTAGTTTAGTTTAGTTCAGTTTTAGGCCTCATGCACACGACTGTTGTGTGCATCCGTGGCCGTTGTTCCGTTTTCCATAATTTTCTGCGGACCGATTGACTTTCAATGGGTCAGTTGAAAACTCGTTCATCTGCAGCCGTGATCCGTGTTTCCTGTCCGTTAAAAAAAATTACCTGTCCTATTTTTTTGACGGACAGCGGTTCACGGACCCATTCAAGTGAATGGGTCCGTGTGAAAACACGGATGCACACAAGATTGTCATCCGCGTCAGTGATCTGTGTCCGTAGGCTACTTTCACTTCATGAAAACTCAGATCCGACAGTATATTCTAACACAGAGGCGTTCCCATGGTGATGGGGACGCTTCAAGTTAGAATATACTACGAACTGTGAACATGACTGCACCCTGCTGCCTGGCAGCACCCGATCTCTTACAGGGGGCTGTGATCCGCACAATTAACCCCTCAGGTGCCGCAAATTAATACAGTAGAGGGAGGGAGGGGGGCCGCACTGGCCACCAATGAAATTAATACAGTAGAGGGGGGGGGCTGCACTGGCCACCAATGAATGTAATACAGGGGAGGGAGGGGGTCTGCTGCCTGGCAGCCCCTGATCTCTTACAGGGGGCTATGATATGCACAATTAACCCCTCAGGTGCCCCTCAGATATGCACAATTAACCCCTATAAGAGATCGGGTGCTGCAAGGCAGCAGGGGGCAGTCATGTACACAGTTCTTAGTATATTCTAACTTGGAGCGCCTCCATCACTATGGGAACGCCTCTGTGTTAGAATATACTGTCGGATCTAACTCAAATCCGCATGCGCTGAAGATGAGACGGAGGCCGATGCCCATAGGATTGTATTGGGCATGCGCCGGATCTTGTGAAGTCGGGGACAGTAGTAGCCGCCCAGCGAAGTGAATATTGATGAGCTGGGCGGCGCTTCAAAACGGCAGTTGGGAGCGGCTGGCTGGGCGCAAGTGGAGATGAAACGCCGCCCCTTGGGCAGATTGAAGACGCTTCAACCAGGTTATAAACTTCAATTTTCTGTATTTATAAGGTGGACGGGGGGATACTTAGATGATTTGAATACACTTTATAAGACCTGTACTGTGATATATATACCTAAATATGCTTATTGGGCCTGTCAGTGTCCCTTTCAGTTATGTTGGTGGATTTCCTCCCATGATCTGCTTGATTAGGTCCTTTTACTACATTTCTATTGAATTAAGGTGAAGATTTTGACTTGGCCATTCCAAAACTTTTACTTTATTGTTCAATAACTATAATTTGGGTAGAATGACAAGCTAACCAGGCCCAGATGCAGAAAAACTGGCCCAAACCATGATACTACCACCACCCTATTTCAGAGATGTGATAAGGTTTTTGTACTGGAATGCAGTGTTTTCCTTCTCCAAACATAGGGGTCATTTATTAAACAGAAATTAGGCGTATTTCTGGTGCAGATTGCGGCACACAGCCACTGTGAATTAGAATAGTCTTATAATATACAGTTGCAAGAAAAAGTATGTGAACCCTTTGGAATTATATGGATTTCTGCACAAATTGGTGATAAAATGTGATCTGTCACAATAATAGACAATCACAGTCTGCTTAAACTAGTAACACACAAATAATTGAATGCTACCATGTTTTTATTGAACACACCATGTAAACATTCACAGTGCAGGTGGAAAAAGTATGTGAACCCCTAGACTAATGACATCTCCAAGAGCTAATTGGAGTAAGGTGTCAGCCAACTGGAGTCCAATCAATGAGATGAGATTGGAGGTGTTTGTTACAGCTGCCATGCCCTATAAAAAACACACACCAGTTCTGGGTTTGCTCTTCACAAGAAGCATTGCCTGATGTGAATGATGCCTCGCACAAAAGAGCTCTCAGAAGACCTACGATTAAGAATTGTTGACTTGCATAAAGCTGGAAAGGGTTATAATAATATCTCCAAAAGGAGATAGTTCAGCACTGCTGCTACTCTCCCTAAGGCCTCTTTCACACGGGCGTCTTATTTTTGGCCCGGATAAGAGGCGGGTGCGTTGTGGGAAAATGCGCGATTTTTCCGCGCGAGTGCAAAACATTGTCATGCGTTTTGCACTCGCGTTAGAAAAATCGCGCATGTTTGGTACCCAAACCCGAACTTCTTCACAGAAGTTCCGGTTTGGGATCAGTGTTCTGTAGATTGTATTATTTTCCCTTATAACATGGTTATAAAGGAAAATAATAGCATTCTGAATACAGAATGCATAGTAAAACAGCGCTGGAGGGGTTAAAAAAAAGAAAAAATAATTTAACTTACCTTAGTCCACTTGATCGCGAAGCCCGGCATCTCCTTGTGTCTCCTTTGTTGAATAGGACCTGTGGTGAGCATTAAATACAGGTAAAGGACCTTTGATGACGTCACTCCGGTCATCACATGGTCTTTTACCATGGTGAATCACCATGGTAAAAGATCATGTGACGTACCATGTGATGACCGGAGTGACGCCATCAAAGGTCCTTTACCTGTATTTAATGCTCACCACAGGTCCTATTCAACAAAGGAGACACAAGGAGATGCCGGGCTTCGCGATCAAGTGGACTAAGGTGAGTTAAATTAATTTTTTTTAACCCCTCCAGCTCTGTTTTACTATGCATTCTGTATTCAGAATGCTATTATTTTCCCTTATAACCATGTTATAAGGGAAAATAATAATGATCGGGTCTCCAGCTCAATCGTCTCCTAGCAACCGTGCTTGCGGATGCTATGCGATTTTCACGCACCCCATTCACTTCTATGGGGCCTGCGTCACGTGAAAATCGGACAATATAGAGCATGCTGCGATTTTCACTCAACGCATAAGTGATGCGTGAAAATCACGGCTCATGTGCACAGCCCCATGGAAATAATTGGGTCCGGATTCAGTGCGGGTGCAATGCGTTCAACTCACGCATCGCATCCGCACGGAATACTCGCCCGTGTGAAAGGGGCCTAAGAGTGGCCACCCTGTAAAGATGACTGCAAGTGCACAGTGCAGACTGCTCAATAAGGTGAAGAAGAATCCTAGAGTGTCAGCTAAAGACTTACAAAAGTCTCTGGCATATGCTAACATCCATGTTAGCGAATCTACGATACGTAAAACACTAAATAAGAATGGATTTCACGGGAGCATACCACAGAGGAAGCCGCTGCTGTCCCAAAAAAAACATTGCTGCACATTTACAGTTTGCACAAGAGCACCTGTATGTTCCACAGCAGTACTGGCAAAATATTCTGTGGAAAAATGAAACCAAAGTTGAGTTGTTTGGAAGAAAAGCCATCTGTCCACCAGCTGAAGCTCAACAGAAGATGGGTGTTGCAACAGGACAACGACCCAAAGCATAGAAGTAAATCAACAACAGAATGGCTTAAACAGAAGAAAATACGCCTTCTGGAGTGGCCCAGTCAGAGTCCTGACCTCAACCCGATTGAGATGCTGTAGCATGACCTCAAGAAAGCGATTCACACCAGACATCCCAAGAATAATGCTGAACTGAAACAGTTCTGTAAAGAGGAATGGTCAAGAATTACTCCTGACCGTTGTGCACGTCTGATCTGCAACTACAGGAAACGTTTGGTTGAAGTTATTGCTGCCAAAGGAGGTTCAACCAGTTATTAAATCCAAGGGTTCACATACTTTTTCCACCTGCACTGTTTGCATGGTGTGTTCAATAAAAACATGGTAACATTTAATTCTTTGTGTGTTATTAGTTTAAGCAGACTGTGATTGTCTATTGTTGTGATTTAGATGAAGATCAGATCACATTTTATGACCAATTTGTGCAGAAATCCATATAATTCCAAAGGGTTCACATACTTTTTCTTGCAACTGTAAATAATATCATCCGTCATCCAGTGTCGAGCTATAAATGGTCTCAACCTGTCAAAGAACTTCTTAGAAAGTGTTTCTGTATGTCTTTCAACCTCAATCCTCTCCACACATAGCAATGTACGAAGGTGGGCAACCAATTCCTTAAACAGATGGAACTCGAGAATTTAGCCAGTGAAAGAAAAGAAGCTGTAAGGCTGTCAGAAGCACTGCATGCAACAAAGAGGACTTGTCTAACACTGGTGTGCTGTACATCATCCCCGGTGATTAAGTGGAATAGTAGGAGTAGAGAGTTTAGGTTGAGGACTGGTCCAGAGGGAGGATATATATTGCAACACCACATCCCAATATCCAACAATTTGTGGACACTGCCAAACTCCATACTAGAGGTCCGTAGAAGGGTCCAAACTATTTTGCAGGCTGATGAGCATCAACAACTCTTCTTCTGAGGTCCTTAGAAATCTCCTTTGTTAGTGTCATGATATACTCCCACAAACTTGTTATGAAGATCAAACTTTGATAGATCCCCGTTCTTGAAATAAAACAATTGACCCACTCGCACCTTATTGTCATCTTATTGATTGAAGACACCTGCCTCTTTATTTCACCTTCAAATTAACTGTTAATCCTAAAGGTTCACTCCACATCCCAAAGTTTCACAAAAATACAGTGAGGTTCATAAATATTGGGACATCGACATAATTCTAACTGTCAGCTTTAATTTGAGTGTATTTACATCCAAATCAGGTGAACGGTGTAGGAATTACAACAGTTTGCATATGTGCCTCCCACTTGTTAAGGAAGCAAAAGTAATGGGATAATTGGCTTCCTGTCTGTTCCATGGCCAGGTGTGTGTTATTCCCCCATTATCCCAATTACAATGAGCAGATAAAAGGTCCAGAGTTAATTTCAAGTGTTCTATTTGCATTTGGAATCTGTTGCTGTCACCTCTTAAGATGAGATCCAAAGAGCTGTCACCATCAGTGAAGCAAGCCATCATTAGGCTGAAAAAACAAAACAAACCCATCAGAGAGATAGCAAAAATATTAGGGGTGGCCAAAACAACAGTTTGCAACATTCTTAAAAAGAAGGAACGCACCGGTGAGCTCAGCAACACCAAACGACCTGGAAGACCGCAGAAAACAACTGTGGTGGATGACCGAATAATTATTTTCTAAAGGTGAAGAAAACACCGTTCACAACAGTTGGCCAGATCAAGAACACTCTCCAGGAGGTAGGTGTATGTGTGTCAAAGTAAACAATCAAGAGAAGACTTCACCAGAGTGAATACAGAGGGTTTACCACAAGATGTAAACCATTGGTGACCCTCAAAACAGGAAGGCCAGATTAGAGTTTGCCAAATGACATCTAAAAAAGCCTACACAGTTCTGGAACAACATCCTATGGACAGATGAGACCAAGATCAACTTGTACCAGAGTGATGGGAAGTGAAGAGTATAGAGAAGGAAAGGAACCGCTCATGATCCTAAGAATACCACCTCATCAGTGAAGCATGGTGGTAGTGTCATGGGGTGGGCATGTATGGTGGCTGCCAATGGAACTGGTTCTCTTGTATTTATTGATGAGCAGATATTATCTGCTCATATTTAGCCAAATGCTTAAAAACTAATTGGACGGCGCTTCACAGTGCAGATGGACAATGACCCAAAGCATACTGCAAAAGCAACCAAAGAGTTCTTTAAGGGACAGAAGTAGAATGTTATACAATGGCCAAGTCAATCACCTGACCTGAATCCGATTGAGCATGCATTTCACTTGCTGAAGACAAAACTGAAGGTAAAATGCCCCAAGAACAAGCAGAAACTGAAGACAGTTGCAGTAGAGGCCTGGCAGATGTCTATGTGTTCCAGACTTCAAGCTGTAATTGACTGCAAATGATTTGCAACTAAGTATTAAAAAGTGAAAGCTTGATTTATGATTATTCTTCGGTCCCATTACTTTTGGTCCCTTAACAAGTGGGAGGCACATATGCAAACTGTTGTAATTCCTACACCGTTCACCTGATTTGGATGTAAATACCCTCAAATTAAAGCTGACAGTCTGCAGTTAAAGCACATCTTGTTTGTTTCATTTCAAATCCATTGTGGTGGCGAATAGAGCCAAAAATGTTAGAATTGTGTCGATGTCCCAATATTTATGGACCTGACTGTAGATGAGTAAGTCTAATACTTTTGACTCATTAGATTGATTTGGTTGCCATTATCTACCTTTAGGACATGTGAAAATGTGATGCAGTTTTAGATGAAACGTATGCAGAAATGTAAAAAAAAATCGGAACGGTTCACAAACTTTTTAAATACTACTGTATGACAAGGCAAGAACCTCAAGAAGATTTGTTATGGCCAAGTAAATTATAAATTTGCACTGCGTATTAAATTAATCTTCTTGTAATATGTGCATGCTAGTGAAAAGATACACCCTTGTTAACAAAGTCACAAAAAAGCAAAAAACAAAAAAGTTAATTTTTCAAGTACATGTGTATCCGGAAGTAGAAATAAAGCCATCTGTATTCAGATAAATTGGGATGTTTTATTGTATAAGGACCCGGCTACACGACGACATGTGTTGCGCTACATTTCATGTGAGTGATTTAAAAAAAACAATTCTCAGGCTATGAGCTGAGCGCTGCGATTGGCCAGCGCTACAGCCTGAGAGAAGGAGACATCGGCAGGCTCCTCCCAGTTTGGCCGAAAATCTGAAGATACCGGAGCCTATACCGGGAGAACGGAGCGGCGCCCAGGGATAATAGTAAGTGCAGGGAGATCCCTGGGCGCCGCTCTCCATGTATGTAGGCTTAGTTTAGATTTTTTATTGTAGTGAAAGGTCCTCTTTAAATGTTGTTTGAATTCCGGGGCACATTTATTAAAACAGGCGTTTTAGACACCGGTCTTAATTAAGCCCTGTACTGGCGGTGGATCTGTTACGCCGGCCTGTACATAACTTATAGAGGCCGGTGCTTCTAAATATAAGACTGCTTCCCAGCAGTTTTACATTTAGACCATTTTCTACAACTAGCGTGAGCAGGGAGAAGTCGCAGATTGCGGGGCAAAGGAACTTTGATCTGCAATCTGCACCAGAAATACGCCTAATTTAGGCGTATTTTTGTTTAATCAATTACTCCCATTGTTTTTATTTTTTATATATTTTTTATAATATAATGATTTGAACATGTTATGTTGTAATGCCATCAATCATTACTATCCTTTTCTATTTAAAATCAAACCTTACCTGACTAGTGTGAAGCCAGTATTTGAATCTTTGCCTTCTTCTGATGCGAGGCAGGATCAGGTAGTAAACAATCCTTTCTCCTAAAGATGTGAGGAGTGAACCACAAACCCCGATACAAAGAAGGACAAATAATCCAGAAAAATGGTAAATTCCCATTTGGAGCGTCTGTAGGACACAAAATAACAAATAACAATACAAATGTCAAAAGTACATCTTTGTGACTAATACCGCATTATAGAGTAAATGGCTTTGTCCATTGTTTGCTACGCTGCAGAATTTTATTTTAACAACTTTCTCATTAATGGAATTAAGGTGGACTGCTGGGAGGAGGATGGGGGTGGTAGCAGTGGCACGGATAGGAGTAGTAGCGTTTTATGGTGGCTGTCCTCACTCTGGCACTCCCTAGGGCCTTGCAGTGACTGGAGGACGCACTCTTACTTGCCTTGGGGGACACCATAGGCCTTTTGGGGACTCCTGCTTGGTGGTGTTTGGGGTGCCCTTAATGGTGATCAATTGGCAGGGTGCAAGGCATTAAGGCAGGTCCTGGGCCTGCGAAAGGTTAATGGAGTCAATGACCTGGTCCCCTTTGTTGCAATAAAGTCTGTCTTTACTGAATAGATAATGGGAGTAGTAGTTCATACAGCAGCAATAGGCATAGTTCTGAGGTATGTTACAGAGAAGGATTCTCTTATGCTAAACACACTTTACAATCTTCCCAAATAACCGTGGGTAGGCGGGCACAGATGTGTTTTAATCAAAATATATTGGCTGAAAGTCTCAGCTTTTATTTTTAGAGTGAGGGCTTAGTCCATATATTATGTTTGCATCTATTGTTTTAGTGCATTAAATTTAATGATTTTCTAAATGTTGCCATTCACATCCACATATTTACTATCATATTGTGCAGGATGTTTTGTATCTTTTTCCGTGATTTTTGATTAGTCTTGAAGGAGTGGCACCTTCAGGTGTGAATGCGCTTCTATCTTCGGAGTAGCATTCTTGTGCACTTTTGCCCAGCCTAGCCCACAGGTGACCTTGATGAGGTGGTACATATAGCTGTGCGTGCTCCTCTTCTCATTGGCTGTTTGGTGCACATAGAGGTGACTAGGAGCAGCACACTGTATGTGCAGGGTCTGCTTTCCTGAATATAGATGCATAACGGCTAAGGCTACTTTCACACTCGCGTTTTGGGCGGATCCGTCATGGATCTGCAAAAACAGATCCGTTACAATAATACAACCGCATGCATCCGTTCAGAACGGATCAGTTTGTATTATCTGTAACATAGCCAAGACGGATCCATTATGAACTCCATTGAAAGTCAATGGAGGATGGATCCATTTTCTATTGTGCCAGATTGTGTCATAGTAAACGGATCAGTTTGTCTCAGTTTCGTCAGACGGACACCAAAACCATGCAAGCAGCGTTTTGGTGTCCGCCTCCAAAGCAGAATGGAGACAGAATGGAGGCAAACTGATGCATTCTGAGCGAATCCTTTTCCATTCAGAATGTACTAGGGCAAAAGTGATCCGTTTTGGACCGCTTGTGAGAGCTATAAATGGATCTCACAAACGGAAAGCCAAAATGCCAGTGTGAAAGTAGCCTTAAGTACGTTTAGAGTAGGACGTGCCTGACTGAGACCACCTTGGCGCAGGTAGGCAGGCACAGATGTGTTTTGATCAAAATATATTGGCTGAGAGCCTCAGATTTTATTATTAGAGTGAGGGCTTAGTCCATATATCATGTTTATTTCTATTGTTTTAGTGCATTATATTTTGTGATTTTCTAAATGTTGCCATGCGCATCCTCATATTTACTATCATATTGTGCAAGATGTTTTATATCTTTTTCTGGGATTTCTGATTAGTCTTGAAGGAATGCCAGCATCAAGTGTGAATGTACTTCTATCTTGGGAGTAAAATTCTTGTGCACTTTTGCCCCTCCCATATAACAGGTGACCTTGATGAGGAAGTACATATAGGTGTGCGTGCTCCTCTTCTCATTGGTTGCTTGATACACACAAAGGTAACTAGGAGCAGCACACTAAATGTACAAGGTCTGCTCTCCTGAATGTAGATGCCCAATGACATAGGTAGGTTTAAAAGTAGGACCTGCCTGACTGAGACCACCTTGGAGCAGGTAGGCAGGCACAGATGTGTTTTGATCAAAATATATTGGCTGAGAGTCTCCGATTTTATTATTAGAGGGAGGGCTTAGTCCATATATTATGTTTGCATCTATTGTTTTAGTGCATTATTTTCCGTGATTTTATAAAAGTAGTCATGCACATACGCATATTTACTATCATATCGCGCAGGACTCACTAACTAACGAAATAGCATTACCTCGGTCACAGCAAACACCCGCTTTCCACAGGGCACCATTTTATACCACTTGTCATGCAGAGTGTCCATGAATCCAGATGATTTATAACGACTTATGAACTCAGATATATTAGAGGTTAGGGCAGAGTTTTGGGGCAGACCAATTCCATAACCTGAATAGAAATGGAGACATATGATATTACAGTCTTTTTTTTTATACAATTGGGGTCATTTATCAAACTGGTGTGAATTAGAACTGGCTTAGTTACCCATAGCAACCAATCAGATTCCACCTTTCATTTTCCAATGGAGCTGTCAAAAATGAAAGGTGGAATCTGATTTATTGCTATGGGCAACTATGCCAGTTCAACTTCACACCAGTTTGATAAATTACCCCATATGTTTGTTTGTGTGTGTGTGTCTACATTATTATTTTTTTATCAACTAGAAAATCAATGTAATCCTACCTTCAATGGCAAAGGGTTTCCCCACAGTTAGCAGCTTGCAGTCAGAGTCTATGGATACCTCATAATCCAACAAAGCTTTATCCATAATAAAAGCATTTAATGTTGGTGGGTCTGTCCTACAAACAACAGATATGCTTTGATTGTCTTTTTTCTTGCCCCCATGATAGGTTATTCCATATGAAAGAACATGAAATAAACAGAATAGGCATTGACAGACCTTTAACTTGACATATTCAAACTCTAGTAATCTAACGCTTGTTTCCTTACACAGAACGGCAACATAATAGGGAATTTTACAATTATTATTAATAATTAGAACAGCACCGCCACAGTTTCTGCTGTTCACTTTGAATAACACGGACCCGCTCACAGCTTAGCTCCATTGAAAGAGCTTTAAACTGCCAGCTGGTGTCTGCACCAAAATTCTGGGGCATAAACTACCATGTGAACGGTCCCTAAACTGGAAAGTGAATGACTATCCTTAATTTTTTAGTAAATTTAAATAGATCTAAAATTCTGCAAAGATTCTTTACTTAAAGTGTACTCACACTTTCAGATGACTTTTCAGGACCAGCTGCCTTGTGAGTGTTCATGAGTAATAACATTATTTCTGCCATCACATCACTTGTATTCTGTATTTTCTAGCAGTTTTCCCCAACTGCAGACTCAATTTCTAAATGTCTGTTTCCCTTGAGCTGGTGGGTGGAGACTAGTTACTATGAGGACTCATACATACCTCCCAACTGTCCCAGATCCGGCAGGACAGTCCTGGATTTCAGTGGCTGTCCCGCGATCTGGGAATGGATGAGGTATGGCCAGCTCTCGGCTTTCTCTGCGTCTATAGGATGCAGAGACAGTTGCCTGTAATGTTGAAGTAGGGAGTCATCCGCTTCCGCCTTCACCCTTCAGCTCAGCTGCCAGCACTCCATGGTGGGCTGTGTAGGAGTTGTGCAGTAGTGTGTAGGAGCAGTGGTGCAGGCCCAGGAATCAGCCTGTGGACTCCTCAGTAGCCCAGCAGAGCGTGCTGCTGGGGAATGCAGGGTGAGCTGTGATGATCATCAAAGGAACTAGGTGAGTCTTTACTGTTTTTTTCTTTCTGTGAAGAGGGCGCATATCTGGGCATGACTACAGTGAGGAGGGCGCATATCTGGGCAAGACTACAGTGAAGTGGGAACATATCTGGGCATAACTTATGTGAAGAGGGTTTTTATCTGGTCATAACTACTTTGAAGGGGACACCTTTGTGGGTATAACTACTGTGAAGGGGGCACATACCTGGGCATAACTACTGTGAAGGAGACACATATCTGGCCATAACTACTGAGAACGGGGCACATCTGGTCATAACTACTTTGAAGAGGGCACATATCTGACCATAAATACAGTGAAGGGCACATCTGGGCTTATCTATTGAAAAAAAGCACATCTGTGGCTAACTATTGTTAAGGGGCACATCTGGGTATGACTAGTGTGAAGAGGCAGACCTGAGCATAACTATTGTGAAGGGGGCACATCCAGGCATAACTATTGTGAAGGGGCTTATCTGGGCATAACTTGTGAATGGAGCACATATCTGGTCATAACTACTATGAAGAGGGCACATCTGGGCATAACTACTGTGAAGGGGGTACATCTTGGCATAACTGCTGGGAAGAGGGCACATGTGGGCATAACTAATGTGAAGGGGGTATATGTGGATATAAGTACTGTGAAGAGCACACATATGGGCAAAACTACTGTGAGAGGGCACATGTGGGCATAACTACTGTGAAGGGTGCACATGTGGGCAGTACTACTATGAGGGGGCAAAGTATGGGCACTACTACTGTGACAGGGCAAAATGTGGGCATAACTACTGTGTTGAGGCACAATGTGGGCATAACTACCGTGTTGTGGCATAAAGGAGAAATAATTACTATGTGGCGGCATTAAGGGTCCTGGGTGGGATTGGGTGTGTATAATTATGTTTTGGGTGGCTGCAGCACGCTATGTGTGCCACACATATTCTCCCTCATGCTTTGCAAAAGTTGGGAGGTATGTACATGGAGAAAACAGGAGATTTTGCTTCTTAAATCACTCAGAATCATCCAGACAAGGCATAATTAGCATTATGGGTGGGTATGGTATGCTCGTTCAGTTGGATGGCAGAATCAGACTACTTAACTAGGTCATTATGAATGAAGGGTGTTATGTTTGACAGCTACAGCCCACTGCATTTAGTCTTGATGAACCTGAAACACCTGATGCCCCAAACATCATGTTAAATTATCTAACAGTTGTGCCCACCCTGTCACTGAAATGCCTCCTCACTTTAACATGCGGACTCCATCTGATGTGGATGGGACGCTGAACCTTCGCATATAGTTGTGGATTTCAGGGAAACTTTTTTTTATGTATTGTTCTGCACTGCTTTCCCAAACTGTGCCAAAGCGGAAGCCCTGAGAAGGATGATGAAGCTGTAAAGATAGAACAGACCATTAATAAGCAAAGTAGATAAAGTACTATTTTTTCATAAGTATAATAACTAGTTGACTGTAAAATGAGTTGAAAACTAATATCACTCTGCCTCTGCTACCATAATTTGGTTGGTATTGATTTCATAGCAATTGCATCTGGTTTGCTTGCCAGTAGTGTATACTTTTCTTTTTATAACTTTTTTGTAGGCTGTATATTCTGATATTTGTCTATAACTCAATCCTATGGAGCAGTATTTAAGGTCAGGATGAGGATAATCTATGTAACTCTACATCTCATGAAATTGTTATGGAGCACGTTTGGATTCTAGTCAACTTCTTTTCCCCAACCCCTTACTGTATTTGCCGATATTAGATTCAGGTAGTATGCAGATATTTTAATATTTTATAATTTGAGTCCATATATGTCCTTCATACAAAACAGAAATGTGAAGAGTCAGTTTTACAACCTCAGGCATTGGCCTGTAACTTTAAAGGGAATTAGTCATCATAAAATTTCCAGGTCATTATATACAGTGGATATAAAAAGTCTACACACCTATGTTAAAATGTCAGGTTTCTGTGCTGTAAAAAATAAGACAAAGATAAATCATTTCAGAACTTTTTCCACCTTTAACGTGACCTATAAAATGTACCACTCAATTGAAAAACAAACTTAAATATTTTAGGTGGATGGAAGAAAAAAATAATAATAATAATGTGGTTGCACATAACTGGTGATGTAGCTGTGTTCAGAATTAAGCAATCACATTCAAAATCATGTTAAATAGGAGTCAGCATATACCTGCCATCATTTAAAGTGCCTCTGATAAACCCCAAGTAAATAAAGTTCAGCTGGTCTAGTTGGTCTTTCCTGAAATTTTCTTAGTCGCATACCACAGCAAAAGCCATGGTTCCGACGCATCAGATGGATCTCATTGTTAAAAGGTATCAGTCAGGAGAAGGGTACAAAAGAATTTCTAAGGCATTAGATATACCATGGAACACAGTGAAGACAGTCATCATCAAGTGGAGAAAATATGGCACAACATTGACATTGCCAAGAACTGGATGTTCCTCCAAAATCGTTGAAAAGAAGAGAAGAAAACTGGTCTGTGAGGCTACCAAGAGGCCTACAGCAACATTAAAGGAGCTGCAGGAATATCTGGTAAGTACTGGCTGTGTGGTACATGTGACAACAATCTCCCGTATTCTTCATATGTCTGGGCTATGGGGTAGAGTGGCAAGACGAAAGCCTTTTCTTACGAAGAAAAACATCCAAGCCAGGCTACATTTTGCAAAAACACATCTGAAGTCTCCCAAAAGCATGTGGGAAAAGGTGTTATGGTCTGATGAAACCAAGGTTGAACTTTTTGGCCATAATTTCATAAGATATGTTTGGTGCAAAAACAACACTGCACATCACCAAAAGAACACCATACCCACAGTGAAGCATGGTGGTGGCAGCATCATGCTTTGGGGCAGGTTTTCTTCAGCTGGAACTGGGGCCTTAGTTAAGCTAGAGGGAATTATGAACAGTTCCAAATACCAGTCAATATTGGCACAAAACCTTCAGGCTTCTGCTAGAAAGCTGAACTTGAAGAGGATCTTCATCTTTCAGCATGACAACGACCCAAAGAATACATCCAAACCAACAAAGGAATGACTTCACCAGAAGATGATTAAAGTTTTGGAATGGCCCAGCCAGAGCCCAGACCTGAATCCGATTGAAAATCTGTGGGGTTATCTGAAGAGGGCTGTACACAGGAGATGCCCTCGCAATCTGACAGATTTGGAGTGTTTTTGCAAAGAGGAGTGGGCAAATCTTGCCAAGTCAAAATGTGCCATGCTGATAGACTCATACCAAAATAGACTGAGTGCTGTGATAAAATCAAAAGGTGCTTCAACAAAGTATTAGTTTAAGGGTGTGCACACTTATGCAACCATATTATTTTATTTTTATATTTTTTCGTCCCTCTACCTAAAAGATTTCTGTTTGTTTTTTAATTGAGTTGTACAGTTTATAGATCACATTAAAGGTGGAAATAGTTCTGAAATGATTTATCTTTGTCTCATTTTTTTATATCACAGAAACCTAACATTTTAATTGCATATAAAAGCTGCAGTTTTCACACTAGCCACTAAGCCTTATAACAACTTTTCACCAGTCATCTCATTCTCATCCCAGACATGATTACAATGAAAGGTAACATCTATATATAACACAGGATACTGTACAACAATCACAATAGGTGATACCATGGCTTATCTATTCCTACTCCCTGCACAATAACCTCTGTACAGGTCATACAGCATGCCTAACAAACTCTCCCATAGAAGTAAATCGAGTCTTCTCCAGTCTATTGTGTCTAGAAATGAACGAAGTTTAGAAAAATTCGATTTTTCAGCTTTGACGAAGTTTGTAAAGAAAATTGATATGTTACAAAGGCTAATAAGAAGTAAGAAGTGTACCTGTCTAACGGCCGTTAGAAACTGTAAAACACTAGGGCAATATGGCCTTTTGGGTTTAAAAAAAATTATAAAATCACTCACCTCATCCACTTGCTTGTGCAGTGGCAGTTCGCTCCATTCTTGATTGAAAAAGACCTGCCAAAGGACCTACGCTGAGTACTTCATTAGGTCTTTTTCAATCAAGAGAGAAGAGGATTGCCTCTGCACAAGCAAGTGGATGGGGTGAGTATTTTTATTTTACTTTCTAAGACAACTCTAGCCACCATTTGAGGAAAAATGATTCATTACCACGAAGCGCAAGGAAATTCGGCTTAGTTTAAAATCTAATTTTTTCCAAAAAATTCCACTTCGGATGCTTCGTTCAACACCAATTGTGTCTATGGCTCACATGGCTGCTGTAAAGAATATCTCTAAATGCTATTAACAACCACTCTTGTGCAGAAAATGTTATAAAAAAACTATTATCAGAAAAAAAAATAGAAAAAATATGTGCCACTATCTAGTTTTAATTGGCAGGTACATTTACATATTCCATTTAAGAAATAATATCTCTGCATAGAAACTATTTAAACACTAAGGGAGTAATTTATGATGTGAAGTATGCCACCTTTTAGAAGGAGATTTGCGGCCGTATCTGCGACTTTTTCCGCTCACGCCACTTTTCCAAGGTGGCGGAAAAAGGGGGTATGGTGTGGGCGGGGAAGGGGGCCTGACTCATTTATCATTTTCTATGCCTGTTTTTGACATAGAAAATGACTTAAATCTACGCCAGCAATTTGGATTGCCAGTGCCCAAGTTATGTAAAGGCCGCACCTCTACATAACTTAGGCACATCAAGCACCAGTGCAGGGTTATTAAGAGCGGCATCAACAACGACGGTCTTAATAAATGACCCCACAAATGTTCACATGGCGGATTTTGCTCCCATAATTTTTGGAGCCACATGGTGACTGTCACACATTGTTTTCAGTGAGGGGCATCACTGCAGTATCCCTTCTTGCTGTGGTGTGCAGACAGCCACCGCTTGAAGCCACAGTGGCCGTCTGCCTGCGGCTGAGCCTCATTCAAGAGTGCTAAGCCGACAGCAGGTCCACAGCATCTTAAAGAACTCCTGCACATTTTTTTATTCTCCGACCTGCCAGGAAGGTGCATGATGTATGTGTAGTGAATGCAATCTTCTCATCAGTGACTGTATTGGTGAGCTATCCCCTCCCTTCTAATTTTTAGCTGTGTCCTGTGACCAACTCTCTGGTCAACTGACACAGGAGAGGAAGTAAGTTACTTCTCTATTCATTCCTATGAGACTGACATTGAGGCCCCCATAAGAATACATAGAGAAACTGACTACCTGTCCGCACATAAGATGCTGTGGTATTTGGAATATCTGATTACTGATCACATGACAAAGCTGAGGATCAGCAGGGAGGTTACAACTCACAAATACAGACACTGGTAAGAAGATAACATTCACTACAGACTACATCATGTACCTTTCTAGCAGATCAGAGAATCCTTTTTTTTGTGGGAGTTCTTCTTTAAGTGAATACGAGGCGGTTTTTGGAAGCATTAAAATCTGCCGTGTGAATGAGTCCTTAAGGACTAAATATTCAAGTTTGAAAATAAAAGTCTGTTAAAGACTGCTGGAATAAATGCGCCAGAGCTACAAACTTAGGAACTAATTAATACATGTTCTGCAGAGATTGACAAGTTATAAATACATTTAAAGTAGTTGAATTGCCCACCTTTGGATCATGGATTCCTGACAAAGCTTCAAAAGTCTTATCTCCCACCATTACTGCAGCCAGGTTTGCAGTGTAGCTGGATAGTACTAATAGACAGAAAATTGCCCACAGGTTCATAAGCACTCTTCCTGTGCAGCATTTTGGAGTTTTGCTCGATACTGTCCTTCCAAAGAGAATGGCATAGCATAGATTAAGTGCTGAAGAGTATGAGAAGACTTTCATCCTGTTACGTCCATGTGGAGTCATACCAAAAGGACTCTTCCATTCATAGAATGTAAGAAATAATGCAGTGATGTGCAAGGCCACAAATATACCAACCCACATGGACCAGTGAAGAGGCCACATGAAAGCTCCAATAGGAGAGGCAGTGTCTCGCATGCGAACCAAAATACCAAGGCTGGTAGAGTAGAATGGGCTAGTAAAGTCTATAACAGTGCTTCTTGCTGAGTTTATGCTAAATGATGAAACAGCCATGTGAGCTGCTCCGCTCAACAAGTCTCCAACTAGCCCTGTCCAGCGGTTGCCTTTCCGGGCTCCATATTTTCCATCTCCAACAATGTACAGCTCAAAGTGAAATCCAAGATCCTCTGCTAGCTTTTCTAATAAATCAATGCAGTAGCCATAACAACAAGTTTTGTATTCTAGTGGCACAGAACCATTTGGTGAATTAAGCTCTTCAAACAGCATATCCAATAAAGCAGAGTTATTTGTGTGAGGGTTTAGGCACATTTGACCAGCTGGACAACTTCCATCAGCATCCACCGCTCGAGTGAAAACAAAGGGATGTTCCACAAGGGTTACCACCCTGAGCTTTGTACGTTGTATCACTACTGGTGCTGGTTCCAGTTTTTTTATGCGATTTTGCCAAACACCTTCTTCCAATTCCATTTTCCCTTCATACCAGCCACCCACAGTTACCCAGGTGGGATCTCCTAAAGAGTCACGGACCAAGCTCCATATCTTGTAGTGGTGATCAGTGTGGATCAGATTATTGTTCATTATATACACTTGACCAGTTTGTCCTGAGAATGATGTGTTGGCTAAGTACCTAGGATTAACAAAGTAATATTAACATCTACTGAAAACCATTCCACCATCATCTCATAAATTTGGCCTCAGGTAGATACTACACCTAAAATAAATGAACACAGCCGAAACTCTTGGGCTTTTTGTGCTCCAACATAAAATCATTGTGGATTATGTTTTTTTTTTTTTGTTTTTTTTTACAGAAAAAGATTAATCTGAAAGTAAAAGTCTATATTAGTTACACTTATTAAATAGCAAATAAGTAAATTTACACCCATGAATATTATGCTATATCAGCCAACGGGAGCATACAAGAAAATGTAAAGAGTCACTGTACTTTCACACAATTTCATTTAATAGAGAACGGTGAAGCAAGCTTCTAAATAACTTCATTTAGAAAATATGCCTGTGTCCACCTGTAAAAGCTGTAAAGTCATTGCCACTAGGGGTCTCAATTCCCCCTAATTTGCAGTCCACTGCCTGTTGCCAGGCAAGATATGTCCCTAGTAACAGAGACAAAGAAGATGGCAGAGTGGAAGTGGGGGCATGTCAGAGCTGGCTGAGATCCTGAACCTGATAAAAGAACTGCTTCTATACTGCTTCTGAAGATCAAAGGAGCCTCCTGTCTTTCTGTGAGTGTGATCTCTCCCTCCTTATCTGTTCTGTGAGCTCTGGACCTGAAAACAAACATAGTTAGGAAATAAGCAGAAGGACATCATAGCTGTACAGTACTGGCAGATTCCACAGAAGGGTGACCCCCCTGCTTCTGAGAGAAATGCATCTAGCTGTGCAGCTGAAGAGGGGAATAATTAGGTCACAAAAGAGATTAGGGAAGCCCAAAAAAGATCTGTCGCTACACAGTTATGATTTTACAAATAAACACAGCCATTATGCAAACTTTTTTTTTGAAAACTGAGGTGCGCTTAAAGTAAATCATTATCACTCAGAGTAAGAAAATCTACAAAAAAATGATTCTCTACAAAGAAATGTGGAAGAAATTCACTATGGTAGTGAGAGAAGTTAACGAGATCTTATATAACATTTAAGGAGTTCTAAGAGTATGCTAAGATGGAGGATTTTGGCTGTGGGTTTCAGCGTGTATTTGGTCCTGAAAACTGTGCCAAACCTGCAGTGATTCCACCTCCAATTGTTTTCAAATAGTTTTTCACCGTAATTCATGTGGCCAAGGGTTTTTGCTGCCTATCTTTCAAGACCAGTCCAAAAAGTACTGGTCCATTCTTGCCACGGTTACTGCATGGAGGCCTTGCAAAGCTGCAGTAGCCTGCTCACAGTTTAGTTCCATTCAATGGCGCTAAACCTAGAGCAGCTCTGCATAAAAAGCCATGGCAAACCCTGCAGCACAGAGCATCGGTTTCTACTGTTGAATACCTGAACATACAAATACCCATTGAGAGACTGTGGATATAACCAAAGGGCATAGCTATAGGGGGTGTAAGATAAGCATTTCTACCCTGGCCTTGGTATCTAGGGGGTCCAAAAACTGTAACAATTTTTTGCATTCGGACCCAGGAGATTTACGTTATACTATTGTGTGGCTGCTTAAAGGGCATTTATCAGCAGATTTGTACCTAAGAAACTGGCTGACCTGTTGCATGTACACTTGGCAGTTGAAGGCACATGTGTTGGTTCCATGTTCATATGTGCCTGCATTCCTGAGAAAAACTATGTTTTAATATATGCAAATTAGCCTTTAGGAGTAATGGAGCAGTTGCCTAGAGGCTCTGCTCTCTCTGCAACTGCTGCTCTCTCTTCACCTTGATTGACAGGGCCAGGCATGATGACATTTTCACTGCCTGGCTCTGTATATGAAACATATGGTCTGATGCAGTAATGGATCCACTAACAAGGATATAACAGTGCTGTGTTTGCTGTAAAATGTCCTTGAACTACACATTCAATAACACAATATAAAAAATTTGTTATAATGTTATAAAATCTATACCATTATATCTCTTTATCTCATCCTATTGTGTTCCTATCACAGTACATTAGTAGCTTGTGTCTATAATGTTTTTTTGATCAGACACTGCCACATACACTGCTTCCAGTTCACAAGCTGAAGACAGAATGACGATTCTTCTGTCTCAGCATTAAGATCTGCTTGGCTACAGCCCCTTGATTGGCTAATAAGGCTGTCTTTCAGCCTCTGAACCAATCAGGGTAAACCCTCCCCCCCACTTCCTTCAAGTGTTATGCGATCCTCCGTCTCCTTTCCTTGTGGCTTTGCCCAATATTAACATTAAAAAGGCAACGGGCACCATTTTTAGGTGATTTGTTCGAAATTAATTGCAAAATCTTCGGATTTGTTCGGTGGACAATTTTTTGTAAAATTTGAAATTAATTCAATTTGTTAAGAATTCATATGCTCAACTGTAGACTAGCACCCTGGGTCGTTTCACTTGCCTCACTATGAAATGACTACACCAGCACAGAGAAGAACATGTAATGTACTGAAAAAGCCTTACACTAGTTTTATTGCAAATACCGTATATTGCAATATACTTAATTTCAAAGGCTTGATTCATTGCACAGCAATACTTTATGTGAGATAACCCCTTTAATGTTCTGGAGAGGACAAATCAGAGGTCACACTTTATTGGATTTGAAAATACTGTAGTTGTTCACTCATGGTCCCCATGCAACTTGACAGACTACAGTAAATAAAAAGGATAAGAAAAAACTATAGTATTCTGACATGTGTAGTTGAGGGTTAATCGTATCTTGAGGAAGACTATCCAGAAGATAGGATAAACTAGAGGCACCAATGGATAAGGAGTATTGATAGATGTATTAAGGAGTACGTAGCTAATAGAGGATAAGGAGGAAAAGGCAGAGTGGACCGAGCATGCATGTGGATCCAACACTTCCTAAGCTTTATGTCGGCCATTATGGCGCATAACAGGTAGTATTAAGTGTTAGGACCCGTCCTACAGAGATTGTCTTGACGTTCGGCAGACGGGCTCCGATGATTTTGCACAAAATGCATTTGCCAAGTATCTCACTTTATAAATAAGCGTAGTATTAGCACTATAATATTTTTTGTGACTATGGCATTATTGTATTTTATCTGGTATGCAGGGTGCTGCTGCATTGTCATTGTAATTGTCACTCTCTCTCTCTCTCTCTCTCTGTCCTTCTAAAAAAATTAGCATATTGTGATAAAGTTCATTATTTTCTGTAATGTACTGATAAACATTAGACTTTCATATATTTTAGATTCATTACACACAACTGAAGTAGTTCAAGCCTTTTATTGTTTTAATATTGATGATTTTGGCATACAGCTCATGAAAACCCCAAATTCCCATCTAAAAAAATTAGCATATCATGAAAAGGTTCTCTAAACGAGCTATTAACCTAATCATCTGAATCAACTAATTAACTCTAAACACCTGCAAACGATTCCTGAGGCTTTTAAAAACTCCCAGCCTGGTTCATTACTCAAAACCGCAATCATGGGTAAGACTGCCGACCTGACTGCTGTCCAGAAGGCCATCATTGACACCCTCAAGCAAGAGGGTAAGACACAGAAAGAAATTTCTGAACGAATAGGCTGTTCCCAGAGTGCTGTATCAAGGCACCTCAGTGGGAAGTCTGTGGGAAGGAAAAAGTGTGGCAGAAAACGCTGCACAACGAGAAGAGGTGACCGGACCCTGAGGAAGATTGTGGAGAAGGACCGATTCCAGACCTTGGGGGACCTGCGGAAGCAGTGGACTGAGTCTGGAGTAGAAACATCCAGAGCCACCGTGTACAGGCATGTGCAGGAAATGGGCTACAGGTGCCGCATTCCCCAGGTCAAGCCACTTTTGAACCAGAAACAGCGGCAGAAGCGCCTGACCTGGGCTACAGAGAAGCAGCACTGGACTGCTGCTCAGTGGTCCAAAGTACTTTTTTCGGATGAAAGCAAATTTTGCATGTCATTCGGAAATCAAGGTGCCAGAGTCTGGAGGAAGACTGGGGAGAGGGAAATGCCAAAATGCCTGAAGTCCAGTGTCAAGTACCCACAGTCAGTGATGGTCTGGGGTGCCATGTCAGCTGCTGGTGTTGGTCCACTGTGTTTTATCAAGGCAGGGTCAATGCAGCTAGCTATCAGGAGATTTTGGAGCACTTCATGCTTCCATCTGCTGAAAAGCTTTATGGAGATGAAGATTTCATTTTTCAGCACGACCTGGCACCTGCTCACAGTGCCAAAACCACTGGTAAATGGTTTACTGGCCATGGTATTACTGTGCTCAATTGGCCTGCCAACTCTCCTGACCTGAACCCCTGTGGGATATTGGGAAGAGAAAGTTGAGAGACGCAAGACCCAACACTCTGGATGAGCTTAAGGCCGCTATCGAAGCATCCTGGGCCTCCATAACACCTCAGCAGTGCCACAGGCTGATTGCCTCCATGCCACGCCACATTGAAGCAGTCATTTCTGCAAAAGGATTCCCGACCAAGTATTGAGTGCATAACTGAACATAATTATTTGAAGGTTGACTTTTTTTGTAATAAAAACACTTTTCTTTTATTGGTCGGATGAAATATGCTAATTTTTTTAGATAGGAATTTTGGGTTTTCATGAGCTGTATGCCAAAATCATCAATATTAAAACAATAAAAGGCTTGAACTACTTCAGTTGTGTGTAATGAATCTAAAATATATGAAAGTCTAATGTTTATCAGTACATTACAGAAAATAATGAACTTTATCACAATATGCTAATTTTTTTTGAAGGACCTGTATATAAACAAAAAAGGGCAGCACTCCAGAAAATGATTTAAAAGAAAAACCTTTTATTCACCCAGTGGTACAGCGATGTTTCATCTCAACAATAGAGCCTTTCTTAAAGTATAACTGCCATATATTTTTTTTTTTGGAGTATTGGATTGTAGTGATTAATATCTCCTTGGTGGCCCTATTTCAACTTTTCACTGTGTACTCAATTACCCCTTAATTCCACAGTTTTGTTCCCTGTACTGCCTAGTTTTACCTCTACTTAAAATCAGGTTGCTAGGCATGGACCATGTGTTGAAGGACGGAGGACGCTACGTGCAAGGTCACATTCCTGACAGCCAGGGACTGTAAGTAAATGATTGAAGCCAGGTCCTCCCCAGCAGCTGATAACAGTGCCTGGGCTGTGTGCACTTCTCCCTGTCCCTGCACTTGGCAGACGCTCCCTTACTCAGCAGAGCTGGAGAATGCAGAGTTGGAGCAGCGCAGACCAGGGAAGGAAGATCTGCCATCTGCTCAGTGTATAAATGAAAGCAACATGTGGTAAGAGGACCCCTTTGTGCTGCAGTAGATTAACCCTTTAGGTGGGAGGGCTCTGGTTACTGACACTTTTGGGGGGCTATTGTTACTGGCTAGTGAGGGCAGGCGGGATTAGCCTCAGGGGGAGGGCAGTGGCGGCCATCTTAACTGAATAGTGAAATTGCAGTTTTATGCAGACTGGTTGCTAAGGGCTGAATCTTATTAAATATGGGGTAAGTCAGTCTAATAGTAACTGATTCTGGAATATCATGTTATTAGTAACTACATATATGAAAATTGAAATTAGGGTCTAAGTGTGACAGTTATCCTTTAAGCATTTTCATTTTTATGTGTGGGTAATTGCTTATTCCCATTGGGCTTTGCATCCGTACATCTTCAACATTTATGTCTGTGCTGCCATTTTTCATATACAGTCAGGTCCATAAATATTGGGACATCGACACAATTCTAACATTTTTGGCTCTATACACCACCTCAATGGATTTAAAATGAAACAAACAAGACGTGCTTTAACTGCAGACTGTCAGCTTTAATTTGAGGATATTTACATCCAAATCACGAATGGTGTAGGAATTACAACAGTTTGCATATGTGCCTCCCACTTGTTAAGGGACCAAAAGTAATGGGACATAATAATAATCATAAATCAAACTTTCACTTTTTAATACTTGGTTGCAAATCCGTCAATTGCAGCCTAAAGTCTGGAACGCTGCGTTTCATCCCTGGTGATGCTCTGCCTGGCCTCCACTGCAACTGTTCCTGCTTGTTCTTGGGGCATTTTCCCTTCAGTTTTGTCTTCAGCAAGTGAAATGCATGCTTAATCGGATTCAGGTCAGGTGATTGACTTGGCCATTGCATAACAGTCCACTTAATTCCCTTAAAAAACTCTTTGGTTGCTTTTGCAGAATGCTTTGGCAATCATACATATCCATGCCACGCCATGACACTACCACCACCATGCTTCACTGATGAGGTGGTATGCTTAGGATCATGAGCAGTTCCTTTCCTTCTCCATACTCTTCTCTTCCCATCACTCTGGTACAAGTTGATCTTGGTCTCATCTGTCCAGAACTGTGAAGGCTTTTTTAGATGTCGTTTGGCAAACTCTAATCTGGCCTTCCTGTTTTTGAGCCTCACCAATGGTTTACATCTTGTGGTGAACCCTCTGTATTCACTCTGGTAAAGTCTTCTCTTGATTGTTGACTTTGACACACAAAAACCTACCTCCCGGAGAGTGTTCTTGATCTGGCCAACTGTTGTGAAGGGTGTTTTCTTCACCAGGTAAAGAATTCTTTGGTCATCCACCACAGTTGTTTTCCGTAGTCATCCGGGTCTTTTGGTGTTGCTGAGCTCACCGGTGCGTTCCTTCTTTTTAAGAATGTTCCAAACAGTTGTTTTGGCCACGCCTAATGTTTTTGCTATCTCTCTGATGGGTTTGTTTTGTTTTTTCAGCCTATTGCTTCACTGATATTGACAGCTCTTTGGATTTCATCTTGAGAGTTGACAGCAACAGATTCCAAATGCAAATAGCACACTTGAAATTAACCTTTTATCTGCTCCTTGTAATTGGGATAATGAGGGAATAACACACACCTGGCCATGGAACAGCTGAGAAGCCAATTGTCCCATTACTTTTGGTCCCTTAACAAGTGGGAGGCACATATGCAAACTGTTGTAATTCCTACACCGTTCACCTGATTTGGATGTAAATACCCTCAAATTAAAGCTGACCGTCTGCAGTTAAAGCACATCTTGTTCCTTTCATTTCAAATCCATTGTAGTGGTGTCTAGAGCCAAAAATGTTGGAATTGTGTTGATGTCCCAATATTTATGGACCTGGCTGTATCTATGTATATATATATATATATATATATATATATACCTTGATGTCTGGTAGATGGGCCCGACATAGTTTTGATCAATTATATGCGCTAAGAGCTTCTAACCCGCTTAATAGTAAGTATGGGTGTCATGTATTTGACCCTGTTCACACATTCACCTGTTCACCCAGTCTTAGTTCATTTAGTAGTGTGCTGCTACTATTTTTGTGTTTTTATACATTGTTGCCTTTGTAGCTTGCACCTGCGATTCTGTCTGGAGGTGCTGTTCTTTTCTTTGGTTCCAATAAACCACCATTTTTTTAATTGAATCGGAGTGCTGCTGGCTATTTTCTATTTTTATATATATATATATATACATACATACATACAGTGGATATAAAAAGTCTGCACACCCCTGTTAAAATGTCAGGCTTCTAAGATAAATCATATTATTGTAGGCTTAACTAAGTCCAAAGTGAGGCAGTATATTTAGTAATAGGGACCCATCTGCGGAAGCCACCTTGACGCCTGGTAGATGGGCCCGACACGTATGTGCACTAAGAACTTCCATTATTCATTTATAGTCGGTATTGTACCACTTTTATCTAGAATGACCCCCATTTATTAGCTCTTTTGCTTGTATATATAACGGTGTGCAGCCATTTTGTTTTTTACAAAGATAAATCATTTCAGTACTTTTTCCACCTTTAATGTGACCTATAAACTATACCACTCAATTGAAAAACAAACTGAAATATTTTAGGTGGAGGGAAGAAAACAAAAAACTAAAATAATGTGGTTGAATAAGTGTGAACAACCTCTTATAACTGGGGATGTAGCTGTGTTCAGAATTAAGCAATCACATTCAAAATCATGTTAAATAGGAGTCAGCATATCAGCATACACCTGCCATCATTTAAAGTGTCTCTGATTAACCCCAAATAAAGTTCAGCTGTTCTAGTTGGTCTTTCCTGAAATTTTCTTAGTTGCATCCCACAGCAAAAGCCATGGTCCACAGAGAGCTTCCAAAGCATCAGAGGGATCTCATTGTTAAAATGTTAAAATGTATCAGTTAGGAAAAGGGTACAAAAGAATTTCCAAGGCATTAGATATACCATAGAACACAGTGAAGACAGTCATCAAGTGGAGAAAATATGGCACAACAGTGACATTACCAAGAACTGAACGTCCCTCCAAAATTGATGAAAAGACGAGAAGAAAACTGGTCTGTGAGGCTACCAAGAGGCCTACAGCAACATTAAAGGAGCTTCAGGAATATCTGGCAAGTACTGGCTGTGTGGTACATATGAAAACAATCTCCCATATTCTTCATATGTCTGGGCTATGGGGTAGAGTGGCAAGATGAAAGCCTTTCCTTACGAAGAAAAACATCCAAGCCAGGCTACATTTTGCAAAAACACATCTGAAGTCTCCCAAAAGCATGTGGGAAAAGGCGTTATGGTCTGATGTAACCAAGGTTGAACTTTTTGGCCATAATTCCAAAAGCTATGTTTGCCGCAAAATCAACACTGCACATCACCAAAAGAACACCATACCCACAGTGAAGCATGGTGGTGACAGCATCATGCTTTGTGCTGTTTTTCTTCAGCTGGAACTGGGGCCTTAGTTTAGCTAGAGGGAATTATGAACAGTTCCAAATATCAGTCAATATTGGCACAAAACCTTCAGGCTTCTGCTAGAAAGCTGAACATGAAGAGAAACTTCATCTTTCAGCATGGCAACGACCCAAAGCATACATCCAAATCAACAAAGGAATGGCTTCACCAGAAGAAGATTAAAAATTTTAAATGGCCCAACCAGAGCCCAGACCTGAATCTGGTGGAAAATCTGGGGGGTTATCTGAAGAGGGCTGTGCACAGGAGATGCCCTCGCAATCTGACAGATTTGGAGTGTTTTTGCAGTGGGCAAATCACCGTTTTAAAGGATTTAGAATTACCCCAATTGGGGCCCTAATTTTTGTCTTTAGGTATGGCAGGACCTTTTGAGACCTGAATTTTTACTTGGCTGATTTACAGGCACAATTTCACATTTGCAGAGACTCTCTGGTGTCAGAACATACAGTAGAGGCATGCACCAGAATTCGAGAACTACAGTCTCAAAGTATTTAGGGATATAGAATGTTTAGTTTTGTTTAGTATTTTAGTTAAATGGCAATACATGAGTGGGCATTTTGGTAATAGAGATACAAAAAATGTAATGACTAAAATAGGTAAAGGGCATATTAGTAAACAGTAATAATTAAAAGGGCATTTGTCAGCAGATTTGTACCTATGAAACTGGTTAACCTGTTGCATGTGCGCTTGGCAGCTGAAGGCATCTGTATTAGTCCTATCTTGTATATATATGTAAATGAGCCTCTAGGAACAATGAGGGCCTTGCTGTTACACCTAGAGGCTCTGCTCTTTCTGCAACTGCCAAACGCTCTCCACTTTGATTGACAGGGCCAGGCGTGATGATGACATCTTAATTACCTGGCCCTGTCAATCAAAGTGGAGAGGGCCCGGCATTTGCAGATAGAGCAGAGTCTCTAGGTGTTACAGCAGCACCGCCTTTGCTCCTAGAAGCTCATTTGCATCACATCACTTTTTGCAAGAGCTTACAATTTATGAGGAAATGGGGTGACGCAAAAGGTAAAATTGATTGCCATCTTTGTACTAAATAGAGTGCAGCTGGAGCTGGATGATGGCTCTGAAGAATGGGGGAGGGTAAACAGTGAAGAGTCTGTTCAGGGAATGTGATAAGCCTGCCTTAAATTATGTTTTTAAAGCATGTTTAAAGCCAAGGAAGTTGGGAATTAACCTGATTGTCCTGAACAGTGTATTCCAGAGAGCTGGTGTAGCTTGAGAAAAGTCTTAAAGACAGGAGCGAGACGTTCAAATTATGGAGCATGTTAAACTTGGATCACACAGAAATGAGGAAGGATATGTAGGGAGGTGCAGCACTGTGAAGAGCTGTGTGGGGGAGGGGGAGGAGTTTGACCAGTAGTAAGGATGAGAATTAATCAAAGCAACAATAGTTTTGGTAATTTCCACTGTGAGAAAAGGGGGTATTCTGGAGATGTTATTGAGTTGCAGATGAAAAGAGTGTGCCATTTATTAACCACTTCAGCCCCGCTAGGTGAAACCCCCTTCATGACCAGAGCACTTTTTACACTTCGGCACTACACTCCTTTCACCGTTTATCGCTCGGTCATGCAACTTACCACCCAAATGAATTTTACCTCCTTTTCTTCTTACTAATGGAGCTTTCATTTGGTGGTATTTTATTGCTGCTGACATTTTTACTTTTTTTGTTATTAATCAAAATGTAACGATTTTTTTGCAAAAAAATGACATTTTTCACTTTCAGCTGTAAAATTTTGCAAAAAAAACGACATCCATATATAAATTTTTCGCCAAATTTATTGTTCTACATGTCTTTGATAAAAAAAAAATGTTTGGGCAAAAAAAAAAAATGGTTTGGGCAAAAGTTATAGCATTTACAAACTATGGTACAAAAATGTGAATTTCCGCTTTTTGAAACAGCTCTGACTTTCTGAGCACCTGTCATGATTCCTGAGGTTCTACAATGCCCAAACAGTAGAAAACCCCCACAAATGACCCCATTTCGGAAAGTAGACACCCTAAGGTATTCGCTGATGGGCATAGTCACTTGTGGGGTCACTTGTGGCGTAGTTATACTGCCCTGGCAATTTAGGGGCCCAAATGTGTGAGAAGAACTTTGCAATCAAAATGTGTAAAAAATGACCGGTGAAATCCAAAAGGTGCACTTTGGAATATGTGCCCCTTTGCCCACCTTGGCAGCAAAAAAGTGTCACACATCTGGTATCGCCGTACTCAGGAGAAGTTGGGGAATGTGTTTTGGGGTGTCATTTTACATATACCCATGCTGGGTGAGAAAAATATCTTGGTCAAATGCCAACTTTGTATAAAAAAATGGAAAAGTTGTCTTTTGCCAAGATATTTCTCTCATCCAGCATGGGTATATGTAAAATGACACCCCAAAACACATTCCCCAACTTCTCCTGAGTACGGCGATACCAGATGTGTCACACTTTTTTGCTGCCAAGGTGGGCAAAGGGGCACATATTCCAAAGTGCACCTTTCAGATTTTGCAGGCCATTTTTTACACATTTTGATTGCAAGGTACTTCTCACACATTTGGGCCCCTAAATTGCCAGGGCAGTATAACTACGCCACAAGTGACCCCATTTTGGAAAGAAGACACCCCAAGGTATTCCGTGAGGGGCATGGCGAGTTCCTAGAATTTTTTATTTTTTGTCACAAGTTAGCGGAAAATGATGATTTTTTTTTCTTTCTCTTTTTTCCTTACAAAGTCTCATATTCCACTAACTTGCGACAAAAAATAAAAAATTCTAGGAACTCGCCATGCCCCTCACGGAATACCTTGGGGTGTCTTCTTTCCAAAATGGGGTCACTTGTGGCGTAGTTATACTGCCCTGGCAATTTAGGGGCCCAAATGTGTGAGAAGTACTTTGCAATCAAAATCTGTAAAAAATGGCCTGCAAAATCTGAAAGGTGCACTTTGGGATATGTGCCTCTTTGCCCACCTTGGCAGCAAAAAAGTGTCACACATCTGGTATCGCCGTACTCAGGAGAAGTTGGGGAATGTGTTTTGGGGTGTCATTTTACATATACCCATGCTGGATGAGAGAAATATCTTGGCAAAAGACAACTTTTCCCATTTTTTTATACAAAGTTGGCATTTGACCAAGATATTTTTCTCACCCAGCATGGGTATATGTAAAATGACACCCCGAAACACATTCCCCAACTTCTCCTGAGTACGGCGATACCAGATGTGTGACACTTTTTTGCTGCCAAGGTGGGCAAAAGGGCACATATTCCAAAGTGCACCTTTTGGATTTCACCGGTCATTTTTTACACATTTTGATTGCAAAGTTCTTCTCACACATTTGGGCCCCTAAATTGCCAGGGCAGTATAACTACGCCACAAGTGACCCCATTTTGGAAAGAAGACACCCCAAGGTATTCTGTGAGGGGCATGGCGAGTTCCTAGAATTTATTTATTTTTGTCGCAAGTTAGTGGAATATGAGACTTTGTAAGGAAAAAAGAAAAAAAAAGAAAAATCATCATTTTCCGCTAACTTGTGACAAAAAATAAAAAATTCTAGGAACTCGCCGTGCCCCTCACGGAATACCTTGGGGTGTCTTCTTTCCAAAATGGGGTCACTTGTGGCGTAGTTATACTGCCCTGGCAATTTAGGGGCCCAAATGTGTAAGAAGTACCTTGCAATCAAAATCTGTAAAAAATGGCCGGTGAAATCCGAAAGGTGCACTTTGGAATATGTGCCCCTTTGCCCACCTTGGCTGCAAAAAAGTGTCACACATCTGGTATCGCCGTACTCAGGAGAAGTTGGGGAATGTGTTTTGGGGTGCCATTTTACATATAACCATGCTGGGTCAGAGAAATATCTTGGCAAAAGACAACTTTTCCTATTTTTTTATACAAAGTTGGCATTTGACCAAGATATTTTTCTCACCCAGCATGGGTATATGTAAAATGACACCCCAAAACACATTCACCAACTTCTCCTGAGTACGGCGATACCAGATGTGTGACACTTTTTTGCAGCCTAGATGCGCAAAGGGGCCCAAATTCCTTTTAGGAGGGCATTTTTAGACATTTGGATCCCAGACTTCTTCTCACACTTTCGGGCCCCTAAAAAGCCAGGGCAGTATAAATACCCCACATGTGACCCCACTTTGGAAAGAAGACACCCCAAGGTATTCAATGAGGGGCCTGGCGAGTTCCTAGAAATTTTTTATTTTTTGCATAAGTTAGCGAAAATTGATTTTTTTGGTTTTTTTCTCACAAAGTCTCACTTTCCGCTAACTTAGGACAAAAATGTCAATCTTTCATGGACTCAATATGCCCCTCAGCGAATACCTTGGGGTGTCTTCTTTCCGAAATGGGGTCACATGTGGGGTATTTATACTGCCCTGGCTTTTTAGGGGCCCTAAAGCGTGAGAAGAAGTCTGGAATATAAATGTCTAAAAATGTTTACGCATTTGGATTCCGTGAGGGGTATGGTGAGTTCATGGGAGATTTTATTTTTTGACACAAGTTAGTAGAATATGAGACTTAGTAAGAAAAAACAAAAACAAAAACAAACAAAAAATTTCCGCTAACTTGTGCCAAAAAAAATGTCTGAATGGAGCCTTACAGGGGGGGGGGGGTGATCAATGACAGGGGGGGTGATCAATGACAGGGGGGTGATCAATGACAGGGGGGTAATCACCCATATAGACTCCCGGATCACCCCCCTGTCATTGATCACCCCCCTGGTAAGGCTCCATTCAGACGTCCGTATAATTTTTACGGATCCATGGATCGGATCCGCAAAACACATGCGGACGTCTGAATGGAGCCTTACAGGGGGGTTATCAATGACAGGGGGTGATCAGGGTGATCACCCCCCTGTCACTGATCACCCCCCCTGTAAGGCTCCATTCAGACATCCGCATGATTTTTTACGGATCCATGGATACATGGATCGGATCCACAAAACACATGCGGACGTCTGAATGGAGCCTTACAGGGGGGTTATCAATGACAGGGGGTGATCAGGGAGTGTATATGGGTGATCACCCCCCTGTAAGGCTCCATTCAGACGTCCGCATGTGTTTTGCGGATCCGATTCATGTATCCATGGATCCGTAAAAATCATGCGGACGTCTGAATGGAGCCTTACAGGGGGGTGATCAATGACAGGGGGTGATCAGGGAGTGTATATGGGTGATCACCCCCCTGTAAGGCTCCATTCAGACGTCTGCATGTGTTTTGCGGATCCGACCCATGTATCCATGGATCCGTAAAAATCATGCGGACGTCTGAATGGAGCCTTACAGGGGGGTGATCAATGACAGGGGGGTGATCAATGACAGGGGGTGATCAGGGAGTGTATATGCATGATCACCCGCCTGTCATTGATCACCCCCCTGTAAGGCTCCATTTAGACGTCCGTATGCGTTTTGCGGATCTGATCCATGTATCCGTGGATCCGTAAAAATCATACGGACGTCTGAACGGAGCCTGACAGGGGGGTGATCAATGACAGGGCGGTGATCAATGACAGGGGGGTGATCAGGGAGTTTATATGGGGTGATCATGGGTGATCAGGGGTTTATAAGGGGTTAATAAGTGACGGGGGGGGGTGTAGTGTAGTGTAGTGTAGTGTGGTGTTTGGTGCGACTGTACTGACCTACCTGAGTCCTCTGGTGGTCGATCCTAACAAAAGGGACCACCAGAGGACCAGGTAGGAGGTATATTAGACGCTGTTATGAAAACAGCGTCTAATATACCTGTTAGGGGTTAAAAAATTCGGATCTCCAGCCTGCCAGCGAACGATCGCCGCTGGCATGCTGGAGATCCACTCGCTTACTTTCCGTTCCTGTGAGCGCGCGCGCCTGTGTGCGCGCGTTCACAGGAAATCTTGCGTCTCGCGAGATGACGCATATATGCGTGACTGTGCGCAGGGCTGCCACCTCCGGAACGCACATGTGCGTTAGGCGGTCCGGAGGTGGTTAAATATGGGTAGCAATGGAAAGATCTGAGTCAAACATAACCCAAAGTCACCATTATGAGTACCACAGACTGAAATTTAAATATCCGGTTTAGGTAGTTAGTAGATGGGGAAAAGACAAGAAGTTCAGTATTTGAAAAATTCTGTTTCAAATGAACAAGGGACATGATGTTTAAGACAGCTGCTAGACAATAACAGGTGGTTTGTTGTACTGCTGGGGTGATGTCACAGGATAAAGTTTATAGTTGGGTGTCAGTAGAGAGATGGTACTGAAAATCAAATTTGCTGATGGTCTGTCCGATAGGGTCTTTGTATACAGAAAAAAGTTGAGGACCTAGAACTGAACCCTGAGAAACCCCAACATCAAGAGGATGAGGAGAAAAATGATACATTGAAGGAGTGGCCAGAGAGATAGGAAGAAAAGCAAGAGAGAGCAGTGTTCTTATGGCTAATAGAGTGGAGCATGGCGAGGAAGAGCCTGAGCTCTTCAGTATCAAATGCTGCAGAGATATTCAGAAGAATCAATAGAGAGTAGTTGCCATTCTTTTTTGCTGTGAGGAGATCAATTGACACTTAGGTAAGTGTAGTTCCTGTAGAGTGTAGAGTGTGAAAGCCAAATTGCAGGGGATCAAGAAGAGAGTTTGCAGAAAGGTACCTTATTAGGTAAGAAGAGATCAGACATACCAGGAGTTTGGAGATGAAGTAGAGATTAGAGACAGGTGAGTAGTTAGCAGTACAGCTTGGGTCAAGGCATTTTTTAGTAGTGGGGTTATAACAAAATGTTCAAAAGAGGAAGTAAAGATGCCAGAAGAGAGAGGTTACATATTGAAGTTAGATGACTAATGACAGCTGTGGAGAGGGACTAGAGGAGGTGTGATGGAATAGGATGACTACTGTAGGTTGTGGGTTGAGAAGAAGAGAGGAGCCTGAAAACGATTCTGCTATGGGGTCAAATAAGCAGAGAGAACAGCAGAAAGTGTGGGAGGGAGGATGATGAAAGCATTGTGGGGACTGAAAGATTATTTCTAGGGATGAGTGACTTGACTTCGGATGAAACATCCAAAGTCGATTTGCATAATACTTTGTTTGAATACTGTACGGAGCGAGCGCTCTGTACAGTATTAGAATGTATTGGCTCCTATGAGCCAAAGTTATTACTTGCGAGAATTTGCATAATAACTTCATAATTCAATTTATACTGTAAAAAAACATTTCCCGAACTCCGGTTTGATTCTAAGGAGCCAATACATTCTAATACTGTACAGAGCACTAGCTCCATACAGTATTCAAACAAAGTATTATGTGAATCGCTCATCCCTAATTATTTATGTCTGGATGTTATTAATCTTATCTCTGAAGTAAGTAGCCTGGTGGTTTTCAGCACAGAGGTCAGTGATGGGCACATGTATTATAGAGCTAATGAGGGAGTGAAAAGTATGAAAGAGTCATTTTGGGTTATTTGAATGTGAGGAAATGAGAGAAGTGTAATAGGCTTTTTTGGGAAAGTTGTAGGTTCTAAGCATAAATTGATAATGGAGAAAATTACCAGAGATTCATGATTTTTTCCATAAACATTTGGCACACCTAGAGATTCTCTAAAAAAACAAATTTCAGGTGTGTGCTAGGGTTACCGCGGTGGAGAGAGCCTGGGGGACAATAGATAACAGCCAATCGCAGAGCGAATGGGCAGAAGAGTCTGATGGTGTGGAGTGGACCACAAAGGAGGGAGATGTGAGAGAGGGTGCAGAATGACCTGAAACATGCACTGTAGAGAAAGAAGTATGCCTACTTCTCCACCATGCCTGTCATCAGGTCAGGGGGTATAAAAGTTTAGGTTGCCATAAGATTGAGCAGCAGGGAAAGCAGTGTCAGAATGTAAGGAGCCAAGTTTCTGTGAGGGCCAGCAAGTTGAGATATTTTGAAAATAAGTCATAGATGGAGGGAATTTTTTTGCACACTGACAGAACGTTCCAGAGAGCACAGTTACTAGAGACAGTAAACAATGTACGGGGGTATTAACCACTTCCAGAAGGGGCCTAATTTAGCAAATCTGACGTGTCACTTTGTGGTAATAATTTTGAAAAACGCTTTTACTTATCCAAGCCATTCTGAGATTGTTTTCTCGTGACACATTGTACTTCATGATAGTCATAAATTTGAGTCAATATATTTTACCTTTATTTATGAAAAAAAACTAATTTATCAAAAATTTTGAAAAATGCGCAATTTTCAAAATTTCTATTCCTTTGCTTTTAAAACAGAAAGCGATACCTCATAAAATATTTATTACTTAATATTCCCCATATGTCTACTTTATGTTGGCATCATTTATAAATGTCATTTTATTTTTTTAGGACCTTAGAAGGCTTAGAAGCAATTCTCAACATTTTTAAGAAAATTTCCAAAACCCACTTTTTAAAGACCAGTTCAGTTCTGAAGCAACTTTGTGGGGCTTACATAATAGAACCAACCTGTAAATGACCCCATTTTAGAAATGACACCCCTCAAACTATTCAAAACCGGTTTTAGATATGTTGATAACCTTTTAGGTATTCCACAGGAGTTAAAGCAAAATAGAGGTGAAATTTCAAAATGTCACTTTTTTTTTGCAGATTTTCCATTTTAATCAATTTTTTTCTGGAACACATCAAGGGTTAGCAACAAACCTCAATATTTATTACCTTGATTCTGCAGTCTACAGAAACACCACATATGTGGTCAAATACCGCTGTTTGGGCACACGACAGAGCACAGAAGGCAAGGAGCGCCATATGGTTTTTGGACGGCAGATTTTGCTGGAATGGTCTTTGGGTACCATGTTTCATTTGAAGAGACCTTGAGGTATCTCCACAGTGAAAAGCCCCAAAAAGTTACCACATTTTGTAAACTACACTATATGTCTAGTTTTTTTCTTTTTTTACGTTTTACACAATAAAAATGGTAAAAAAAACCCAAAAAACATGTTTTTGTGTTGCCATTTTCTCAGAGCCAGACTTAGTAAATTTTTCTGGCTATAGTCTTGTGTGAGGGCTTGTTTTTTGCGGAACGAGATTACATCTTTATTGCTACCATTTTGGGGTACGACTTTTTGATTGATTGATATAATGTTTTTTGTGAGAGGACAAAAAAACCTGTTTTGGCATAATTTTTCTATGTTTTTTTTACACCGTTCATTTGATGGGGTAGACCATGTCATATTTTTGTAGATCCAATTGTTACGCATGCGGTGATACCAAATATGTCTATTTTTTATTTATATTTTTACGCAATAAGAGCATTTTTAGAAAAACAAAATCATGTTTTTGTGTTGTAATTTTTATAGAGCCATATTTTTTATTTTTATGGCTATGGTGTTGTGTGGGGACTAATTTTTGGCGGTATGAGGTGACATTTTTATTTCTACCATTTTGGGGTACATATGACTTTGTGACTGATTAAAATTGTGTTTTTTGGGAGGTAAGCTCAATGTTTTTATTTTTTATTTTTTTACAGCATTCACCTGATGGGCAGATCATTTTTGGAAGATTTTTAAATGTGAAACTTTTTTTTTTTTTTTTTCTTTCAAAGCACTTTATGAACACTTTTTTAATTTTTAATTTTACACTTTGTGTCCCCCATAAGGTCATACAAGACCTCTGGGGGACATTTTTTCACTATTGATTTCTCCTGTAACAGGGGCTGACATAGTAGCCCCAGTTACAGTGGAAATACACCCCCCCAGAGAGGCTGTACAGCAGTATACTGTGCTGTACAGCCTCTGTGCAGGGCTGATCGTGGTCTATGGAAGACCCGACAGCTCCTGCACTCCCCCGGCCCTGGCGGTCACATGACCACCGGGCCGGGACAGGAAGCGACATAGCGCTTCCTGATCTGCATATACAGCGCGCATTGAGCGCTGTGTATACAGCGATCTAGAAGGCAGGGACACCCAGGAACGGTCCCTGCCTTCTCCCTGGGGTGTCCTGCTGTCACTGACAGCGGGCCGCCCCCGCTCGGCAGCTGCACAATTAGAGAGCAGCTGCGATCTCTGAATGGACTTTCCAGAATGTCCATTCAGACATAAATCGACTGTCCAAGAATGTTTATAGTCAATGGGCGGTCGGGAAGTGGTTAATCAGATTTTCAGAATTTCTTTGACCGTGTAAAAAACTAAAATACATTTTAAATCCCATTTTCTACTGAATACAATAACACCCCATTTATGGTTGTAAACTGCTGTATGGAGATATGCCAGGGATCAGAAGGGAAGAAGTGGCATCTGGATTTTCTAACATGGAATTTGCTGAATTGGTTTTTAGGAGCCATAACTTTATTATTTTTTTGTGTGAGGGCTTATTTTTTGCAGAACAAGCTGTAGTTTTCATTGGCCCCATTTCGGGGTACATTTGGCATTCTGATAGCTTTTCATCAAATCTTGTAGAAGGTGAGGTAAGCAAAATGTTTTAGGAGGTTCACCTCAGTATATATGATATGACTTTATTTTGCAGGTTGATGCGATTATGGCGATACGAAATTTAGGGTGGGTTCACATCTGCGTTCTGGATTCCATTATGGCTTTCCATTATAACCATGTTATAAAATAAGAGAATCCATAAGACGGAAGTCAAAAAAGAAGCCTTTAGAGGCATTCCGTTTTGATCCGCCATAATAGAAGTCTATGGGAATCATAACTATTGTTGAGCGCGAATATTCGAAAAGCAAATTTTTATCGTGAATATCAGCACTTTGCAAATATTTAGAATATACTGCTATATATTCGTAATGACGAATATTAGTTTTTTGTTTTTTTTACACAGTACACATCAGGTGATCATCCCTCACTTCTTCTAGCTTGTGGGCCAATGAGAAGGCTTTGTCATAGCTTAGCAACATCCCTAGCAACCAATAGAAAAGTTGCCTGCCCCTTACTATACAAGTTGCACGTATTGCGAAAAAATATGCGCATCATTAATTGCCGAAGATTTGCAAGCGCAAATATATTGGAGCATATAAAGCTATTCTAATGTTCTGCCATGTCAACCATTTTCTCCAGTCTCAGGAAACTTATACCAGCTTGAAAAATGTAACATAAGTGACCCACGCCTGTATTTCGCAAGCATTACATGAATATTACATTGCCGATTTTCGCAATCAAGAATATAATCTCGAATTCGCGAATTCACAAATATATGATGAATATTCTACTAAATATTTGCGAAATATCGCAAATTTTAATATTGCCACTGCCGCTCATCACTAATCATAATGGATCAGTCTGGTTCCCGTTATGCAAGACGGAAAACAAAGTCCTGTTGACAGGACTTTTTTGTCTGTACTGCATAAAGAAAACCAGACGGATCCGTTATGCTTCTCCATAGACTTCTATTATGATGGAAAGCAAAACGGAATGCCTTTTAAAGGCTTCCGTTTTTCATTCCGTCATAATAGAAGTCTATGGGCAGCATAACGGATCCATCCTTCCAGGATTCTGTTATTTTCCATTATAACCATGTTATAACGGAAAGCCATAACGGACTCCAGAACGCAGATGTGAACCCACTCTTATATATATATATAGTTTTTCTACTTTTGCATAATAAAGTCACATTTTATTAAAAATCTGTTATATTTTGCATTGCCATATACTAACATCCATTACATTTTTATTTTTCTGCCAATGTAGATGCCTGAGGGCTTGCCTTTTGCAGGACAGACTGTACTTGTTATCGGTACCATTTTGGGGTTCATAAGACTTTCTGATGACTTAATATTATGTTTTATGGGAGGCGAGGTTACAAAAAGAAAAAAGCTGTTTTGGCATAATTTTTATTTATTTATTTTTACAGCGTTCACCTGATGGGGTAGATCATGTGATATTTGTATAGAGCCAGTTTTTACATATGCAGCCATACCAAATACATATATATATTTTTTGTTTTATACATTGAGAGCATTTTTGGAAAAAAAATCTGTTTTGGTGTTTCCATTTTCTTTGAGCCATATAGATATATTTTTTATGGCGATGGTCTTATGTGAGGGCTCATTTTTTGTGGGACGAAGTGATGCTTTTATTGGTACCATTTTGCTTTATATTATGGTGTGTTGACTAAAAAAAACTGCTGTTTTGGCACAATTTTTTACAGCATTTACCTGATGGGGTAGATCATGTGATATTTGTATAGAGTTGGTCGTTACTGACATGGCAATACCAAATATGTCTTTTTTATTTATTTTTTCTATTTTTAACTATTTTTAAATGACATCTGTTTATTTTTTTACATTTTTCTAAAACACTATTTTTATGTTTCTATTTTTACATTTTGTTCCCCTCCCCCCCTCCATAAGGGCATACAAGACCTCTGGGGGACATTCATCACATTTGAAGAATATTTGGCAGATATGTAACATAAAATAATAACACTTGCACAAAAGACAGCGGAGAAGTCATGTATGGCGAGAGGTACATACAAGCCATGATTAACTGCTGGGCAATTAAACAAGATGGCATTTAGACAAAGATGGCATTTTGACTCATGCTTACCCCAGCATGTTTATGATAGAGGACATATGTAGTCCAACACGCCCTTATTGTGGGCTTTTTTTTTTTTATAAGGCCCATATTTAATAAAAGACCACAAAATTTCAACATCTTTGTTTTGTTGGTAGGCTTCGATTTCTGGGTTCTTGAATACAGATGTTTGGATGAGTGGCAAGACACTGTTGTGCTCACATGTTTCTTTGCTCCACTAATAAATCATTTAAGTTAGGAGAAAAAATACTGAAAAAAAAAACCCTTTCCTTTTAACCCATGCCGTTCACAATAATTTCGGAAAGGGACATAAAATGAGGAATTTTTAGGTCTGTATATGTAGATGTCAACCAGATGATGTTGCTTGCAGTACTGCCAGTTTGTTTCTGAAGCTCAATGCCACCCCTGCTATGCCTCATGGTCACTGGAGGCAGATGACAAGAAGAATTGGAACTCCTCGCCACTAGCGGTGACTGGACAGAAGTATATGCCTCCTCTATGGAATATATCCATTGAAAAATATTCATTTATAAAAAAAAAAGGCAATGATCAGAGTTGGGCTGCTAGCGAGATATGGATAAACTTGGATGCAACGTAGTATCTGCTAGTAACTGCCAATGATCTGAGGCAAAATAAGTGAGGACAGGCTAAGGTCAGGGTAGACTGAGTTCACTCGATATGGATAACAGGCAAAAAGTCAGACAGGCGGCATTCGCTCAATACTAATGACAGGCAGCATTGTCTTAATACAAAATACAGGCAAGAGGTCAGGGCAGGCGGCACACAGAGAAATGTGGTCAATAATAAGCTGGGTCAGCAAAGAGAAGACTAAACAGCAGAACCTATTGCTATGCAGTAGGTGAGCAGAACAAGGGGTCTCTGGGATATAAAGCGTGATGGATTGTGCACAGTAGGATACGGATAGGGCAGAGGGGGTGACAGATTGGGCACAATACAGTAGGTGTTTGGCCAGTGTGAGTGTTTCTTCCACAGTACTCGCAGGCTCTCCAAGTGACACATCTCTGTTCTCCTCGTCTCTATCACAAACTGAGGAGATTAGAACTAGTGATTAGGTTTTAGCTTGGGTTTTTGGCAGTCATGCTGGGACAGTTCTGATTGGTTCTGCTGGCAGATGACAGAAATAGTCAACTGTTATAGCTTAAAGGGTATCTGTAAGCAGATTTGTACCCATGAAACTGGCTAACCTATTGCTTGGCAGCCGAGGTCATCTGAGTTGGTGCCATGTTCATATGTGCTCGCATTGCTGAGAAAAATGGTGTTTTAATACGTGCAAATGAGCCTCTAGGAGCAACGGGGTGTTGCCTTTACTCCTAGAGTCTCTGCTCTCTCTGTCAAACCCTCTGCACTTTGATTGACAGGACCAGGTGTGATGATGATTTCATTGCCTGGTCCTGTCAATCAAAGTGCAAAGGGCGTGGCAGTTACAGAGAGATCGGAGCATCTAGGTGAAGCGGCAACGCCCCCGTTGCTCCTAGAGGCTAATTTGCATATATTAAAACATAATTTTTCTCAGCAATGCAGGCACATATGAACATGGGACCAACACAGATGCCTTCAGCTGCCAAGTGCACATGTAACAGGTCAGCCAGTGTAATAGGTACAAACCTGCGGACAGATGCCCTTTAAATCACTGTTCTGTCCCTGCTCTGTCACATGCTGAGAGAGTTATTGGCAGTGCCTTCATACTATTATGGCTGTGTACGACAACAGGTTAAAGAAGTTGAACAAATGTATTCAAACATTTATTAATCATTTTATGCCAGTTCTTGGATTGCTCTCCAAAAGTTTAAAAAGTTGGCATGGAGTAATGGTGTAAACTTTTAGACAGATTTATAAATATTAAAGCCAGATTTTAGTGCAAATCTATGCCTGCTCTTATGTAAATTTCATGTTCTGAGCTAAGGACAGTACAAAATGTTTCACAGTCATGTACCTTCTAATACATTTAGTACAATTCACTCCAATAATGTTTTTTTGACTGCATATAAAATTCGTTAACTTACAATAAATTTTTATCAACAATATTTAAATGACAGGTTAAAATGATTATACAGTAGATAGCTGCAGAGATTTGCTTCCATTTGAAATTGTGCAGTACTTTAATTTCTTAATGTAATTAAATTAACTGCAAATCAATGTTAGTAGTCAAAAGGACGGGATCAGCACTTTTTATATCATCTGCAAGTAACTGTGGACTATAGCACTAACACTGTAGTCACTAAACATGATTCATGGGGCATCTGTCACGTTGTATGCAAGTGAGCTCTTCTGTGCCCTTTCAGCCAATCCTGGCTTATATGTTACATACAAAGGTTCATAGGTTGAATGTGGACATAAGTACCTGTAGCTCAACTTAGGCTGGGTTCAAACTGTGTGTATAACCTACTCTATACTACTCTAAAAACTAGTGTATGTAGACTTAATAATTGACGATAATAGCCACTCCATAATAAAGACTGCAACTCACCTAGACAGGTACATACCAGAAGATTCATTCTCTGATGTTTTCTTGTCATTGCAGTTCACCATGGTCTGAATAAGAGCAAGATCTGGTCTTATCTGCACTGCTCTTGTGATTGCCCGGGTAACTAACCCTACTGCATCTCTTATAAACTTTTCCAAACTTGGTCGGCTGACCTCACCATAGGCCAGTAACCCAGGGGGCATGCCATCTGTCTGCATCTCTTCCACGTTGAGAGGCTGTCCAACCATCCAATGAATCTCTTGTGGCTCTAGTCCACTGCCACGGGCAGCCTTGAATACTAATGAAGATCGATGTGCATCACATCCATGAAGAAGCAAGGGAATCTCAAGATCCTTTATTGCCTCAAAGCGATGATGCAGGTAAGTTCCCACAGCAGAATCATTGAGTGAGCGAATGTTGAGGATTTCACGTGTCATCATACTTGTATTAGTTGTTAGATAATCAAGAATGGTGGTGGTTTCCCATGGGTGGCAGGTGATAACCAGAAGTTCCTCCCAGCTGCTGTTTTGTAAGATGCTGCTTAAAATTTCCATGAGGGAACCCACTGAGCTTCGAGTATCCATGCGAAAGTGGAAGGGATTCTAGAAAAGAACAAGTATTATTTGCTTATACAATGTTTCACATGTCAAGCATTTAAAACTGTACAAAACTGAGTAGAGCATTAACAAATATCTACAAAGAACATGGATTTCAGAAACAAATACATCTTTCTAAAAGAACTCACTCCCTAATTACATTCAATACAGGCTCCCATCTGGCTCCAGTTCCTGTCATCAGTGCAGAATTCTAAAGGACCTGTGATGACATCATCATAGGTCCTGTACCAACTAGTAAAGGAACTTCACAGAGAATTGTGTAGTTCTCAGGTTAGGACGTTTTACTGCCAGGACCTGTGATGACATAATCATCATTACAGGTCCTGCACAATCTAGTAAATGAATTGCACAGAGAATGGTTTAGTTCCCAGCTTAGGAAAGAGCATCTGCCAGGACCTGTGATGACATTGTCACAGCTCCTTCAACAGCATGGAGAACTGAAAGATAAGCTCTCCATTAAGTCTAGAATGGAGTGGTAAAATTAGGTCCTCCCATGCCTAATTGATTCTCATACTTTAAAAGTGTCACATTATACATAATTGTAGCTACTGCAACTATTAAACCTCGTATCTCACATATCAGTACACTGCTATATATATTATACACACTGTACAAAAGTTTTGCGTATTAGATTCCGCCCCCATGTGCAGTTGCTGCTCGCAGGGAACGGAACCAGGAAGTCAGATGCGGGCCGGCGCTCACAGCGGAGGACATCGCCAGATCTCCGGCAGAAGGTGAGGGGGGACTTTGAAATGTTACCCCAAGCGTGACCGGGGTTACCGCTCCTGGCAGCGAAAATTAAACCCGAGTCACGCTCGGGAATACCGCCAAGGAGGTTAAACTGAGGACACATTGTGGAGTATTGCGTAGAGAAGGCAAACCTATATTTACCGCTGTCGGTTTTTATTTTTAATAAAGTATAATAAAGAAGCGGGAACTATTTTACAAACCAAAAAAGTTGGGACACTATACAAATTGTGAATAAATACTGAATGCAATGATGTGGAGGTGCCAACTTCAAATATTTTATTCAGAATAGAACATAAATCACGGAACAAAAGTTTAAACTGAGAAAATGTACCATTTTAGGGGGAAAATATGTTGAATCAGAATTTCATGGTGTCAACAAATCCCCAAAAAGTTGGGACAAGGCCATTTTCACCACTGTGTGGCTTCTCCCCTTCTTCTTACAACACTCAACAGACGTCTGGGGACCGAGGAGACCAGTTTCTCAAGTTTAGAAATAGGAATGCTCTCCCATTCTTGTCTAATACAGGCCTCTAACTGTTCAATCGTCTTGGGCCTTCTTTGTTGCACCTTCCTGGCCATTTCAGTACCCGGATCCTTCTCCTACGCAGACTGGCCATTTCAGTACCCGGATCCTTCTCCTATGCAGCCATGATGTTGTCATTGATGCAGAATGTGGTCTGGCATTATCTTGTTGAAAAATGCAGGGTCTTCCCTGAAAGAGATGACGTCTGGATGGGAGCATATGTTGTTCTAGAACCTGAATATATTTTTCTGCATTGATGGTGCCTTTCCAGACATGCAATCTGCCCATGCCACACGCACTCATGCAACCCCATACCATCAGAGATGCAGGCTTCTGAACTGAGCGTTAATAACAACTTGGGTTGTCCTTGTCCTCTTTGGTCCGGATGACATGGCGTCCCAGATTTCCAAAAAGAACTTTGAATCATGACTCGTCTGACCACAGAATAGTCTTCCATTTTGCCACACTCCATTTTAAATGATCCCTGGCCCAGTGAAAACGCCTGAGCTTGTGGATCTTGCTTAGATATGGCTTCTTCTTTGCACTGTAGAGTTTCAGCTGGCAACGGCAGATGGCACGGTGGATTGTGTTCACTGACAATGGTTTCTGGAAGTATTCCTGAGCCCATTCTGTGATTTCCTTTACAGTAGCATTCCTGTTTGTGGTGCAGTGTCGTTTAAGGGCCCGGAGATCACAGGCATCCAGTATGGTTTTACGGCCTTGACCCTTACGCACAGAGATTGTTCCAGATTCTCTGAATCTTCGGATGATGTTATGCACAGTTGATGATGATAGATGCAAAGTCTTTGCAATTTTTCGCTGGGTAACACCTTTCTGATATTGCTCCACTATCTTTCTGCGCAACATTGTGGGAATTGGTGATCCTCTACCCATCTTGGCTTCTGAGAGACACTGCCACTCTGAGAAGCTCTATTTATACCCAATCATGTTGCCAATTGACCTAATTAGTGTTAATTGGTCTTCCAGCTCTTCGTTATGCTCAAATTTACTTTTTACAGCCTCTTATTGGTACTTGTCCCAACCTTTTTGGGGATTTTTTGACACCGTGAACATTTTAATCAACTTATTTTTCCTTTAAAATGATACATTTACTCGGATTAAACATTTGATCTGTCATCTACGTTCTATTACAAATAAAATATTGACATTTGCCATCTCCACATCATTGCATTCAGTTTTTATTCACCATTTGTTTAGTGTCCCAACTTTTTTGGAATCCGGTTTGTACATGTGGGTCTGTGCTATGCTGAGACTCTCTTTGAAGGTGTGAAAAGCATACCACTACCGCTTGTTGGTTCAGAGACTAAGAAGCTGCAAAGGAGGAAGGATAAGGAGGAGATTTGAGGAAGCAGCATAAAAAGAGCCAGTGATTTTTGTGTTACCCCTAAGCTTTCCTTTATTACAGTGCGGACCCTAACCCCTTTTTTATATGATCTATACACACTGTATCTATTATACCTCGTACCTTTCACATCAGTACACTGCTGTATATACTGCAGTGTGCACAGATATATAGTATATTCAGCAGTGTACTGATATGTGAGGAACGAGTTGTAATTTATATCTCATACCTCACATATCACCACACTGTTGCATATACTATATATCTGGGGTTGTGAAGGGACTTCCTGGTGGTATTTATTTGGTGCTGTTGGGGAGATACTGTATTTTGTGCTGGAATGTTGTATTTATATGGTGAAGTTGGGGAGGTGATTTGCCAATGTACTCTGCTATCAGAGGCTGCTGAGAAAGTATTTTGAGCTTCATCATATGTGTTGCTGTTGGGGAGGTAAAGAATGTCCCTAAACATGTGATTAGGCATTTTTGTGCTCCACTTTTATTTCCTTTCTTGATTTGATGGTTTACATAGGAACATGACCTCATCTTTGCAGTGTGCATTGCACACCATTATTTTTATACAATATCATATGTGGCTGGTGAGGTTTGTGTGCCATGGCTATTTTTTAATCCCAATACAACCCTAATGGCACATGATATGACACGTAGCAGCATGCACAGTTTATTAAGCAAGGGGAGGGGCCAAGAATGGGTAGTGGGAGGGGCTATGGATTGGACATGGTGAGCCAATTTTGAATCTTGCTATGGGGCCTAATGATTTCTATGTACGCCCGTACTGTCACCTGTAATATTATTACACTCCAGAAATACATCCAGGCCCCTCTTGAATTCCTTTATTGTACTCACCATCACCACCTCCTCAGGCAGAGAGTTCCATAGTCTCACTGCTCTTACCGTAAAGAATCATCTTCTATGTTTGTATACAAACCTTCTTTCCCCCAGACGCAGAGGATGTCCCCTTGTCACAGTCACAGTCCTGGGGATAAATAGATGATGGGAGAGATCTCTCTACTGACCCCTGATATATTTATACATAGTTATTAGATCTCCCCTCATCTTTTTTCCAAACTAAATAAAACTAATTTTGATAATCTTTCAGGGTACTGTAGTTCCCTTATTCCAGTTAGTACTTTAGTTGCCCCCCTCTGAACCCTCTCCAGCTCTGCTATGTCTGCCTTGTTCACAGGAGCCCAGAACTGTACACAGTACTCCATGTGTGGTCTGAATAGTGATTTGTAAAGTGGCAGGACTATGTTCTCATCACAGGCATCTATGCCCCTTTTGATGCAACCCATTATCTTATTGGCCTTGGCAGCACCTGCCTGACACTGGTTTCTACAGTCAAGTTTGCAAGTCCACTAAAATTCCAAAGTCCTTTTCCATGTCATTGTTACCCAGTGTTTTACCATTTAGTATGTAATGGTTGTGTATTCTTCCTTTCTATATACATAATCTTACATTTGTCAGTGTTAAAACTGGTCTGCCACTTTTCTGCCCAAGCCTCCAATCTATCCAAATCCATCTGTAGCAGTATACTGTCCTCTTTTCTGTTAATTAATTTACATTATGGTCCCTTATGAAGCTGTGCTGATACAGAGTAATATGCTTATTTTCATTTAGATACTTCAGTATATCATTTCTTAGAAAACCTTCAAACAGTTTACGCACAACAGCTGTTTAACACAGCCCTTAAAGGGATACTGTCATCAGATTTAACCCCTCTAACCTAAACATATGCTCATGTCCAGACTAATCCTAAGCTGGCCTTATTAAACCTCACTGTGGCTCTATTTGCAAAACAAACAAAACAGTTTTTTTATAACCTGTCAATTACTTACTTAAGGTGCCCAAGGGGAGGTCCGTTAATACAGGGTGCCCAGCCGCACCCCTCGCCGTCCGGTGCCCAGGGCCACCTTCCCCGTCTTCAGCGTTGCATTTCCTGTCTTCAGCGCCGCCTTCTACAGCTCAGCGCCGCCTCCGCAATCTTCCCCGTCCCTCTTCCAGATCCCGCGCCTGAGCGAAGTGCGCATGCGCCGGCCTAATGCGCACTTCGCTGAATGAAGCTGCTGCCAGGAGTCCGCACGGGTGCATCATGCTGAGCCTAGTGCGCAGGCACGGGATCTGGAAGAGGGAAGGGGAGGATTGCGGAGGCTGCACTGAGCTGTAGAAGGCGGCGCTGAAGACAGGGAATGCGGTGCTGAAGACAGGGAAGGCGGCCCTGGGCACCAGACGGCGAGGGGTGTGGCTGGGCACTCTGTATTAACGGATCTAACCTTGGGCACCTTAAGTAAGTGATTGACAGGTTATAAAAAATGTTTTTGGGCCAAATAGAGCCACAGTGAGGTTTAATAAGCCCAGCTTAGGATTCTTTTTATTAGTCTGGACATGAGCATATGTTTTGGTTAGAGGGGTTAAATCTGATGACAGAATCCCTTTAAATATCGGAAATACGGGTCTATTTATGACATCACTTAATTCTCTTACGATATGGGAGGTGTACGCCATCAGAACCCGGTGATTTGTCTACTTTAATCTTTTTAAGATAACTCTGCACTTTTAATGGGGAGTTTGCTTTTACACGCTTCAGTTCATCTGACATTTTATTTTCCTCAGTGAATACAGTGGAGATTTTTTTTTTTATAGATTTGCTTTCTCTTCATCGCAAACTACAACTCCTCCTTCATCATTCTGTGAAGGGACAGCACTTTCATATAATTGAAGAACATTTTTAGGGTTAGTTTGGCACTGAGTCTCTCTGTCTGCAGCTTGGCTGCTTTAATCTGTCTTTTACATATTACGTAATACATAATACGTATTACAATTTTTTCGTAAACATTTTTTAGTGCTTCCTCGCTACCTTCCTGTTTTAGTGATTTAAATGCTTTCTTTTTATCTTTCATTATATATCTATTTATCCACAGTTTTTTTTTCTTGTTTCTCACCCTTTTATTCCCATAGGGTGTGTTTCTCTTATAATGACAGTTTAGGATGCTTTTAAAAACATAGCATTTTGTGGCTGCATTTTTATTTTTGAGGACATTGTCCCAGTTGCTGATTTCAACTACTTCTTTTAGGCTACTTTCACACTCGCGTTTTGGGCGGATCCATTACAATAATACAACCGCATGCATCCGTCATCAACGGATCCGTTTGTATTATCTTTAACATAGCCAAGACAGATCCATCATGAACTTCATTGAAAGTCAATGGGAAACGGATCAATTTTCTATTGTGCCAGATTGTGTCAGAGAAAATGAATCCGTCCCCATTGACTTACATTGTGTTCCAGGACGGATCCATTTGGCTCAGTTTTGTCAAGCGGACAGCAAAACGTCTCCAGAGCGGAATGGAGACTATCCAGAGTCAAACTGATGTATTCTGAGCGGATCCTTTCCCATTCAGAATGCATTAGGGCAAAACTGATCTGTTTTGGACCGCTTGTGAGAGCCCTGAACGGATCTCACAAAGGGAAAGCCAAAATGCGAGTGTGAAAGTAGCCTTAGCTGGTAAAATTTTGCTTTTTGGAAGTTCATTGTTTTTGTGCGTCCCTCTTTTGAATGACAATTGGAAGGTTATTATTTTATAGTCACTATTTTCCCCAACCTGCATTTCTGTTGTTCTGTCAGGTCTATTGGTTAATACTTAGTTCAGTATAGTCGTCCCTCTAGTCAGATCCTGAATCAGTTGGCAAAGGTCATTGGTTATTGCCAAGAACCTGTTTCCTTTATGAGATCTACAGGTTTTTGTTTCCCAGTCGATATCTAGGAAGTTGAAGTTTCCCATAATAACGACCTCATTATGATTTTCCACCTGATTGCCACCTATTTCCCTTAGTAGTAGATTTTCTGTGGACTCTGGTATATTAGGTGGCTTATAATAAACTCCTATTAGTAGGAAATTTCCCTGTAAGGTCTATGGCCAATCCACCACTGCCATTGAGGTACAACCCATCCTTACGAGCCTGTTCTCAGGAACCCAAATCCCTCCTTCCTACACCATTTCTTGAGCCACTTGTTTACCTCCCTAATCTCTTGCTACCTTTCTGGTGTGGCTTTGGTGAAACAAATACCACTTTCTGGATTCTTTTATCTCACCCAGCTGAGGATTCTTAGTAAAATTTACTCCTCTTCAAGTATTTTATTACAGCACATATTGGGGCATATTTATTAAGACCGGCGTTTTCAACGTCCACCCTCTAACAAAGCCTTTTAAAAGACTTATTAAAGACTCCATTTTATACTGGAAGAATATATGCCGGATTTTGGCTGCACTTTTTGATGACCTTCACAAGTTTAATTAGGCCAATTAGGACTGATTAGTATATACAGACGTGGACAAAATTGTTGGTACCCTTTGGTCAATGAAAGAAAAAGTCACAATGGTCACAGAAATAACTTTAATCTGACAAAAGTAATAATAAATTAAAATTCTATAAATGTTAACCAATGAAAGTCAGACATTGTTTTTCAACCATGCTTCAACAGAATTATGTAAAAAAATAAACTCATGAAACAGGCATGGACAAAAATGATGGTACCCCTAGAAAACACAGAACATAATGTGACCAAAGGGACATGTTAATTCAAGGTGTGTCCACTAATTAGCATCACAGGTGTCTACAACCTTGATAATCAGCCATTGGGCCTATATATATGGCTCCAGGTAATCACTGTGTTGTTTGGTGATATGGTGTGTACCACACTCGACATGGACCAGAGGAAGCAAAGGAAAGAGCTGTCTCAAGAGATCAGAAAGAAAATTATAGACAAGCATGTTAAAGGTAAAGGCTATAAGACCATCTCCAAGCAACTAGATGTTCCTGTGAGTACAGTTGCACATATTATTCATAAGTTTAAGATCCATGGGACTGTAGCCAACCTCCCTGGACGTGGCCGCAGGAGGAAAATTGATGACAAATCTAAGAGACGGATAATCCGAATGGTAACAAAAGAGCCTAGAAAGACTTCTAAAGAGATTCAAGGTGAACTTCATGCTCAAGGAACATCAGTGTCAGATCGCACCATCCGTCGTTGTTTGAGCCAAAGTGGACTACATGGGAGACGACCAAGGAGGACACCATTGTTGAAAACGAATCATAAAAAAGCAAGACTGGAATATGCCAAACTACATGTTGACAAGCCACAAAGCTTCTGGGAGAATGTCCTGTGGACAGATGAGACAAAAATCGAAGTTTTTGCCAAGGCACATCAGCTGTATGTTCACAGACGAAAAAATGAAGCATATCAAGAAAAGAACACTGTCCCTACTGTGAAACATGGAGGAGGCTCTGTTATGTTCTGGGGCTGCTTTGCTGCGTCTGGCACAGGGTGTCTTGAATCTGTGCAGGGTACAATGAAATCTCAAGACTATCAAGGAATTCTAGAGAGAAATGTACTAGCCAGTGTCAGAAAGCTTGGTCTCAGTCGCAGGTCATGGGTCTTGCAACAGGACAATGACCCAAAACACACCGCTAAAAACACCCAAGAATGGCTAAGAGGAAAAAATTGGACTATTCTAAAGTGGCCTTCTATGAGCCCTGACCTCAATCCTATTGAGCATCTTTGGAAGGAGCTGAAACATGCAGTCTGGAAAAGGCACCCTTCAAACCGGACACAACTGGAGCAGTTTGCTCATGAGGAGTGGGCCAAAATACCTGCTGAGAGGTGCAGATGTCTCATTGACAGTTACAGGAAGCGTTTGATTGCAGTGATTGCCTCAAAAGGTTGCGCAACAAAATATTAAGTTAGGGGTACCATCATTTTTGTCCATGCCTGTTTCATGAGTTTATTTTTTTACATAATTCTGTTGAAGCATGGTTGAAAAACAATGTCTGACTTTCATTGGTTAACATTTATAGAATTTTAATTTATTATTACTTTTGTCAGATTAAAGTTATTTCTGTGACCATTGTGACTTTTTCTTTCATTGACCAAAGGGTACCAACAATTTTGTCCACGTCTGTATATATAATTGACCATTGTTTCTTACATATTTTAGTAAATTACAAATGCCCAATGCCAATGCAGTGGTGGTGAACCTATTACATTACTCTGTAATAGTATAGGACAGGAGATAAAGAATGAAATAGCATTTAAAAATAATAAGAAAGACCTCAAGAGAATGCAAAAAAGTTAAGATCAAGGAATTGTCCAAGTTCAAAAATACACATCTGTTTTTTTAGGGAAACTGTGCCATACCCGAACATGTGTTGTGTTTGGTTTTGAAGCTCCTCTCTTTTGAAGTGCATGGGGCTGAGCTGTAATTCCACACACAACCTGTCGAAAGATGTGAGGCGCCATCTTTTGGAAACCAAATTTTACTAATACTGGTCAACTCTTTTCCATAAACCCAAGTCCAATCAGAGCGATTGTGCCTCAGTTTGCTAAAAAAATATATTTTATTAAGGAAGACACAACTACAAATCTAGAGCTGTAAAACTATAGGTAAATAGGAACATGAAGCAAGTCAGGAAAAGAATGGTCACATACAAAAGGACTTATCTAAATAACAAGACAGGAAAGGAGTTATCTATGTAACAAGACAAGAAAGGACCTATGTATGTACAGTATCATGCCAAGACATCATCCATAACGTTGAGGATGTCTATAAAATTTGCTTTCTTATGGAATATTTGGGTCACTTGCAGCCTCATAAAAGTCATCTTCACTGCTACATTACCACACATCAATGCTTCTTATCAATAAAAAGCTGCCTCTCTGAAACTGTCCAGCCTAGAGGACTTTATTAAGCTCTATAGAATTCAATGCAGCATACAAAAGAGGCAATAAATGATTATGATGCTTACAGTATATCTGTAATGGACATGGCAAGAATGAGCAGTAAACGGCAAAAAAATAAATAAAAAAAATTCGGAAAACGTGCAAGGCCACTGTGTGAATGAAAAATATAGCTTTTAACCTGAAAATTGAGCGGTTGTAATAATAAAATGCATTACCCACTTTTTACTGTGTATATGTGTTTGTTTAGTCATTTTATATTGACTAATGGATGGAAGCTACCAGGCACTAAATAATAAAAATAAGGTACTGTTTAGTTTTGTCAACAACCGTCTATGGGACTTGCGGAGTTAAAGGGGTATTACAGTCTCAGCAAATAAAGGTTAGAGATTGAACAATAAAAGTTTACAAATTTCCAATATACAACCTGTGTCAATTCCTCAGAATGTTTGCTTTAGGCCTCATGCACACAACCGTTTTTTTTTAAGGTCCGCAAAAACGAGGTCCGTAGGTCCGTAGGTCCGTAATCCGTGACCGTTTTTTCGTCCGTGAGTCTTCCTTGTTTTTTGGAGGATCCACGGACATGAAAAAAAAAAAAAAAATCTAAGTCAATTTTGCCATTGAAATGATAGGAAAAAACGGACACGGATCACGGACGCGGATGACAATCTTGTGTGCATTCGTGATTTTTCACGGACCCATTGACTTGAATGGGTCCGTGAACCGTTGGCCGTGAAAAAAATAGGACAGGTCATATTTTTTTCACGGCCAGGAAACACGGATCACGGATGCGGCTGCCAAATGGTGCATTTTCTGATTTTTCCACGGACCCATTGAAAGTCAATGGGTCCGCGAAAAAAAACGGAAAACGGCACAACGGCCACGGATGCACACAACGGTCGTGTGCATGAGGCCTTATTCAATAGGAACCTGTATTGTTTATAGCGGATAAAAACCTGTCCTGGTCATGTGATGGATTTTGGGGACTTGTCCTCCTCCAAAAACTTCTGCTCCATGTCATACTTGCGATTATTGTTAGCAAAAGGGTTAGTGAACTATGTGAGTGAGTCAAGTACCAGGTGTCCAGTGTTTTACTCACCTCCTTAGACTCCAGCACTGTCTTGTGCCCCAATAACTAGCCCACAATTAGGCTGGCAGGAGCTGAGTGCCACAATCCTGCCATACACAATGCCAGGAACATGCAAGTGGTCAATAACACATACGTAAATCAGATACAAGCATACACTTGTAACAGATACATACAAACTGCACACACACAATAATTCACTACTTTCCAGTAATTTTATCAGGGCAATTCCAAGATACAGAATATGCCAACAGTTTAGATAGGCCATGTCCCCCAAACATCACTAAAGTAACCATTTTGCTAACCTTACACTACAGATGGCATTAACAAACAGTTTCTTTGTGTGAAATATATAAATATATATAAATTTATGGACTAATGGTAACCCTGCAGTCTAGTGTCATATACACAGAATCAGATACTTAAAATACACCCAGTATACAGGACAAGAAACGTGGTACTGTGTAAAGATGAGTGAATCACCTGAAAGTCATTTCAATTCAGATTGTATCGATTTGAACTGAATCAAAAATGCCCCAATTGCCCTGAAAAGTTGTATGTTTTACACTCAAGAGTTTCCTAGGATTGTATTCAAAGCCTTTTATGCTCTTTAACGCCAAGACAGCATAATGATAAGTTCAGTTGCGGCAGCGCATCTGGCAGAAGAGCCTGCCAGATTTTGCCGAATGCTGTGTTTCGTCCGGACAAAAAACGTTGCATGCAATGGTTTTTGTCCAGCCGATAGATGGCATTTTTGCATGCTGCAGATCCGAAAGTACCCTTAGTAACATTAATGTGACAGAAGGTTACTTGGTTATGGGTTAATGGATGGTAGCAGCCTCTTTAACCTGTTCGAGCGACAGCCAGTTTGGACCAAATGCTGGAGCCCCATTTTTCAAATCTGACATGTGTGTCAGTCTATTTGAAACTCTTTTACTTATCCAAGCCATTCTGAGAATGTTTTCTCGTGACACATCATACTCCATATTAGTGGTGAATTTGAGTTATGTTTTACCTTTATGCATAAAAAAACGAAATGTAGAAAAAATTTCTATTTTCAAAATGAGAATTTCTCCACTTTTAAGACAGTAATACTTCATAAAATAGTTACGGTATCACTTTACATTCCCCGTATGTATATTTTATGTTTGCATCATTTTGTAAATGTAATTTAATTTTTTCAGGAAGTTAAAAGGCTTAGAAGTTTAGAAGCAAGTTTTAAAAATTTTGGGAAAATTGCCAAAACCCACTTTTTTAAAGGACCAGTTCGGTTATTGAGTTGCTTTGTGGGACTTAATTAATAGAAATCACCCATAAATAACCCCATTTTAGAAAATACACCACTCAAGTTATTCAAAACTGATTTTACAAATTTTGTTAACCCTTTAGGTGTTCCACAAGAATTAAAGCAAAATGGAGGGGAAATTTTAAACCTCAATATTTATTACCCTGATTCTGCAATTTACAGAAACACCCCATATGTGGCTGTAACCTGCTGTATGGGCGCACGACAGGGCTCTGAAGGGAAGGAGTGACATATTGTTAACGGAGGGCAGATTTTGCTGGAATGGTTTTCAGGTGCCATGTCACATTTGAAGAGACCCTAAGCTACCCCTAGAAAGAAAACACCCAAAATTGACCCCATTTTGGTAACTACACCCCTCAAGGAATAAATCTAGTGGTGAAGTGAATTCTTTGACCCAACAAGCGTTTCATAGAATTTAGAAACGCAAATGAAAAATTAACTTTTATCTCCAATATAATGTTGCTTTACCCCTAAATTTTTTTTTTTACAAGGGTTAACAGGAGAAAATGCACCCCACAATTTGTTATGCATTTTTCCCTGAATACGGCAACACCATATATCTGTTCATAAACTGCCATTTGGGGACACGGCAGCATTCAGAAGGGAAGGAGTGGCATCGGGATTTTCTAACATTTAATTTGCTGAAATTGTTTTTAGGGGCCATAACATTTTTATTTTTCACCAATTTAGCTGTGTGGGGGCTTGTTTTTTGCAGAACAGGTTGTAGTTTTTATTGGTATCATTTTGGGGTACATAAGTCTTTTTGATCACTTTTTATAAAAAAAAATTGTGGATATGAATTGTGTAAAAATGGCAATTGTGTCAGTGTTTTTTGTTTTGAATTTTTTATGGGGTTCCTCTTGCAGTAAATTTGATATGATAATTTTATTCTGTGGGTTGATACGGTTATGGCGATACCAAATTTATACCTTTTTTATGCTTTACTACTTTTTCAGCATAGTAAAATAAATTATATTTTGCATCATCATATACATAGCTTTTTAATTTTTTCACCAATGTAGAAAAAACATCTGTATGTGGGTAAGTGTCGGGATTCAAACCCATGACCAGCCACATCCCAGGCGGTAGATCTGCTTACTAGGCTACCATCCTCTCAGGACATTCCTCCCTGAAGCCTATTATTTAACCTCCGTCTTGCCAAGCCTTGCTCATCACCCTTGATTCCCCACACCTGGTACTTCCCTATATAAGTTCAGCCCCTTGCACTCCAGCTTGCTGATTATTGAGCTCCTGAGCCTTGATCAAGCTTCTCCTTATCTGCTGCTCTTGCTACTACTGTAAGTCCACTGCTGACCAGGAACTGACTACCGACTATTCTTCTGCTTGTCCTTACCTATTGAACTGCTACCACCGTTGCCCATCCGGATTGTCTGACCATGCTTACTGCCGCCTGCCCTGACCCTCCGCCTGCCAACCGACTACGCCTCTGCCAGACTTCCTGCACCTACTACCTGCCTGTGGTCCTTGCCACTGGGCTCCACTCCTACATCCAGCCAGCTGTCCTCTGACTAAGGTGAGCCTGTAGGATTGTTACAGAATAATCAGCCACACTATGGAGTCCGCAATGGCCACTCTGCGTAAGCAGGTCACCGAACTTTAAGAATTTGGTACTACGTATCAGGAGAAATTTGCCCAGCTCCAAAGCATAGTCCAAAGCCGACAGAGGGAGATTATTGAATTACAGAGGCAACTCCTGGACGTTCGCGGCGTGGCCGCAGACACCTGCATGCCACTCCCATCAAGATTCGGCGGAGACAGACGCCAGTATCGGGGGTTTCTAAACCAATGCTGCATCTATTTTCAGATGTACCCGGCCCCCTTCACCACCGAGAAAAAGAAGGTGCTATTCATGCTCAATCTCCTGACGGATGAAGCATTAGCATGGGCATCACCATACGTGGAGACTAACAGTCAGCTCCTGGACAACCTAAACAACTTCATCACCGCCATGAGCCAGGTCTCCGATGACCCTATACGCTCTGCGACAGCCGAGGCGCGTCTACATGGTCTGCGGCAAGGGAGACGCTCTGTCGCCGAATACACCGCCGAGTTTCGCTGTTGGGTCACGGACACCACCTGGAACCCAGCAGCACAGAGGAGCCAATTCCGGCGAGGCCTGTCCGAATTAATGAAGGACGAACTCGCCAGAGTTGAGGCCCCGGACGATCTGGATGACTTCATTCAGTTGTGCATCCGGATAGATCAAAGACTCTCCGAGAGGAAGAAAGAAAGACTCTGGTCCTTGGACCACAGACCCACTTACTCCTTCTCCTCCACCGCCCAGCGCGACCCCCAGTCAGCAACTGAACCTGTGCAGGTAGACGCTCTACGTAGGTCTCTATCCACAGTTGAGAAGGAAAGCCGGTTGGCCGAAAACCTCTGCCTCTACTGTGGGGAGCCGGGTCATTTTGCCATCAAATGTCCTAATAAGATCTGAAAAACTATTGCCGTCACGGAACTAAAGGAGCAACCACAGACTCCAACCCCGCCAGCAGCCCCTGAAAATAACTGAGGGGAGATGTAATTACTATGTATAAATATATCAGGGGTCAGTACAGAGATCTATCCCATCATCTATTTATCCCCAGGACTGTGACTGTGACGAGGGGCCATCCTCTGCGTCTGGAGGAAAGAAGGTCCGGATTGTCTGACCACGCTTACTGCCGCCTGCCCTGACCCACCGCCTGCCAACCGACTACGGCTCTGCCAGACTTCCTGCACCTACTACCTGCCTGCGGTCCTTGCCACTGGGCTCCACTCCTACATCCAGCCAGCTGTCCTCTGACTCAGGTGAGCCTGTAGGATTGTTACAGTAAGTAACTGGCTCAATGATAGAAAACAGAGGGTGGTTATTAACGGTACACACTCGGATTGGGTCACTGTCACTAGTGGGGTACCTCAGGGGTCAGTATTGGGCCTTATTCTCTTCAATATATTTATTAATGATCTTGTAGAAGGCTCGCATAGTAAAGTATCAATTTTCGCAGATGACACTAAACTGTGTAAAGTAATTAACACTGAAGAGGACAGTATACTACTACAGAGGGATCTGGATAGATTGGAGGCTTGGGCAGATAAGTGCCAGATGAGGTTTAACACTGACAAATGTAAGGTTATGCACATGGGAAGAAATAATGCAAGTCACCCGTACATACTAAATGGCAAAACACTTTGTAACACTGACATGGAAAAGGATGTAGGAATTTTAATAAACAGCAAACTAAGCTGCAAAAACCAGTGTCAGGCAGCTGCTGCCAAGGCCAATAAGATAATGGGTTGCATCAAAAGGGACATAAATGCCCATCCTACCACTTTACAAATCGCTAGTCAGACCACACATGGAGTACTGTGTACATTTCTGGGCTCCTGTAAACAAGGCAGACATAGCAGAGCTGGAGAGGGTCCAGAGGAGGGCAACTAAAGTAATAACTGGAATGGGGCAACTACAGTACCCTGAAAGATTATCAAAATTATGGTTATTCACCTTAGAAAAAAGACTACTGAGGGGAGATCTAATTACTATCTATAAATATATCAGGGGTCAGTACAGAGATCTATCCCATCATCTATTTATCCCTGTGACTGTGACGAGGGGACATCCCCTGTGTCTGGAGGAAAGAAGGCTTGTACACAAACATAGAAGAGGATTCTTTACAGTAAGAGCAGTGAGACTATGGAACTCTCTGCCTGAGGAGGTGGTGATGGTGAGTACAATAAAGGAATTCAAGAGGGGCCTGGATGTATTTCTGGAGCGTAATAATATTACAGGCTATAGCTACTAGAGGGGTCGTTGATCCAGGGAGTTATTCTGATTGCCTGATTGGAGTCGGGAAGGAATTTTTTATTCCCCTAAAGTGGGGAAAATTGGCTTCTACCTCACAGTTTTTTTTATTTTTTTTTGCCTTCCTCTGGATCAACTTGCAGGAGGACAGGCCAAATTGGATGGACAAATGTCTTTTTTCGGCCTTATGTACTATGTTATTATGTTACTATGTAGCTGTGTGGGGCTTGTTTTTTGCGGGACGGGCTGTAGTTTTTAATGGTATCATTTTCGGGTACATATGACTGTTCACATTTTCGGGTACATATGACTGATCACTTGTTTATTTTTTTGTGGAGGTGAGGTGACAAAAACAGCAATTCTGTCATTGTTTTCTACATAATGTTTTACAGCGATTAGTAACATGAAACTTTTATAGATCAGGTCAATATGGATGCAGAAATACCAATTATGTGTAGTTTTATTTATTTCATTTTTTAATGACATAAATGAACGGATATGAGAAAAGCCAATTTTTGTTTAATTTTTATTAGAATTTTTATAATTTTTTTTTATAATTTTTTATATTTTTTTTTTACACTTTTCTCTTAATTTATCAAAACCCATTTGGATCTTGAAGATCCAGTGGGCCTGATGGCTATACAGTGCATTGCAATAGTCATCAATTGCAATGCACTGTATAGTCTGTATTACAGTTACACTAAGGCTGATCAGACCCTGAGTAAGCCGCTTACCCTTTGTAAGCCGCTCGGTCCCCATGGACACCATTGGGCCGCTGCCATCGCAGCAGCAGCGGCTTGAATGAAGAGAGAGGGAGCTCCCCCTCTCTCAACCACATGGATGCCCGCGCTCATGGATGCACTGCAATGGTTTTGTCGGCCAGCGATTTAGAGAAAAATTCCCACATTGGATATACCTGAAAGGAGTCATCACAGGTCTGACAGCTTTTTGACCTTATAGAAACAACATCAGTGGGATCACCAAGATGACCACAATGGAAGCAGATCAAACCCAGGAGGTTTTTTGGATATTTTGGCAGAACATCAGCTCTGGTCCTTTCAGTCATCACCTCCCCATCACCCCAATCCAGTTCCTGGAGCCAATCATCATCCATCATCATCCATCATCATCATCATCCATCATCATCATCCCTACCACTTTTCTCAGATTGTGATGTCATAGGCTCCTGGCTCCCCTCATGATTCCCACCTCTATACTTACCCCGAGTGCCACTACCATCACAGCTACTAATGCCCCTACCACAACGAGCATCACCATGGCTACAAGTGCCACTACTACCACCACAGCTATATATTTCAGTCATCATGTCCTCCTCATTCACAGAAACCTCTTCTATGTGGCAGTCTAAATGCTGACTGGTTACTATTACTTATCAACAGGAATACTATCTAGAATATCTTCCATAGCACCTGGGGTGTTGTCCCCTAGAAAAAAGGAGCGCCCCACTTGGAGCAGTTAGTGAAGACAGATGACAGAAAAGAAATGCCTGTATCCACCTAAAATGAACTGTTATGGTGGAGGAGAGGGAGGAATGCATTGACTGAGTCAAAGGCATGGTGTCAGAGGTAACATCAATATCATCTTGTTATCAATGAGATGATGAGTAAGTCATCTAGTCCACAATATTACACAGTTGACCACAAGAAGTGAAGGATAACTGTGACCTGCTGCTACTGGCTGGATGACTGGTGCTGACAGTGCTGCTGCTGCTTGTACTACAGCCACCCACATTCTCACTGGCAGAAAACATAGCATGTATCGTTCTACATTACCCCTTCTATTGCCTTCCTGACTTTTCCCAGTAATTTTATTTTTAATAAGATACTTATCACAAAAGAGAATCAGGGGTCACACAGTCTAAACACGAAAAGTACAGTATATTGTTGGACAGAGTCCAGTACAAAATAACCGTATCCATACGCCAGGCACAATTGTCTCTGATTAACTGAATTTATTCAATTTATTAAAAAAATAATTTCATAAAAATTAACTTGGACAGAGTCCAGTCAAGCACACTAGACTTTGAACAACTGACTTTATTGAATTACATTTCAAAAATTGTTTGAATTACACCCAGTATATAGGAAAGGAGAAGAGGTACTGTGCAGTGTTCTATATACAGAATAAGAGCAGATACTGAGAATGACATCCAGTATACAGGACAAGAGAAATTATATTGTGCAGTGTTCAAATATACAGACTAAGAGCAGATACTGAGAATTACACCCAGTATACAGGACAGGAGAAGTGGTATTGTGCAGTGTTCAAATATACAGAATAAGAGCAGATACTGAGAATTACACCCAGTATACAGGACAGGAGAAGTGGTACTGTGCAGTGTGCATATATACAGAATAAGAGCAGATACTGAGAATTACACCCAGTATACAGGACAAGAGAAATGGTATTGTGCAGTGTTCAAATATACAGAATAAGAGCAGATACTGAGAATTACACCCAGTATACAGGACAGGAGAAGTGGTACTGTGCAGTGTGCATATATACAGAATAAGAGCAGATACTGAGAATTACACCCAGTATACAGGACAAGAGAAATGGTATTGTGCAGTGTGCATATATACAGAATAATAGCAGATACTGAGAATTACACCCAGTATACAGGACAAGAGAAGTGGTACTATGCAGTGTCTATATATACAGAATAAGAGCAGATACTGAGAATTACACCTAGTATACAGGACAAGAGAAGTGGTACTATGCAGTGTCCATATATACAGAATAGATACTGAGAATTACACCCAGTATACAGGACAGGAGAAGTAATACTGTGCAGTGTCTATATATACAGAATAGATTCTGAGAATTACACCCAGTACACATGAAAAGAGAATTGGTACTGTGCGGTGTCTATATATACACAATAAGAGCAAATACTAAGAATTACACCCAGTATACAGGACAGGAGAAGTTCTGTGTGGTATCTAAATAGGCAGAATAAGAGCAGACTCTGAAATTTGCAACCCAGCATTCAGGACTAGCGCAGTGGTGCTACTGAGGATTACACATGGTACACAGGACAAGAGAAGTGGTACTGTGTAGTGTCCATATATACAGAATACGAGCAGATACTGAGGATTACATCCAGTAACCAGGACAAGAGAAGTGGTGCTCTGCAGCTTCCATATAAAGAGAATGAAAGTACAGTAGATACTGATACTTATTACACCCAGCATACAGGGTAGGAACAGTGATACTGTGCAGCATCCAAATATACAGGATAAGGACACATACTTACAATTCCATACAAATAGGACCACACATAAGGACAGATACTGATTACAGTCAGCATACACACACATATCCTCCCACAGGTGTGTTCTCTTCTATGGAGGACATCTGCCTAGAGATCATTGTACATTGAAGTTTTGTCACAGTTTTGCCACAATGTAACACAATTCCCAAAGACAGATATGTACGCAGTGCCCTACAAAGAAGTGCATGGCTGGATGCTAAATTGCCATCTGCTGCAGAACTGGAAAAGCAATGTCAGAAGTGAGAGGCTCAATTCATCTCATGGATGGTGCGCCCTGGGTGAGCGGCAGGGGCAATATTCGAATTTGCAATATTTCACAAATATTTTGTAGAATATTCATCATATATCGAGATTATATTCTTGATTGCAAGAATCGGCAATGTAATATTCACATAATGCACGGGAAATACAGGCGTGGGTCACTGTTGCTATATTTTTCAAGCTGCTAGAAGTTTCCTGAGACTGGAGAAAATGGTTGGCACGGCAGAAAATTACAATAGCTTTATATGCAGATAGAGTGCTCCAATATATTTGCGCGAATTTTCGGCAATTAATTATGCGCATAGTTTTTTCGTAATACGTGCAACTTGTGACATCATAGCACTATGGGGGTCATTCATCAAACTGGTGTAAAGTAGAACTAGCTTAGTTGCACATAGCAACCAATCAGATTTCTCCATTCATTTTTCAAAGGAACTATCCAAAATGAAAGGTAGAATCTGATTGGTTACTATGGGCAACTAAGCCAGTTCTACTGTATACCAGTTTGATAAATGACCCCCTATGTCTGTAGCATGTATGTATGGACAGCAGAACCTATCAGCTACACTATAGATCAATCTAACCTACACTGACTATCTCCCCCTAACTATCTGAAATATATATATATGTTACCTGTCTAATGTAATACAACAATGTACAGAGCACAGCAATGACACTGCTGTCTCTTTCATAACTGTAATAAACTTTAGAAAATGGCTGCCGGGGAGGTTCTCATATACTAAGGGGTAGGCAACTTTTCTATTGGTTGCTAGGGATGTTGCTAAGCTGTGACAAAGCCTTCTCATTGGCCCACAAGCTAGAAGAAGGGAGGAATGATAACCTCATGTGTACTGTGTTAAGAAAAAAAAAGAATATTCATCATTACGAATATATAGCACTATATTCTAAATGTTCGCGAATTCTTGAAGTGCCGATATTTGTGTTAAAAATTCGTAATACGAATATTCGCACTCAACACTACAAGACAGCTCATTGCTTTGTAATAGATCATTTCCAGCACTGATCTCCTGTATGCCCATTCCTTTACCAGGACAGTTATTTATCTCCTGGAAATAAATAATAAAGATCCCTAATTTATTATTTTAAACAGATATTTTCTAAATTGTGAGGAATTGATACCTACAGTACACAGGAAAATGGTGTAGCTTCTTATACATTAACATGCATTATTTATTGAAGCAATAATACCCATTTAGGTGTACGGTTCCTTGCACTTGTTCCAAATCCTGAAATACTTGTCAGAAATGCTTATCTATGAAAATATAATTCCTTAATTAATTTATATAAAATAGTCTGCACCACACCATTAAAGCTTATATTACACTGGCAAATAATCTTGCAGATCATCGCTAACAAGCATTTGTATGAACACTCGTTTGTGGTGATCTGGCAGTATAAGGGCCGCTTCACACGAGCGGATGCCGTGCGTGGCATCCGCTCCGTGAAAGAGTGCCAAGACCCGCTGCAGACTGCAGAGGCACGGAGCGGTAACATGACTGTTAATGCTCCGTGCCTCTCTGTGATCTCTTTACTACGAAATCACAGTGACAACTGTGATTTCGTAGTAAAGAGATCACAGAGAGGCACGGAGCATTAACAGTCATGTTACCGCTCCGTGCCTCTGCAGTCTGCAGCGGGTCTTGGCACTCTTTCACGGAGCGGATGCCACGCACGGCATCCGCTCGTGTGAAGCGGCCCTAATACTGCCACCGATAACCTGATAAACAAGCAAACACCGTTCATCCGGTAATTGGAATCTTTCAACTGGCTTAAAAATCATCATTTGCTGGTGGCAGATCGTGGTGTCTAATCATGTTCTGCTGCCGGCAAACAATGAATCAGTATGGGGACAAGCGAAGGTATAATGATCACTCCCTACACTGAGGAGGAGATCGCTGCGTGTAAAGTATTGCTTCCCTCCTGACAATCAGCTGTGTGATCTGCCAGTGTAATATAAGCTTAAAGGGGTTGTCCGGGTTCAGAGTTAAACCTGTAAATATCCCCTCTTTCATCCAGGCAGCCCCTCTGAGATGAGCATCCTCTCTCTTGCCCTGAGCTGTATCGCGCAGGGAAAGGGCTTTTTTGTTTACATTTTTATATTGTTGGATGGAGGCTTCCGCCTAGCAGTGTTGCTGGTGATGTCACTGGCACTAATGGGTGGGCTTAATTAGCACTGCCCTAGCAGTTTTACAGGCTAGGGCAGCACTCAAGCCTGCCCATTAGTGCTGTTGATGTCATCGAGAACACTGCTAGGCAGAAGCCTCCGCCTAGCAGAGACCAGGTACTGGATCTGCAGAAAAATCCCTTGCCCTTCGCGATTCAGCACAGGGCAGGAGAGAGCATTGGAGCATGAAATGCCCGATGCTCATCTCAATGGGGCTGCCTGGGTGAAGAAGGTGATATGTCCGGGTTCAGCTCTTAACCCGGACAAACACTTTAAGTTAGTATCTCTTATCCTATAACCGTTTTTTCTTTCTAATTTTAATTTGTAAATTAACCCCTGTAAATATATTAGTTTGTGATGCTCCATGATGTAGAACTTAGGATAGACTCTCACTAGAGCACCAAATATATCACGGCTACATCCAGCTATAGTGGTTCCACTACTAGGTGTCAAGTGTCTGGGTGATGTAGTAAATGTAGGAAGGCTTGCAGTTTTATGTGTAACATGTGCTGTCAATTCTGTAAGCTCTATAAGCATGATGGGCCTCATGCCCGATTCTTAACTGCCCCTCGCTGCTTCACCCCAGATTGAGTACTGAAAAACAGGCATCTAGTTGTCTCTCATTACTCCTGACTTCTCTTGTCTTCCTGTAAAGCAGTGTCCTGACATGTATGATTGCAGTTGCACTGGACCTGTAACCACATAACTGATCCACTGTCGCATTGCTCAGGTTGTGGGAATAGCATCTAGAATGTTTTCCAGGACTGTAAATGTATGCTGCATTAGACTCTGCATGTCCAGAACAATTGGGGATAGTGTCAGCTTGGTTTTAGTATGTTCCTAATTGACAGACCAAAAGAAGACATTTTGAACTCTCCAAATGTTGCTTGGCCCTGTTAGCTGCCTGAGCCAGGATTGATGGCCTAGAGGCCCTAGAGCTTTATGAATTAAAGGGGTATTCTGGTTGTACAAGTTATTAGACTATTCGATCGGTGGGGATCCTGCCGCTAGGACCCCACGATTACGAGAAAGGGGGCACCGTACCCCCTGAAATGAATGGAGTGGCCTGTCAGGCATGCGCATGACCGCTCCATTAATTTCTATGAATAGAGAATAACTTGAAACAACCGGAATACCACTTTAAGCAGTATTGGTTTCTGGTACCCTTAGTGCCGTACTACATTCAGGGCTACTGTGTGCCCATAGGCAGGGTTGGGGTCATTTATCAAACTGGTGTAAAGTAGAACTGGCTTAGTTGCCCATAGCAACTAATCAGATTCCACCTTTCATTTTCTAAAGGAACTGGCCAAAATGAAAAGTGGAATCTGATTGGTTGCTATGGGCAACTAAACCACTTCTACGTTACACCAGTTTAATAAGTGACCCGCTGTGGGCTATTTGGGCCAGTTTTTTTCCATGCAATGAAAGGTTTCAGATAGCTCTTGGTATATTAACGGAGAATTGCAGCCCAACATATGATCATTTTGGAAAGTGAATAACTGCCTACAGGATTTCCCATTTTGCTCCTGTCCATCTTGGTCTTAAACTACGCCACTTTATTATATTTGTAAAGTAGATTGAACTAATATGGATCCAACATTATTGAAATGGATTTATAATATCAACAGTGTTCTGCCACTTTTCAAATTACTTTAATTTAGTAGGAAGTGCTTAGGTGAATTTCTTACAGTCAGTTTTTCTAGCAATATTGATTAGCTCTGTTGGCTCCTTTCTTATGCTGATGGCTCTTAACCCTTTCAAGACCAAGCCATTTTTCACCTTTGTGACCAGGCTTAATTTTGCAAATCTCTCGTACTTAGTGTTAGGGGTAAATTTGGGCCAATAAGTTTTACCTTTATATTATAAAACATTAAAAATGTACAGAAAATTTGGAAAAAAATATAATTTTCTAAATTTGAATTTGTATGCATTAAAGTCAGATAGCGATACTTCATTAGATAGTTTTTACTTAATATTCCCTTTATGTCTACTTTATGTTGGCATCATTTTGAAAATCACATTTTATTTTTTTAGGACGTTAGAAGGCTTAGAATTTAAGAAGCAATTTTTCAACTTTTCTATAACATTTTCAAAACCAACTTTTTCAAGGACCAATTCAGTTCTGAAGTCACTTTGAGGTACTTAAATAATAGACACCACCCATAAATGACCTCATTTTAGAAACTACACCCCTCAAATTACTTAAAGCTGATTTTACAAACTATGTTAACCCTTTAGGTGTCCCACAAGAATTAAAGGAAAATGGAGGTGAAATTTAAATTTTTTAGTTTTTATGCAGATTTTTTATTTTAATAACACAAGCAAGGGTTAACAGCAAAATGAACCTTAATATTTATCACCATGATTCTGCAATTTACATAAACACCCCATTTATGTTCGTAAACAGCTGTATGGGCACACAGCAGGGTTCAGAAGAAAAGGAGCAACATATGGTTTTTAAAGAGAAGATTTGCTGGAATAACTTTTAAATGTTGTGTCATATTTGAAGAAACACTAGTAAAACTTTCCAAAAGTGACTCTATTTTGGAAACTATAACCCTTAAATAACTCATTGAGGGGTTTACTGACAACTTTTACCTCAGACGTTTCATAATATTTTGGTGTAATATTTTTACACGAAAAATTCACAAAAAAGCCCAAATGTTTCACTTTAACAAGGGATAAGAGGAGAAAATGCACCCCATAATTTGTTACCAATCTTCTCCTGAATACGACAACACCCTATATGTGGTTGTAAACTGCTGTATGAGCAGAGGCAGAATTCAAAAGGAAAGGAGCGGCATCTGCATTTTCTAAGTTGAAATTTGCTGAAATAGATTTGAAGGACCATAACATTTTTTATTTTTTTGTTGACTGAGCTGTGTGGGGGCTCATTTTTTACAGGGTGACCTTTATGTTTTACTGGTGCTATTTTTGAGTACATATCACCTTTTGATCACTTTTTATTTCATTTTTTATGAGGTGAAGTGGCTAACATTGCAATTCTGTCAGTGTTTTTTTATTTTTATTTTTTATGGGGTTCTCCATGTGGTATATTTGATAAGGTGGTTGTATTCTGTGGGTTGATACGGTTCTGGCGATACCAAATTTATATTGTTTTATATCATAAAATCACTTTTTAGTAAACCTTTTTTTTTTGCATCACCAAATCGAAGACCCATAGCTTTTAAATTTTTCCATCAATGTAGATGCGTGAGAGCTTCTTTTTTTGCAGAATGGGCTGTAATTTTTATTGGTACAATTCTGGGGTTTATATGGCTTTTTAAGTGCTTTTTATACTTTTTATTTATTTTTTTTTTATTTTTTTTTTGAAGGTGAAGTGGGCAAAAATTGCATTTCTGTCAGTGTTTTTTAATTTTTTTATTTGATATCATTTTTATTCTGTGGGATGATACGGTTATGGCAACACCAAAACTGTATAGTTTTTTTTTTCATTTTCTACCACTTTTAAATCATAAAATCACTTTTTATCAAACTTTTTTTTTTGTATCACCAAAATCTAAAACCCATAACTTTTTTTATTTTTCCGTCAACATAGTTGAATGAGGGCTTATTTTTAGCGGTATGGGCTGTAGTTTTTATTGGTATCATTTTTGAGATGCATATGATTTTTGTGATCACTTTTTATTAAATATTTTTGGTAGGTGAAGCAAATAAACCAGCAATTCTGCCATTGTTTATTTTTTTTTTTTTTAAAGGGTTCACCACGCAGTATTGGTACCATGATCATTATATAGATCAGTGATAACAGTGTTCATAGCAGCACTCACTACCGTGAAGACATACACCGGAATGTATCAGCCCATCACGACCTCAGATCCACTTTAGGTCATCCGAATAGTGAAGAAAAGGAGATTGACAGCAGCATCTCCAGAAACGTAATTTATTCAAAGTGGGTCCATATGACACATGTGCAAAATTCGCCAATAAAGTGCTGTACTTTATTGTCGAATTTTGCACATGTGTCATATGGACCCACTTTGAATAAATTACGTTTCTGGAGATGCTGCTGTCAATCTGCTTTTCTTCACTATTTTATAGATAAGGTCATTACGGACGCGGCAATACCAATTATGTGTAGTCTATTTTTTTTTTTTTATCTCTTACATGAGCGGATGTGGGAAAAGGCAATTTATTTGATTTTTTTTATTTAATTAAAAAAAAAATGACATTTATTTTTTACTTTTTTTTTAATCTTCACACTTTTTTTTTTTTTTTTTTTATCAAGTCCCACTTGGATCTTGAAGATCCAGTGGGGCTGATGGCTGTACTATACTTTGAAATTCTCTTGTATTGCAAAGTATAATACTATCAGTTTTACACTGATAGATGGCAACACTGGGCGCCTTTTCAAGGCGTCCGGTTGCCATGGCAACCATCGGGCCACTGCCATCACAGTGCGGCAGCCCCGATGGTTGAGAGAGGGAGCCCCCTCCCTTTGTTAACCCCTTGGATGCCTCTGATAGCACCATCTAAGGGGTTACAGCAGAGTGTCAGCATACAGCTGACACTTGCTGCTGATGGTGGCGGCTCAGGAACAGATCCGCCGCCATCAGATACAGCAGGGGCGCCGCACAAGGGGGCACAGATGAGGACTGGGGAGGGGACACAGATGGGCAGGGGACTCAGATCGCAGTGGAAATGCATGGAGGCAGATGCCATGATGGGGGCAGGCAGGCACATACACAGTGCACAGCCGGCAAAGCTGGAGGCAGGGCGCACAGAAGGGGGCACAGATTGGGGCAGGGGGCTCACATATTGGCGGCACAGATTGGGGGCACGGAGGATATGGTACCTGATTTCAGGCTCTGATCTGCAGAGTGCAGATCAGAGCCTGAAACCGGCACTTTTACACTGCGGCAATCCGATTGGTTAGTCTGCACAGACTAACCAATCGGATCGATCGCCGGCAAAGGGACCACTCTGATTGGTCCCTTGCTGGCATTACTGGACTCTGCACTGTCCCTGACAGTGGCAGTACAGGGGCAGAAGTGCAGTGTCCCACTATGTGCTATATGTGGGCACTTTAATCTTTTGCTGCTAACTGATATATTTAATGTATTAAATGTCTTGTATTTTCCTAATATCGGGCTGGCATTGTCATTATAATTATTCGCCCCTAGGTGGTGCTGGCGCAACATAATATATATAGCCAGGGGTTTCCTGACTTAGGAGAGAGTAAAAGGAAGTGGAAGGAAGTAGTTGTGTTGAGAGAGAAGGAAGTGTATGAAGGAGCAAAGCAGGCTGAGTCCAAGATGTAGCTGTCTTTCTTTCCTCTGGGCCCTGATCAAGCCTGGAGAAGTCAAACCAAGAGTTTACTGCAGCCCAGCACAAAACAGTAAGTCTAAGTATGAATATAAAGCAAGTCTAGTGAAGATTAGAGCTGAGTCTAGCCAAGGGACTTCACCAGCACCAGTGACCGGGAGGAACTTATAGGTACCTGGACACAACTGGATAATTAGTGCGCAGAATTGTCCTTTTCCACTAAACGCCTTCTGAGACATAGTGGACTTGAATATTTTAAGAGAGCATCCTGCATCAAATAATGTAGCAGAGAGTTTTCCTGCCACAAGGGAGAACACCCTTATTGGACTGCTCAATATGAAGTAAGGAAACCACTATATTCAGCACCTGAGTGCTAGAAAGTGGACTTAGTGCAAATTTACCCATTCTTAGCCTGTAAAGTAACAGCATTAGAGAACTCCTCAACTGACAATTGCCAGACTTGTTATAAGGAATTACAGTTAAACCAACATCTGGATTATTGCTTTTGCTGTATTGATGAACTTTACCAACTGTCCTGAAACCATTGATTCAGTAAATGTTCAACTGTTTTACTACAACTGACTCCTCATCCTTTCTGCAACTCTCAACATTTGCACCTTATGGTGCTGGCGTCACGAACATAGGGGCCCAGCCCCTAAAGCACCTTAAACACCTATACCATCAAGGGCACCTCAACCAACATCTGGCTTGTGTTCCCTGCAATAGAGAGTGCTCCAGAGGATTTAGTGCTGTAGTGCTGCATGACGACCCAGGGAGGCTCTGCTAACCGTGAGTAAATTAACTACTACCTCCATCGGCCCACCGTAACTCATGTGTTGCCCCTGTGGTCTGGTCCACTGCAGAAACTTTAATCCAAGCGCTTTACAGCACGTATATAGCTGTATGGCAGTCGGGAAGGGGTTAAATATCCAAATATCCAATGCCTAATATAGCATCTAATGTGCAGAATTCCCCATCCACACTCTACTGCTTAGGCCTCATTCACACCACTGTGTCACGGCCATGTCTGTTTTGCACACTACAAACCACAGATCCACAAAACACAGGTACCGGCCGGGTACAACCTGCATTGTGGTGAAGATCCATTAACTTCAATGGGTCTGTGATACTCATGTTGGGACAAAGATAGGACATGTCCTATATTGTACACAGCCGCACCGACCTGGAACCACAAGAAATGGCTTCCATGTGCAGCCGTGCCACAAAAGATAATGCCCTTTGGCCACATCTTGTTTATTGCAGACCCACTGAAGTCAATTGTACACATGGCCAGTGCCCATGATTTGTGTATCCGCTGTTTGTGTTCCACAAAATGGACAAAGCCATAACACGCCGTCTGAAATGGGCATTAAAAGGGAGTCTGTCACCAGAGATCTCCCTGTCCAACCAAGAGCACAGATAGCTGTAGGTCACCTGAATAAAATGTTTTTTCCTCTTCCTGGTCTGTGGCTCCATTCCTGAGATGACTGTTTTTTATAATATGAAATGAGCTGTTTGGTGCAACGAGACATCACCATTGCTCTCATCTCACCAAAACTCTGCTCCTTCCAGTGCCCAGACCCTCCCTCCCTGCATTGATTGACAGAATCAGGCAGTTAGATGGAATACAGCGTTTCCCTAGCCCATGCAGTGCTGCTTCAGATATTGGCACAAGTACAAAACTGCAGATTTCCACTCTAGCAAGTATCAGGGCTATGCGTTGATACACAAAATTATGGCACATGCATGAGAACACTGGGCTCCGTCAATCAAACAGGGAGGAAGGGGATGGGCAATTGAAGGAGCGGAGCTTTGATGCATCCTTGTTGCACCAAACACCTAATTTGCATATCACAAAAAATGCTCATATTTCAGGAATGGAACCTCGGATCGGGAAGGGGAAACCAACTTTCCTATGTAACTATGCTCTTGGTTTGTCTTGGGTGACAGACTCCCTTTAAAGTTCTATTTAAAATCAAAGGCATGCTTACAGAAAAAATGTTCCCATTGCTCTAGAACCCACTATAGCTAAAATAAGCAAAAATACATGTTTATACATTTATAATGTATAATTAAAACATATGTATCCAGCATGGAAATGCAGTATGTTATTGAGGCAATTTAATGGGTGCATGCCTAAACCTAGAAAAGAACTAAAGCTATGTCCCACTTCTGTTTGGTGTGAACACTCAGGTTTATATGGCAGAAATTATCCTGGTATATGTCTAATATACTCACTTTCTTATGGCTTGTTCACACGACCGTGCTATGTTTTGTGGTCAGCAAATTGCAGATCCGCAAAACACGGATGCCGCCGTGTGCCTTCCATAATATGCGGAACGGAACGGACGGCCCTTTATAGAAATGCCTATTCTTGTCTGCAAAACTGACAAGAATAGGACATGACTTATAATTTTTGCGGGGCCACGGAACGGAGCAACAGATGTGGATAGCACACGGAATGCGGAACCAGACCATGGTAGTGTGAATGAGCCCTTATTGAGACATGTGCCAAAGGAAAATGCTTTTCCTGCTCATGCGCATGTAAGGTTGCCTCAACTGTATTTAAATCTGTACTCAAATACTTTTTCTCACTTTAACTGTTTCTAAAATAAAGTTTTTTTGAGGTGGAAATTTATTGGCAGATATATGCAATGTATAGGCATACATTTTGATCATATGTTAAGCCGACCATTTCAGACACTCCTGCTTAACATAATTCCTAATTGTCGTGTGAAGCTAGTTTTAGCAAGGCTGTAGTTCACTCAGATGTGTCTACATTTCAATACTGAAGCTACTGGATCTTTTTGACATTAAGATTGACACATATACCAACAGGACATAGCTAAGGCTACTTTCACACTGGCGTTTCTGGGTCCGCTTGTCAGATCCGTTTCAGTGCTCTCACAAGCGGCCCAAAACGGATCAGTTTAGCCCCAATGCATTCTGAATGGATAAGGATCCTTTCTGAATGCATTCCGCTCTTGCAGCGTTTTGATGTCCGTCTGACGATGCGGAGCCAAACGGATTCATCCTGACTTACAATATAAGTCAATGGGGATGGATCCGTTTTCACTGACACAATATGGTGCAATTGAAAACGGATTCGCCTCCCGTTGACTTTTAATGTAAGTCAAAAACGGATCCGTTTGCATTATCATGAACCAAAAAAATGATAATTTTTTTGTTTGTTCGTGGTAATGCAAACTGATCCGTTCTGAATGGATACAAGCGTTTGCATTATAGGTGCGGATGCGTCTGTGCAGATACCAGACGGATCCGCACCTAACGCAAGTGTGAAAGTAGCCTAAGTCAGTGAAGAGAATGTGCACGGGAAAGATTTATTTCCTGATACCGGCAATTGCTCAACAGTTATATACAATATAAAAAACATCCACATGCTTCATTTCTGTTGTATATTTTTACATTTTACTGTAATTTGAGGAAAAAAGCATAAGCAAGTGGGCAAAAACTAAAGCAGAAAACATGAAAATGGCCCACATTCAGTTTTGTTTTGGTCCTAGCATCTTTCTAAGTGTGAAAGTAGCCTGAGCGGATCCGTTCAGACTTTCAATGTAAAGTCAATGGGGGATGGATCCGCTTGAAGATTGAGCCATATGGTGACATCTTCAAGCGGATCCGTTCCTATTGACTTACATTGTAAGTCTGAACGGATCCGCTCGCCTCCGCACGGCCAGGCGGACAGCTGAACGCTGCAAGCAGCGTTCAGCTGTCCGCCTGTCCATGCGGAGGCGAGCGGAGCGGAGGCTGAACGCCGCCAGACTGATGCAGTCTGAGCGGATCCGCTCCATTCAGACTGCATCAGGGCTGGACGGAGGCGTTCGGGTCCGCTCGTGAGCTCCTTCAAACGGAGCTCACGAACGGACCTATGAACGCTAGTGTGAAAGTAGCCTAAAGCTAAAGTATATCTACCACCATAGAATATTGCCCCATTTAAGTGGACCATGTTCCATGCATACTGTAGGCCTACTGTCCATATAACTACCAGTGAAATTGTAGTGCACAATTTCTCTTAACCCCAGCCTGTTTTGGACCTTACTGACCAAGCGTTTTTCTTCCTTTTTTAATCGTTGCGTTCCAAGAGCTATAACTTTTTTATTTTTCCGTCTATATAGCTTTATTAGTGCTTGTTTTTTGCGGGACAAGTTGTAGTTTTTAATGGCGCCACATAACTTTCTAATTAACTTTTATTAGCTCTTTCTGGGAGGGAGATGGGAAAAATAGCAATACTGCCACAGCGTTTTTACGTTATACATTTTATGGAGTTCATTTTTCGGTACAAATAACATAATATATTTATTCTCTGGGTCACTACGATTACAGTGATACCAAATACATATAGTTTTTTTCCGTTTTACAACTTTTCTGCAATAACAACTTTTTTTTTGAATTGCTGCTTCCTAAGACCCATAACTTTTTATTTTTATTTCTATGGAGTTGTGTGAGGGCTTGATTTTTGCGGGACGACTTGTATTTTTCATTGGTATCATTTTAAAGTAAATGTCACTTTTTGATCGCTTATTATTACGTTTTTTCGGTGGCAACTAAGAATAAATTAGCAATTCTGTATTTTTATTTATTTATTCACTTTTTTACGGCGTTCACCGTAGGGGATAATTTACGTGATATTTATGTAGTCCGGGTCGTCATGGACACTGCAATACCAAACATATGGGTGAGATTTATTTTTTTTGCAATTTTTTTCATTGAAAAGAGTATTTTCAATGGAAAAAAAAGCATATTTTTTTATGGGATTTTTTTTTATTGAATAGGGGACTATAACAGACAGCATTCTGATTGATTTTAAAATGCAATGCATTATTCCTATAGTGCATTGCATTTTAATATCAGTGTGCAGCCTGCTGGAAATGACTCAAGGCTGGTCTGGGGCCTACACCAGACCCCAGCCATCCTTCACACACATCGGCACCCCGCAAATGCTCCCTCTGTCACCGCTTTCCATTTGTATATGAAAAAGCTTACAACCTATTTGTCTTAACAATAGTAAATGAAGATATTTCATAAACTCACTGTGTTAACAGAAACATAACGCCCAATTTTTTAGATCTGGTGTGAGTGGGAAAAAGTTCCAGATTGCGGCGCAAATAATCTTTGGCTACAATCTGCACCAGAAATAGGCCTAAAATAGACGTATTTCTGATCGTAAATGACCCCGTTTGTGTTGTTGACTTTTATACATAGCAGAACTGAACGGCATCTAACAAATTCATGTCTTACGATTATATGAATTAGGCTACTTTCACATTAGCATTTTTGCGGATCCGTCATGGAGCGCGATGGGGACACAACCAAACGGAATGGAATGCATTTTGGTGCATTCCGTTTTGTTCAGTTTTGTCCCGATTGACAATGAATGGGGAAAAAAATTAAGCGTTTTCTTCCGCTATTGAGATCCTATGACTGATCTCAATAGCGGAATTGAAAACGCAGATGTGAAAGTAGCCTTACATTAGCAAGAAGTGGTGTGCAACACATATAAATACAAGTGTCACCATGTGATAACGGATAAAGATATAAATGAGAAAATCCATGTGTACACAATATAAATGTTAGCTAAAATGACACGTGACCATTGACTACACATACATAACACTTAGTATGACTAATGATCCACTAGGATTGGCTGGAGTTGACTGATTGTCCAATGAACAGGGTATGGGACAGACAGGAATCTATTCATAATTGACACTGAGGAGAAGGAGACCTAGAAATGAACTTAATAAGAAACATTGAATAATTATGTGTTGTGATAACTGTCAGATGAATGACTGGAGTGAAGGACTTTTTGATATACATAATGTTTAGTTAGATGTATTAGGATCTTGGAACTTAAGAGACCTTAAAGTTTGGTGGAAATATTTAGTGGACCCTAATATTTAAAATTTTGCATACAACTCATTATTAACTTTCTTGTGTCATGCTCTGATAAATGTGTGTGGTTTGACAAATGGTTTTATGGAGTTACCTTAGTGGTCAGTGGCATGATCTGCTCCTGCTCCAGAATACTGAGAAATGGTATCTCCAAAAAACTTGACAGAAATTCCAATTGTAGCAGCTCCTCCTGTGACTGAGGGAATGCCAGCACTGCAGCCACTCCTTGGGCAACTATTACCTGGCATAACCATTGTGCCAATGAGACAGGATCCCTCTCCCTTGGTGCGCCCGAAACCACCTCCAAACTCAGATTGTATGGGAGCAAACTGCTGCGACTGATTCGGGACAGAACATTCTGGATTCTGGTCTGTGAGTGTCCAGCCAAGGGTAAGAGGGCACCAAGACGAACTGTGTGCCCAATACGGGCAAGAATACGACATGGCTGTGGGTGACCGAAGCAAGGCACCAAGCTGCAGAATACACTAAGGTATACACAAAACCAGTGCAGAATATCCATGGAGGTAAAGCCAAAAGAGGAGGGGACAAGGAAAAGTGGATGAAGAAACGACAGATGTAGAAATGTGGAGAATGATTTAAAGGTGAGGAAGCTGAGATACTGAATGAAGAAACCAAACCGGCAACAGGGAGATGGTGAGAGAAGGCAGAAAACAGTGATGAGGAAGAATAAAGTGCAGGATAAAGCAGATCAAAGAGAATGTACAAGGATAGAGGTGGTCATCATCTACACAGGTAAAATGTTGTGGTGTATGAAGAAAGAGGGCAAAATGTCAATATAGAGCGATGAGAAGTAGATGCTGAGAATCTAAGGAAAGAAGTCAGTCCAGGATGAATCAGACTGGATGCTGAGTTGAGCTCAGCTCTGCCACTGTTTGCTGGAGTCTGGTGATACTGACAGAACAGGGTGAGGGAGGGGAGGGAGAGAGACCAGGAGGGAGAGAGGGACCAGAAGAGAGGAGGTCAAAAATATTGATGAACAGGAGAAGGGAAGCAAACAGAAGAGGATTAGATAAGGAATGCTGAGGGGAGGTTCTAGACAGGAAGAATTGTAAAGTGTCAACAAATTAAACTGCCAGTGTCAGAAAAAGGATGAAACTTAAGAGAAAAGCAGGGCAGGACAGGCAGGGAGATTTTAAAACCTTGAAATGAAAGGCTTCAAAGGGTTAACTAGAAAGAGGGAGAAAACTGGAGACAGATAATAGGATGCTGTAAAGGTAAGACTGGTGTGAGTTATTGTCATCCAGGACCACAGTTTTTAAAGCCAATCTATAGAGAGGTGGGTCCTGAAGCATTAACAGATCTCCGACACTGTCTGGGGCACTGACAAGGGCAAATGGATAGAAAGGAGTTGTATGAATGTGTGCACGACAAGGACATTTTATGGTGGAAGACTAAAAGGTTCATCTGAAATGTCTAATTCAAGCTCAGAATCAAAGAAAGGCAAAGTAGACAGCAACCCATACACACACTACACATAATCAGCTCACAGGGAATCTTTAGTAGACATAAAAAAATTTAAGCCATTTTTAAGGTTCTGTGCAGACTGTGGTGGTGTCCTGGTCCTTCATGGTGTGTCCTGTGTACCACTGCCAAGAACTGCAGTTGCTAAAGCTTAACTCTGTAAATTCCACTGTATCAGGAATGAGTCTCTTGCTCAGATCAAGACTGTCCGGATGTAAATATTGGGGGTACTTGGGATTATTATATGTTTGTGAGTTTTCTGAATCCGGACGGTTTCCAAAGAAAGTTAATGCTTTAAAACTGTCAACAGAAGATGGAAGGGAAGAAGCAATGCCAAAACGAAGGGAGTTAAAGGATGACAGAAGACAGAATTTTGGGCTGGAGGGAGACAGGTAGAATAATGCTAGAGAGAAGTGAGTTGGTGAAATAAAACAAGGCTTGACAAGACATGAAAATGAAGAGGAAAGCCCAGATTTAATGTTCTGTGCAACAGGAGTGTGGTGGTAACTGTACGGTGGAGACTAGTTATATGCAGCAATGTTCACGCTGCATTAGGCACACACTATGGTACAACTAAGGCGGGGGCAGAGGTTTGGAAGTATGGTAGAAATTGTAAGGGAGAATCCACAATAAAGAAAATACTTCTCCTGATACATACATAATCATGGATCCTCAGAGGCAAAGCTAAAATGTAGATAAAATTGTAGGAAAAGATTTGAGGTGCACCAGATGGTTGTCTAGAACAGGCGGTTCCTAACAGGTGACTGAACAGGGGAGACCCTCCAGCATCTGCTGACACGTGTAAAATAAAGGAGCGCCACTGACTGCCTGTTCAGAGCTTGCGTGACTATTTGTATGAAACCAGGTATTCAATCTCCTGCCTGTGTGACTGTCACAGACAGAAGAAGCCCCTCTGCTGTGTATGTGACCAACACACTAATGAAGCTCCACCATTTCTCCTGCCAGCATGACGTGTTTTGTCTACAGGCTTCCACAAAAGACAAACACCACACTTAGAACGTATAAAACAGATCTAAAAACAGGAGCTGAAAAACACCATGCAGGTTATAATACGGATGAGTACATTTTATCACATTAAAAAGGAATAATAATTGCCACCACAAAGAATAGGAAAATGACCATGGATGACTATAGTATTCTTAATTACCTTTCTGTCATGACATAGAATAATAGTGTGTTGCACGCCATATAAGGCTAAGGATAGGTGCCTATAATGTGCAGTATAGTGATAGATAAAATTATTGTATCATTGGATATGTGAATTAAATTTTTATTATGCTCATACACACCACCATATTCTTAGTCCACGTCCGAGCCATTTTTTATTTTTCTTGGTTCGAAAGCAGACCCATTAATTTCTATAGGACCTCAAAAAATGCAGACAGTACAAGGATGTGGCCGTGCCGCAAATTATAAAACATGTCAGCTCTTTCCCATTTTGTGGACAAGAATATGCATTTCTACATTGCGGCCAGCGAAAACTGTGCGATGCACACCGACCACATTCGTATTTTGCAGATTTGCGATTTGCAAACCCAAAACAGATACGGTCATGCGCAGGAGGCCTTAGGAAGGTACCAGGTCAGATAAAGGTGGGTATGGGAACTACTTTATCAAAGTAATTTGTGATTCCTTTGCTTAAAAAATGTGGCACATACCATCCTTCTCAAACTACGTCTTCTAACTCCTTCAAAAGACTTCTCTTAGAGTATCATTGGGTAGATGTCTGGCGGGAAACCCACCCCACTATAAAGACTATAAACATTTTTTGCCCAACATCTTCTTTACTCCCGAATTGACCACATTTTTTCTCCAGCTTCATTTTTCCCTCCATTCAGGTACATAGGGGGGTCATTTACTAATAGATATATGGCACTTATTGGTGTATCTATGTCGCAGATTGCGGCACAAATGTTATTTGAGCCACCATCTGCAACTTTTCCCCACTCACAGCAGGTCTAAAAAACAAGGGGGGGGGGGGGGGAAGGGGAAGGAGCTGCAGGCTTGTCTCATTTATCATTTTCTATGCCTGTTTTAGGCATAGAAAATGGGCAAAATCTATGCCAGCAAGTGAGCTGGCATAGATTTAGACAGGTGGTGAATATGCTGCAATTATGAAGAGGCCGGCGCCTCTACATATATTTGGCGCATCAACTGCCAGCTAAAGGGGTAATAAAGGGTATTAAATGACCCCCATAATTTGTGTATGCATACTACACTATAGTCAGACCATTGCCCTGTGTCCATCTCCTATTCATCTCTCCTTTCTAAACCCCCGAACCCTTCTTGGATTCTTAATGACTCCCTTTTAATGATCACTGTGGTATTCTCCTCCCTAAAAAGCAGCCTAGTAGGACACTTGGTAATTAAAGCCCAGTCCATTTCCTCCTCAGTCTCTCTTTGGGAAGCTCATAAACCAGTACTTTGTGGACTCATCATGCAGACTACAGCTCATTGTGAACATTTACTTGAACAATGAGAGCTCAAGCAAAAGGTTTTCCAACTGGAGGCAATAGCCAAAGTGAATCCTACAAAACAGGCCCACTTTGCTCCTTCACAGACGTGGAATTTTGCCTCACAGATGTTGTAGAATGCAACCTTTCATGGTCTAGCGAGAAATATTATTCACTAAATAATAAACCGACCAACCCATTAGCCAGCAATATTAGAATCACTCCACATGTCTGTTCCTTCTACACACTCCGTACTAGCTAGGGTACAATAACCACTAATCCTGAATGGATAACTTCTTAATTTCCCTAGATGCCGGACTCTATAATTTATCTAGAGGTGTAGAGAAAGTCCAGTAGAGATAACTTGTCTGGCAGGACTTATTGGGCCAGATTTATCATTAGCTCAGGTCAGAATAATGGAGTGAAAAAGTCCCCAAAAAGTCCCAAACTGCACACAAATTTGCGACTTTTTTCTGCTCTGCACTATGCTCGCCAGTTTTCTGAAAGTGGGTGTGTTTTCTTATGTAAATGAATCTCTAGACAGATTTACTATTGGGACTATTTAAAAAGTCGCAAAAAAGTCGCAATTTCACTCCAGTGAGGACCATGCTTATCTTATGAGACTTTTTAATAGAACATGCGACTTTTTCATTAAAAACGTGCAACTTTTTCGTAAAGATGTGCGACTTTTGTAAAGCTGCTTACTGACGGATAAACTGCTACCATCAAACCACATTTATTACAGTCTTAAAGGGCCGATCATAAATCTGACTTGGCTAAAACTGACTTTAGCCATATGTTAAAGTGGAGTGAGCTGTCAGAGTAATGATAAATCTGGCCCATTGACTCTATTGCATCCATGTTCAGGAGTTGCCTCTGGTGCCTGAGCATACCAAGCCACAGTTTGGCCCACAGTGTGAATCTCCAGATCCCAAGGTGGATTTTGTTGAAATGTAATGTAAGTATAGCAACCTGTTCAAATAATGGAGCAGAACAGTTTGCCTGTCATGGGGAACATCACTGTGTGCTGGCTTGGGAGCTTCAGAACCGGCGGTACCGTTTCTACTATCCCCATTGACTCACATATGCCCCTGTGGCCCTTTTCAAGTATACTTACCAATATGTTGATGCCTTTAGCTTTACTAAATTAGTGTGAGCTACTGAGGTTTGTCTCAGTTGGATGCTATAAATATAGAAAATCTATTTATGATTGCAGTCCTATTCCCATGTATAATTATTTCTAGTGGATGGCACTCCTCAGTGTAGCTTTCGGTGCTCAGTGGTAAATTCAATACGGATGTGAGTAAAGACCATGGCACTCGTATTTGAAATGATCAAGGATAATTAATTTATTGTCCATCCCAAGAATAAATCATATGACACTGGCCAACGTTTAGGTCCACCAGGACCTTGTTCACGGCCTTAGTAGAGGAGGTGGGAGGCATCGGGTGGACAAGGTATTAGGTAACAGCTGAAAAGGTGAAAAGGTATTAGGTAACAGCTTTAGGGCTCATGCACATAAACGTATTTTCTTTCCGTGTCCGTTCAGTTTTTTATTTATTTTTTGCAGACCGTATATGGAACCATTCATTTCAACGTGTTCCCAAAAAAACTGAAGTTACTCCACATGCATTACATTTCCATATGTCTGTATGTTCATTCCGCCAAAAATAGAACATGTCCTATTATTGTCTGCATTATGGACAAATATAGTACTGTTCTGTTAGGGGCCAGCTGTTCCGTTCCGCAAAATACGGAATGCACACGGACGTCATCTGTGTTTTTTGCGGATACATATGGTCGTGTACATGAGCCCCATTACAGCATTTTTCCTAAAGTGGATATCATGGTAGAAGATGAATTAATAATTCCATAATAAAGCCTCATTCACGCGTCTGTGTCCGTTCTTAAATCCGTGAAAAGGTGGTCAGTGATGGCTCTGTGAAGATGTCCGTGATGGATCCGTGTTGGCTCTATGTGTCATCCGTGTTTCACTGACACTACACAGCGGAAAAATAATTTTCAAAGCATCTCTTCCTAATGATCCGTGAAACACGGCATCTGTGGCTTTCATGGACCCATAGACTATAATTGGCGTGATGTATCCGTGAACAAAGACAAAATAGGGCATGCATGGACCCATGGACTGTGGTTAAAAACTGATGTGTTAATGCACACATAAAAATGAATGGGCACGTGTGCTGTCCGTTGAGAACACGTATGTGAGTGAGGCTTAACTCTATACTGAACACAAGGTATGTTTATTATGTCTATTTAGGGTTATGATTGATAATAGCTGCCATGGATGTCATTTTTGGAAATTATATTGAACCCCATCGTGACCTCCGGCGTACATGTACACTTTAAAAGATGGCCCCGCTGCACACCCGAGCAGAGGCCCACACGGATGTATGCGATCAGCCCTACGCATACATTTAACCTCTCAGATGCCATGTTCAAATGTCACCATGGCATCTAAGAAGTCCGGAAATAGGAGCCGTGTGCTCCTGCACCCATAACAGCGTTCCCTGGCTGAGATAGGGAAACCTGTTACATTACAGAAATAGCCCAAAGCCTCAAGCAGGCTTTGGTAGCTATTACTAGACTATACCAATACAGGCCAGCAGGTGGCAGCACTGTATTGGTATATTGTAAATGAAGTGTTCTATGATGGCTTTATAACTATCACAGAACACAATGGGCAATATAATGATTAAGTTATAGTCACCCAGGGTGACTTAAAAAAGGGAAATAAAATAAAAACAATTAAAAAAATATAAAGTTAAAGTTGTTCAAATCACCCCCTTTCTCTAAAATGTAAATACTAGTGTTGGGCGAGCATGCTTAGCCGAACACAAATTTTACTCGAGCATCGCGATGCTCGGCACATCACGGTGTTCGGCCGAATACCGCGTGTGCTCGACCATGATGCTCGAGTCTCCTCCTCACACGTAGCAGCCAATAAACATGCAGGTAAGTACTGCCATTCACTTTAATGTCGTAGCCATGTTGGCTTCTGGCATTACAGTGATTGGCTGTCCGGAACGTGTCATCGGGTGCTATATAGCACCCGATGACACGTGTTCGGCTCAGTCTTAGGGCTCGTTCCCACGAACGTTTTTTGTGTTCCGTATATGGACCATTTTTGCATTCCGTATACGGTCTGTACACGGAACCATTCATTTCAATGGGTCTGCAAAAGATGCAGACAGCACTACATGTGCTGTCCGCATCCGTTGCTCCATTCCGTGACCCCGCAAAAATTATGAGACATGTCCTATTCTTGTCTGTTTTGCGGACAAGAATAGGCATCTCTATAATGGCCCTCCTGTTCCGTTCCCCAAATTGCGGAAGGCACACGAGCGGCATCCGTGTTTTGCAAATCCTCACTTTGGGGACTGTAAAAAACGGAATGGTGGTGTGCATGAGGCCTTAGTCAGGGAGAGATAGTGTAGGGAGTGAAATAGTAATATTTTAGCTTTTATACTTGTTATAGACCAAAAAGTCCTTTTAAGGACTATTGTGTGTGGCAGCAATATATATTTTTAGCACAACCTGTGCTAAATTGCTAAAACTTGTTAGAGACCCAAAAGTCCTTTTAAGGACTATTGTGTGTGGCAGCAATATATATTTTTAGCGCAACCTGCGCTAAATTGCTAAAACTTGTTAGAGACCCATAGTTGTATCTAGCAGCAATATATATTTTTAGCACAACCTGTGCTAAATAGCTTGCAATTGTTTGGCCGCTGCAGACAGACATTATCTGCACTACATCTACTGTCTAACGTGTGCGCAGCCTAAAATTATCTGTGACATCCAGTGTGCTTTTTCCATAGATGGTGTCCGCGGACAGCTACATTACTTGCGCTTTATCTCCTGTATAAAGTTTGCGCATCCGAAATATCAGTGACATTCAGTCACTTTTTTTGCTACTAGTGGCAGCGACATTACCTGCACTACATCTCCAGGTATAACGTTAGAGCATCTAAAATATCAGTGACTTCAGTGTAATTTTTTTCGCCGCTGGTGACAGCGACATTATCTGCGCTACATCTCCTGTGTAACGTGTGCGCAGTCTAAAAATATCTGTGTCATCCAGTGTACTTTTTCTGTAGACTGTGTCCGCTGCGGAGAGTTACATTACCTGCTCTACATCTCCTGTATAACGTTTGCATATCCGAAATATCAGTTACATTCAGTCTAATTTTTTGGCTGCCGGTGGCAGCGACATTACCTGAGCTACATCTCCTATTTAACGTTAGCGCATCCTAAATATCAGTGACATTCATTCAGGGTAATTTTTTATTAGGCGGTGGTGGCAGCGACATTACTTGCGCTATACCTTCTGTATAACATTAGCGCATCCTAAATATCAGTGACATTCATTCAGTGCAATTTTTTATTAGGCTACTTTCACACTTGCGACAGGACGGATCCGACAGGCTGTTCACCATGTCGGATCCGTCCTGCGGCTATTTCGCCGTGCCCGCGGACCGCGGCTCCGTCCCCATTGACTATAAGTGTAAGTTGAGCAGTAAGGGACGAAGAAGTGGCAGTGCTGCTGATGGTGCACGCAGAGGCCGTGGCCCTGGGCGCGGTTAAACTGTGCCTGCTGCCAGAGCACAAGAAACACACTCATCCACAATACCTAGCTTCATGTCCCAGTTTGCAGGGCGGCGCAGGACACCACTCTCGAAGTCAGACCAGTGCGACCAGGTGGTCGGTTGGATTGCAGCAGATAATGCTTCCAGTCGGTTAAGCACCACCCTGTCTTCCGCAAAGTCTAGTCTCAGTAGCCAAGAGTCTGGTCAACAGAAACCTCACCCTGATACTCCTTCCACCCACCATGGAGAGTCTTGGCAAACAAGTGATCCCACACTCGGATATTCCGAGGAGCTGTTTTCATCGCCATTCCTTAATTTGGGCCTCTCGTCTTGCCCGCTTGAAGAGAGACATGAGGAGATCTTGTGCCCTGATTCCCAAACTCTGGAGCATCCACAGTCAGAAAAAGATGACGGCGGGGAACAGCAATTAGTGTTTCATGAGGTGGATGATGATGATGATGATGAGACACAGTTGCCAATAAGTGAACCACAATCAGTGTCTCAAGAGGTTCATGAGGATGAGGATAAGACACATATGTCAATAACAGGTTGTTGTTAGGTCAACAAGTCAGGAGAATGACCAGAGTGAGGAAGTGGAAGAGGAGGTGCTGGACGATTAAGTAACTGACCCAACCTGGGAAGGTGGCAAGCCGAGCAAGGACAGCAGTACAGAGGGTGAGAGATCCGCAGCACCGCAACAGGCTAGAAGAGGCAGTGGGGTGGCAAAAGGGAGAAGACTGGCCGCACCAAACAGGCCCGCAACTGTTCCCCAGAGCATCCCCTTGCAGCAATCTCCCTTGACAAGTGGAAAGTGTTCCGCAGTCTGGCGCTTTTTTTTTAGGAAAGTGCGGATGATAAAAGAATTGTCATTTGCAACCGGTGCCAGACCAAAATGAGCAGGGGCGTGAACATTAGCAACCTCACCACCACCCACACGATCTGCCACATGGCATCAAAGCACTCTAATAGGTGGGCCGAACGCCTGGGTCCACAACCAGTGTCTGTGGGTCAAACCACTGCCTCCTCTTCCCCTGTGTTACGTGCTGGCCAATCCCCTGTCCAAGATTCAGGCCCGGATGCCTCCCGCTATGCACCTGAACCATCAGCTAGCACATTCACTTCTGTGTCCCAGCGCAGCCTACAGATGTCCATAACCCAGGTCTTTGAATGAAAACACAAATACCCAGCTGCCCACCCACAGACCATAGCACTAAATGCGCACCTCTCCAAATTGCTGGCCCTGGAAATGTTGCCATTTAGGCTTATGGACACTGAAGCTTTCTGCAGCCTGATGGCGGCGGCTGTCCTGCAGTACTCTGTCCCCAGCCGCCAATATTTTTCACGGTGTGCAGTCCCAGACTTACACCCTTGCCCTGACCAATGCAGTTATTGGGAAGGTCCACTTAACGACTGACACATGGACAAGTGCTTTTGACCAGGGATGCTACACTTCCCTGACGGCACACTGGGTGAACGTTGGGGAGGCCGGGAGCGAGTCGTACCCTGGGATGGCACAGGTACTACCGACGCCAAGGATTGCGGGCCCTACTTGCATAAGGATTTCCGCCACCACCTATGTTAGTGGCTGCAACCCCCCCTTCTCCTCCTCTGCCTCCCCCTCCACTTCCACCTCTGAATTATCATCTTGCAGCACCAGTCAGACATCAGTTAGTAGCTGGAAGCAGTGTAGCACTGCAGTGGGGAAGCGGCAACAGGCCGTGCTTAAACTGATCTGCTTAGGTGACAAATGGCACACCACCGCAGAGATGTGGCAGGAGATAAGGGACCAGACTGAGCTGTGGGTCTCGCCACTCAACCTACAACCAGGCATGTTTGTGTCTGATAATGGCTGTAACTTGGTGGTTTCTTTGGAGCTCGGCAAGCTCACACACATACCATGCCTAGCTCACGTGTTCAACCTAGTGGTTCAAAGGTTCCTCAAAACATACTCCAATTTGCCTGAGCTACTGGTGAAGGTGCACTGCGTGTGTGCCCATTTCCGCAAGTCATTGACAGCTTCCGCCGGTCTGGCAACCCTGAAGCAGTGCTTGCAATTGCCAGCTCACCGACTGTTGTGCGATGTGAGCATGCGCTGGAACTCCACATTCCACATGATGACCAGGCTTTGTGAGCAGCAGAGGGCAGTAGTGGAATACCAGCTGAAACATGGTCGTCGCCTTTTCACTCAGCTTCCGCTCTTCACAAGTGAAGAGTGGCTATTGATGTCTCACCTCTGTGAGGTTTTATGAGGAATCAACACAGATGGTGAGCAGCGATAACACTATTATCAGCGTAACCATCCCACTTCTGTGTCTACTCAAATGCTCGCTGCTCACAATTAAGGTGACACTTTGCATGTAGAAGAGGTGGAAATGGTGGAAGACGGTACACAGGGTGATAGCCAGACCACCCTCAGTTCGTCTACTCAGAGGAAATTGGATGATGATGAGGAGGAGGAGCAGGAGACGGTTGCCTCCGCTACAGAGGGTAGTACCCATGGAAGTTTTATTCCATCTGTTCAGCGTGGATGGGTAGAATAGGAGGAAGAGGAGGATGAGGAGATTGAGTCATACTCCTGATGAGGACAGCGAAGTCTTGTCTGTTGGGACTTGGCACACATGGCTGACTTTATGTTAGGCTGCCTTTCCTGTGACCCTTGCGTTGTACGTATTTTGGCCAGGGCCGGTGCAAGGATTTTTGCCAACACAAGCGAAGCTACATTTTGGCGCCCCCCACGCTTCTCCTCTCTGTGGTCCTGGTATCTTCTCTCTGCTTCAGACAATGGCTGGTTTAAGGACCATATTTTTCGCCCTCTAAGGCACACCTAGGTTTTAGAGGAGGATAATAAGAAAAAAATATTTTCCATTACACCTCAGGTCAGATCAGCAATAAGACCCCAATGTTAATCAGACCTCAGCTCACAGCCCCAATCAGACCCCAAATGTTAATCAGACCTCAGATCAGAACCCCATGTCAGACATCATCCCCCAGCCATCAGCCCCCAATGTCAGCCATCAGACCCCCATGTCACATTTCTCCCCCTCCATGTCACATTTTTCCGCCCTCTCCAGGGTGCGCCCTAAGGCGGCCGCTTGGTCTGCCTTATGGTAGCACCGGCCCTGATTTTGGCCAACACAGATTACTGGTTGTTCACCCTACAAATAGAACTTATCATCTCTCCAGAAGGCCCTTGTGGAAAAATTGCTCCAATAATTTCCAGCTGACAACGCTGGCTGCAGAGTACGTAGTTCCATGGCCAACCGAGGAGGGGAGACGAGGGGAACAGACAGCAGTTCCAAGAGAGGCAGGGTAACACTCTCCAAGGCCTAGGACAGTTTTATGACACCCTGCCAGCACCCTCAACCTGATGCGTGACCTAGTGTCACAAGGAGGGAACATTTTTGGAAGATGGTGAAGGAGTACGTAGCAGACCGTGTCAGCGTCCTCAGTGATCTCTGTGTGACTTACAACTATTGGGTGTCCAAGCTGGACACGTGGCATGAACTGGCACTCTACCCCTTGGAGGTGCTGGCCTGTCCCGCCGCCAGCGTCTTGTCAGAGCGTGCATTTAGTGCTGCTGGGGGCATAATAACTGATAAGCGCACCCGCCTGTCAACTAAAAATGCTAACCAGTTGACTCTTATAAAAATGAACAAGGCCTGGATTGCCGCTGACTTCTCTACTTCACCAGAGGAAAGCGGCTGAACATAAAGGCACTCTAAATGTGGCTTTTATGGTGTACTGAATACACTGTATTCCCATGCACCCCTTCCACCACTAAAAAAGTATACTGTATGGTTCAATCTCCCTTTTCTCATCCTCCTCCTCCATCATATCAACATGCTTATTAGGCTGCCCTCGCTCCTAATATTTTAGAGGGTCAGCTCAGCACCAGGCCCTCACCCATAATGTTTTTGAGGGTCACCAGCAGGCCCTCGCCCATAATGTTTTTGAGGGTCACCAGCAGGCCCTCGCCCATAATGTTTTAGATGGTCAGATCAGCAGCAGACACTCGCCTCTAATGTTTTAGAGGGTTATCTCAGCAGCAGACCCTTACCCCTAATGTTTTAGATGGTCAGCTCAGCAGCAGACCCTCACCCCTAAAGTTTTAGAAGGTCAGATCAGCAGCAGGCAGTCGCCACTAATGTTTAAGATGGTCAGATCAGCAGCAGGCACTCTCCCCTAATGTTTTAGAAGAAAAGATCAGCAGCAGACCCTCTACCTTAATGTTTTAGAAGGTCAGATCAGCAGCAGACACTCGACCCTAATGTTTTAGAGGGTCATCTCAGCAGCAGACTCTCGACCTTAATGTTTTAGAAGGTCAGATCAGCAGCAGGCACTCGCCCCTAATTTTTGAGAGGGTCAGCTCAGCAGCAGGCCCTCGCCTTTAATGTTTTAGAAGGTCAGATCAGCAGCAGGCACTCGCCCCTAATGTTTAAGAGGGTCATCGCAGCAGCAGACCCTCGACCCTAATGTTTTAATTGGTCACATCAGCAGAAGGCCCTTGCCCCTAATGTTTTAGATGGTCAGCTCAGCTGCAGGCCCTTGCCCCTAATGTTTTAGATGGTCAGCTCAGCTGCAGGCCCTCGCCCCTAATGTTTTAGATGGTCAGCTCAGCTGCAGGCCCTCGCCCCTAATGTTTTAGATGGTCAGATCAGCAGGCCCTTGCTCCAATAGGTTTTGAGGGTCACCAGCAGGCCATCAATCATATTTTTTCAAGGGTGTGTATGATGCCCTCATTTATGTGTGATAAAGGGTGTATTGGAGTGCCGGTTCCTTGTAATTTTTGGCAGCCCTTTCACTTAGTGCATAGGCTTTATGAGTGTAGGAGTACCACTACCTGAACAATTGTACCACAATGTGAATGAGGCCTTCCTTTATGTAGTATACAGGTTGTATCGGAGTGCCTCTTCCTTGTAATTTTTCGCAGCACTTGCACTTTATATACAAGTAAATATACAGGAAAGAATGTCTCCTAACAATTTTTCCTCTAAAAAGCGTACTACTCGGACAACATAGTTCCCAGCAACGAACTGGGAGTCCAAGATGCATCCAGACATCCTCCCCATGCTGTTCCCGAACCATTTCAGTGGTGTTTCCATCAATTTCTGACCTTTTCATGTGAACCAGACACCCTCCCCTCTTCAGAGCAGGGGGTGTCTGGTTTAATGCTCGGGTTCTTCCATTGACTTCCATTGTGCTTGGGTGCTCGGTAGAGCACCCAAGCATCCCGAGGTGTTCTACTCGAGCACCCGAGTACTTTGGTGCTCAACCAACACTATTAAATATATAACCAATAAAAAAAAAATGTATACACATCATGAGCATCGCCTTGTGCAAAAATGCCCGTACTATTAAAATATAACAATATTTATCCCATACGGCAAATTAAGTAATGAAAAAATAATAATAAAAATGGCCAATTCTCAATTTTTTGTCACTTTATTATTTTCATTTCATTTTTTCTTTAGGAATCTATTATTTTCATTTTACCTGCACCATTATATATGTGAGATTGTGAAACAGCTATTTCTGCATAAGGCATGTACTTAAACTGTTATTTGGCATTCCGGGCACTAGAGGCCACGGTTTTGCAGCTACAGCAGCACACTCTGAGATTTGGGAATATGCAAAACAGATGATGACTCATGCTGCTGCCTGTGAGTGAACCAGGAAGTGTGTTGATCTGGCATGGTGGTGGAAGGATTGTGCTGTGAGAGACTGTATCTGATTCCATCCTGGCTTGCAGCTGTCTGGCAGTTAATGGACACTCCAAAGAAGTAGAGTAGCTTTTATACCCAACTGAATCCAACTCTTCTGAAAGAGGAAGACCAGTTCAGTGTGTGGACAGAAGGCCTCATCATCAAGCAAGGCAGCACGGTTGCTAAGAGGTTGGTGGCCATCCCTGGTAGGCTGCATCCTCGGGCCCAGAACTGACGCAGGTCAGTACACCTGGTTACTGATTGTTATATTGTGTGGTGCCTGAAGATACAGAGACTAGCCTAGGCCTAGCGTTAGTTATTTAGGAGTATATCGTTTTGCTAGGCTGTACTGTACTGGACTGGAGTGCAGTCATTGACTTGCAGGCTCTGCTGCGTTTGCCATCGGCTAGGGGTGTCCTCTGTAGCGGCATAGCAAGACTTGCAGGCTCTGCTGTGTCCGCCATCGGCTAGGCTTGTCCAGTGGGCAGGGACGTTGACTGTGGGTCCGGGGATATAGCGTTTTCTATGCATGTTTGTATTGTTCTTATGTTATTACTCGTTGTCTAAGTAAAGTTTCTGTTCTTGCATAGTAAGCTGGTGTGTTGCTTTCCTTGTCTGTGACTTCGCTGTATTCTGGGGAGCCCACCCCGGTACACGGCTTACATATACACCTTCCTCTTTCATATTTTCAGATGCAAAAATATACAAAAAACAGAGATTATTTGGTAAGCCAGCAATTTCTGCTTTGTGTTCATAACTGACCTCCTCAGTTTATAGCCTCATAAATAAAGTTTTTTATGGTATACTTATGGTTCTTTATGTTACACTTTCTCCAGCAAGACTGTGACTTAAACCTTTTAGGGTTGGAAGACTTGTTGCCAGAAATACCACATGATTCATGTTTTGCCTCACCTCCGCTCACTTGCCCGCTAGAAAACGTGACCAGGAGTAAAGAGGAAGTAAAGTAGGATCTTAACCTGCATCATTGGCATCTTTTTCTCATCAACTGCAGCACTGATCTTCCAGTTTTCTCTTAAAGGGGTTCAAAGCTGAACCCGGACATCCCTCCATTTTCAACAAGGCAGCCCCCCTGACATTAGCATCGGAGCAGTTCATGCTCCGATGCCCCCCTTTTCCCTGCACTAAATTGCGCAGGGCAAAGGCATTTTTAGGAGTTCCGTTGACGTACCAGGGCTCTCCATGGGGTTGACAGGAACCCCGGTGACGTCACCGGCACTGATGGGCGGGATATAGCCCATCAGTGTCAGTAAAATGGCTAGGGCAGAGCTAAAGCCCGCCCCTCAGAGTCGCTGACGTCACCGAACACACTGCCAGGCAGAAGTTACCGCCCGGCAGTGTGTTATTGAAAACAAAATCATTAGTCAGACCACACATGGAGTACTGTGTACAGTTCTGGGCTCCTGCGAACAAGGCAGACATAGCAGAGCTGGAGAGGGGCCAGAGGAGGGCAACTAAAGTAATAATTGGAATGGGGCAACTACAGTACCCTGAAAGATTATCAAAATGAGCGTTATTCACTTTAGAAAAAAGACGACTGAGGGGAGATCTAATTACTATGTATAAATATATCAGGGGTAAGTACAGAGATCTATCCCATCATCTATTTATCCCCAGGACTGTGACGAGGGGACATCCTCTGCGTCTGGAGGAAAGAAGGTTTGTACACAAACATAGAAGAGGATTCTTTACGGTAAGAGCAGTGAGACTATGGAACTCTCTGCCTGAGGAGGTGGTGATGGTGAGTACAATAAAGGAATTCAAGAGGGGCCTGGATGTATTTCTGGAGTGTAATAATATTACAGGCTATAGCTACTAGAGAGGGGTCGTTGATCCAGGAAGTTATCGGATTGCCTGATTGGAGTCGGGAAGGAATTTATTATTCCCCTAAAGTGGGGAAAATTGACTTCTACCTCACATTTTTTTTTTTTTGCCTTCCTCTGTATCAACTTGCAGGATGACAGGCCGAACTGGATGGACAAATGTCTTTTTTCGGCCTTATGTACTATGTTACTTATGCACTATGTTAAAAGAGCCTGTGCCCTGCACGATTTAGCGCAGGGCATGGGAGCGCATCGGAGCATGAGATGCTCCGATGCTAGCCTCAGGGGAGCTGTCTGGGTGAAAATAAGGGTATGTCCGGGTTCAGACAACCCCTTTAAAGAAGCACTCTAGCAGTGTAATTTGTTATACCCTAACTCAGTTGCAGACATAAATTTTTAACCATTTCATTATAAGAACCTGGTCATGTGATCTCAAGTCTGACTCCTCGCTCTAATGCAAGGGCCAGCAACCTTCGGCACTCCAGCTTTTATGAAAGTACAGTTCCCAGCAGACTCTATTAACTTCTGTGGGAGCTCTAGGAAGGGCAGAGGACGTGGGCATGCTGGGAGTTTCACAGCAGCTGGAGTGCCAGAGGTTTCCTAACTCTATTCTACTGTGTAAACAGGAACTCTGTCCTTCCCATGTAGCTGACTTCCTGTGAACTATAGGATGACATCACCAATCAAATCCCTCCTGACCACTCTCAGGCCTGCCCTACACTTTTCTGTGTATCCCTGTATTCAGTTGAAGATTTAGAGGGAACTTTATCAAAACTGGTGGAAAGGGAAACAGGCTCAGGTTGAGTTTTCATTTCAGTTATTTGGTTACTGATTTCCAGGAGTGGAGGCTACACAGAGGCCTAATGGAAAGATTTGCCCCTGTTCTGTATTTTTGACCGGAACCTGGTTTTGGCTCACAATAACTAATGGAAATAACTGACTAAGGGCTCTTTCACACCTGCGTTATTGTCTTCCGGCATAGAGTTCCGTCGTCGGTGCTCTATGCCGGAAGAATCCTGATCAGTTTTATCCGAATGCATTCTGAATGGAGTGAAATCCATTCAGGATGCATTAGGATGTCTTCAGTTCCGGAACAGAACGTTTTTTGGCCGGAGAAAATACTGCAGCATGCTGCGCTTTTTGCTCCGGCCAAAAATCCTGAAGACTTGCCGCAAGGCCGGATCCG